>NC_091394.1:62876364-63179489 GCF_032191515.1 Phaenicophaeus curvirostris
ATCAAGGCAGAATTCCTCTCTAGGCCACTTCCAATAGGTTAATATCTACACTCTGCAAGGAGATATCTATGGTCAGTACAGAGCTCTACCGACCAGCATGCTGGTGTCTCGTGGCTCCAAACTGCCAGGCTCAGTATGGTCTTTCTCTAACAACACTATGTTTGGTATAGCTGCTATCCTCCCTGCCTTCAGCTGGGGCTTCACCTCCCAGGAACAGCCCCGAGTCCCTTTCTGCACACACTGTCTCTGTCTCTTCCCCAGGAATGCTCCTTACATGCAGCAGCTTGCAGGATCTGCAATGGTGTGAGGAAGCCCCAAAAATGCTCTTTAGTGGACCCCAGAGGGAAAGTCAGTGACTAGGCAGATGAGGCTGTCCTTCTCAGAGAGGAAATGCTCTTTGGAAAGCAGCCAGCAGCTTGTTGGGGCCCAGCTCTGGCAATGATAAACCTGAACCAGGATGAGGTGCTTGGGTATCATTCCGCTGGCTCTTACCACAGAGGTTGCTCCAAATCCAAGAGCCTCATCTAGTGCCAGAGGTACACATGGACTCTGTGCCCTCCCCTGCACAAACCACAAACCTGGGAGGTGGTGGGCAAACATCTCGTGGAGGGGGAGTCTTGCCCTGGGCTGCCCCAGAGCCTCGCTCCACTCCCTGCAGCCAGTGGCAGCCCCATAGCAAAGCTCCCCCAATTCTGCATGGACAGGCCTGCTGCCCATGCCTCATGGCCCCAACTTCTCCAGCTGCAGCTGCAAGGTGCTGGGAACTGCACCCCAGCCAACAGCTTTCAGCCAGCTTGCTTATTCCACTGTGCCACTGGCTGCTGGCCCTGCTGCCCTGCTGGCACTGGGATGGAAGCCATTGTGCCAGCACTCGCACTGGGACTGCGGGAGCAGCGAGGACTTGGCAGAGCAGGCAAGCAGCAGAGGAGAGATCATCCTCCTCACTGGAGTGAGCCTGGGTCCTTCCCTCCACCCGAGGCACAAGAGCTTCAAGAGCACATGGTGCGATTTTTAAATAAGGAGGTAGGGATGAGATGTACGTTCAGGTGCACCACTGCACAAATCAGCAGAGATACGTGTGGTGTGGCTAAAGCAAGCATGAAGAAATTAGGCCTCTAATTTGTAAGAGCTAAAGAAATACCTCTGAGACCTTAAACTTAGCACTTCACTCATTTGACATAGTAGTTTAATCCTTAGGCAGATTAATTGCTCTTTATTAATCATGTTACATCAATCATTGTCAGTACTGTGCAATTGCTATTTTTGCTCCTCTAATCACAGTGCTTTGGTCCAAAGGGGGACGTAATGTACCACTGAGTTATATAGACCAGTGAATACACATCTAGTCAGAAGTCTTATTCCCCTCCTTAAAATCTGATCCTGTAATTGTGAAACATTATTGCCTTCCCTCTATTCTCACCTTTCACATCAAATAGCATTCAATGGCAGCTAAATATATGGGAGAAGATGTGTTTCATCGCACTAGCTGTAACTCCGAAATCAAGAAATACTATTAACATTTTTTTGAAGTTCCCGGAACACATGGTTGTTTTAAAAGTTCAGGTTATATATCTGTTCTCCAGGTGCAGGCACTGGGGTAAGATAATGCTCACATTGCCCTCAGAATCCCTGTTTTTCTGGTTCAGAGAAGAGGGGAAGCCCTGGCATGGCTGGGGCTGTGCACAGGCATTTGCTCCCCTCCTACTCACGGGCTCTTCTTGTTCTCAGTTGCACATTGCAAGTAATTTTGGAGGCCACTCATACATACACAAATCCAGACCACTCTCCTGCCTGTCCAGCAGTGCCAGGGGATGCGCCCATCCATCCCAGTGGTTCAAAAGGATGGGCATTGGTGACACCATCCTGCTGCTGAGGAGATGTGACCCTGGAATGCACATTCCCAGCAGTAGTTGAGTACCACAAAGCTTCCTGCTGGGCAGCTGGATCATCATTGGGGTGCTGGTGCTCCAAGATGGGCAGGACACAGCCCACTGCGTGCATGCCAGGGGACACCAGCACCCACTCACCCCAGCATACACATGCACACCCACATCTTCTTGCTTTTTTTTCACTATTTTGCATGTTGTTTGCTCTGGTACAAGACTTTATCACCCCATGGGGGAGCACAGAGAACATGTAGCATGTGACGAATTGGCAGTCTAAGTGATTTCTGAAGTTTTACTGTCTGGTAGAGAAACTCACTGTGAATGTGTGCACATGCGACATACTGAATATTTCCAGCAGACATGGAAAAGGCATTGGGAAAGAAGTCTGGTGTAAAGTCATATGTTATATCTTGAATCATATGCCATGTGAAATCTCTTCCTGCTTCTCTGGAAATTACTGAGAACTGCACCCTTGATTTCAGCAACAGCTACAGATCAGGCCTAAAGCCAGGGAGGGAAAGGTAAATCCCAGATTAGCAAAATCAATTGGGAAGTCTTCCCCATGCAACACCTTTGATACCTATCCAGATCCACTCTATGGGGCAGAGCTGAAGTTTATTGAAACCAAGGAAGTTATTTTCATGGGCTCGAGATGTGCTGTAAGTCATATGGTTCTTATTCACTCTTTCTAAATGAGAGACTTGGGATTTATGACTTGATCTTGCAGCGTGATGCAAAGATGGACAAGTTGCTGCATGTTTCCAAAGCTCTTTTACAGACATGAGGATCTCTACAGAAGAGGAAATTTGGTTTTCAGAGTACCAGAGCATTTGCTTCTCTCACCACTGTCAGGATCAGCTATTCTGATGGATTTACTCATGTAAATCAGACATGATTTTACTCTTTGGTATGATTTTTAGAAGAGTTCCTAATGCAAACATAGCTATGCTTACCTGATCTGTTTCTGTGTAAGGGTTGCACCCATTAATCTTCCTAAAATGTACATATCCTCAAAAATTTTTTTCTGTTTTGCTGCATTTATTTATATATGAAGTACTGTATATTCAAATCTACCTTTGCTGGCAACCACTCTGACTAATAAAGACTGTATGTATGAATTGTAGTAGTCTCTTTACTTTTGCATGCTATCAACATTTCATTCTGATAACAGCTAGAGAGGCTGTTGAGACAGCTGTACAAAAATAATGCATTGCACCCTGGCAAGTGGTGAGCCGCAACTCAGTGTTTCCCTGAACAGGAACTTGGTCTTGAATTACAGCAGATGCACCTACCTATGCAAAGCAGCCAGAGCTACAGCCACACGTTGCAAATCCTTTATGTCTTTGTTTGCATTAAAAAAAAACCAGCAGTGTGATGAAGTTATATAGTTTTACTGGCATCTGTTCCTATATGGAATGATTTCCCCTAGTGAAAAGTGAGTGAAACCGCTGCCGAGGACAATGGCAGACGTCCCATGAGCTTCCCTGGGGCTGGCATCTCACCCAAGGGTTTTGTGCCTGTACAAGAGCCAGCACAGAGTGCCAGATAATCTGGGCCTGCTACAGGACAGGAATATTTCCCACGAAGACAGTATCCAGCCTCTATGAACTCAAAAGCCCACGCTTTTGAAAAATGGACGAGAGGCAACCGCTTTGGCTGGTTGTATTCTCAAAGAGCTGTCCCTCTGCATGCTTAGATATTAACTCATACCCAGATTCACTCAAAATACCACATGGGAGAGGCACCATGGAAGATTTAGGCCTACCATCAATATAACCAATTATTTAGGTAGTTTGTGCACTTTTCTCCCCACAAGTTTGTGCTTAATCCAGAAAATGGCAAACATAATTGTATGTCATTTAATTTCATTACCTACCTTCCCTCAGAATGAATACTCAAAGTACGGGTGTGAATTCAGCCAAAAAGAATTACATTTCTGCCTCTTCTTAGAATGAAATCATTAAAGGAAAATGATGAAGCATGCAAAACTGAGCACAATAAAAACTAACTATTATTTTTTCTGTATTATCATTTTATATAGAAAAGAAAATGTTCATTGCGCTGCTGTAAGGTAGGGAGAAAGACCAGAGGTGACAGTACCCACCTTCCTTCCCTTCGTGAACTAAAGGGAGCTAAGTCAGCATCTCCTTTCATTTTGAGAAGGATGAATGGGCGCAGAGATTCATCCAGGAGGATTCAGTCCTTTGTGCTAGGGCCACCCGCCCCAGGGTTGGGAAGGGGACAGTATGGGATAGCCCTGTGGTAGCCAACACCTACAAAATAATCTCAGGAAGATGCTGGTCAAGATCATAGGATCATAGAATCACCAGGTTGGAAAAGACCGCTTGGATTGTCGAGACCAACCATTCCTACCTGCCACTAAACCATGTCCCTGAGCACCTTGTCTACCCGTCTTTTAAACACCTCCGGGGACGGTGACAAAGATACATTATTTCCCACTTGCAGAAAGAGTTAACACGTGCTAAGTATCACCTGGCTGGATTTGAAAATGTATCCCTACGGTGTCAGTGTGTAAATGCACGGATATTTCCTTATCCTGGAAGAATAGTGTCTTGACAGCTGGGGAAGAGGAGGCTTGGAAAAAAGCCCCTCGGAATTTCAACATTGTAATTAACCGCAGTGGGATGAAGAGATCTCGACGGGGATCCTCATGCACTAACTTGCTTCGTGAGGGCTGGTGGTGAGATGGACTAAGAACAACATGCGTGTCGTTTGCCTTCAAAAACGAACGAGGTGCTGGCAGGCACCGCGCCCGCAGCAGCAGCTCCTGCTGGAGGTCAGCGAGTCACAGCAGAAGCGCTTCGGCTTGCAAGGCAGCTGCTTCTCTCGGGGAAGAACAACCGCATCTGCGGCTGGTTAAAAAACAGCTGATCAGAAGCGAAAAATAAAAGTAACGCTTCTCCTTCGAGCCGGAATCGAACCAGCGACCTAAGGATCTCGGCGAGCTTTAGCCTCTACAGTCCTCCGCTCTACCAGCTGAGCTATCGAAGGGAGCTGCGTGTTATACTTCCGCCACACACCAAGAGCTCAGCGCAGAGCACCGGGCCCCACGCCGCACATGCGCAGTGCGCGCAGTTCAGGGGAGGGACGGGTGTCGTGGTCTAGAGCAGAGCGAGAAACAGGGTTTGAGCGTGGGGCCAGTGGCGCAATGGATAACGCGTCTGACTACGGATCAGAAGATTGTAGGTTCGACTCCTGCCTGGCTCGGTTTTTGCTTCTCCATTTTCTGCCGGCGCTGTTGAACGTGTAACGCGCAAAGGAGATAGTTTCATCCCGTTTTGTCGTTTAACACCCTATGCACGCCTGAATCACCACTGGATTGTTGTCTGTTGTCAAACAGAAAATGGCAACGGTATTAATTATGAAACACAGTCTAGGCTTAAACTTTTCAAACAATCTGAATACGTGTTTGATGAAATGCGTTACCTGTGGCAACAAATGAACCCAGTTAAAACACCAACACGTTACACGGGGGATAATGCTTCAGGCCCTAGGAGAGGAGCCATGTGCTCACCGTTGGCGTGGCACAGTACGATTGGTCTCACAAATGGGTTGGAGGGGACCTTAAAGATCATCCAGTTCCAACCCCCCCTGCCATGGGCAGGGACACCTCCCACCAGACCAGGCTGCCCAAGGCCCCATCCAACCTGGCCATGAACACCTCCAGGGACGGGGCAGCCACAGCTTCCCTGGGCAACCTGTGCCAGGGCCTCACCACTCTCATTGTGAAGAAATTCCTCCTTATGTCTAGTCTAAATCTGCCCCTCTCCAGTTTATACCCACTGCCCCTAGTCCTATCACCACAAGCCTTTGTCCCTCCCCAGCTTTCTTGTAGCCCCTTCAGGTACTGGAAGGTCACTATAAGGTCTCCTCAAAGCCTTCTCTTCTCCAGGCTGAACAAGCCGAACTCTCTCAGCCTGTCCTCATATGGGAGGTGCTCCAGCCTTCTGATCATCTTTGTAGCCCTCCTCTGGACCCGTTCCAACAGCTCCATATCCTTCTTACGTTGAGGATTCCAGAACTGGACACAGTAATCCAGATGAGGTCTCACAGGAAAGTAATAGAGGGGCAGAATCACCTCCCTCGACCTTCTGGCCACGCTTCTTTCAATGCAGCCCAGGACACAGTTGGCCTTTTGGTCTGTGAGCACACATACTGGCTCATGTCGAGCTTCACATCAACCAACACCACCAAGTCCTTCTCTGCAGGGCTGCTCTCAATCACATCATCCCCCATCCTATATTGAAACAGCAGATTGCCCCAACCCAGATGTAGGACCTTGCACTCAGCCTTGTTGAACCTCATGAGGTTCTCACAGGCCCACTTCTCCAGCCTGTGACATCATCGAAGATAAGCAGGAGGTCTCTGAAGGCAGCATCACTGTGGTGAAGACTGTGATTTTCATAGTGATCATCCATTAGTCTCGAGAAGTGCAAGTGCAGCTCAGCAAAAAGCACATGATTTTGCAGAAACATGTTTTTGACACATACAAAGGAATGATGTGTGTGAAGAGCAGCTGGGGACCAAGAGAGGTGAGGAGGGCATCCCCAATAATTAGATCTAGGAATGCTCCATACCTTCGGAGTAAGTGCATCCTGTGGACTGAGTGCAAGTCTACTGCAAAAAGTGGTTCATGTTGTTACAAATAAACAACTGAGGTAGCTCGTTAGTGATGCTAATGATTGGAATCGCCATCCTCATCACAATACTTGGCAAGTGAGAGGAAGCACAAGGAAAGGGCACCTCATCGTGTCATGCAAAGCCCTTGAGACCCTCATTGTTGCTCACACTCATGGAAGCAGTCATTGGGAATGCTTGGGTTTTTTATTCCTGTTTTCTGTTCTGCTGTATTGCCATCCCCTCTCCTTTTCCCTTCAAATCTTCTTTTCCACTGCACGTGCAACGGGGTGTGTAGAAAAACACGCTTGGCAACAGCTCCTGGCTTGGAGGGAGTAAATGTGCTCAATGCTGCCAAGGCTTATCTGGAAGACTTTCTGGAGAATACAGAAGTGGGGAGTCGTCTGCCTAGAAAGGGGATAAAAATAGGCTTTGCCTGTTTCTGTGGGATGTGGTCTGGGCGCCCACCTGAGCGTGGCTGCTGGGGAGGAGGAGAGGCCATGCTCATTTGCTTTTCCTCTCTCGGGGTGAGTGAAAACGCGGCATAGTAAGGCAAACCACGGCACCAAAAGGAGATGGAGTTGACCCATTTGTCTTGACTGACATCCTCGGCACTTAGGATGTTAGTCGTAACACTAAGGAGTTAGAATATGAGGATAAAAAATTTCAGACTGCCTGGATACATTTGGAGATACGTGGCATGTGTATAGAAGATATCTGTCTTACTGATCACATTAGTGAGAAACCGTGGGGAACAGCAGACCGTCCATCCCGATTCTGTTAGTACTGAAATGTTATTATTTCTTGACTTGGGTACTGCTGTCAGTGTATCTATTTTGAATACTGTAAGCACACAGTTCTGTGTTCAGCGAACAGCAGCTGCCTTGACTGCCATTCCAGGCACTTAGACGAGATTTTTTGCTTGCCAGGATGTTGTGCGGAGCAGGCAAACCTGTCTTGCTTCAGCATTAGAAGGTGGGTAAGCAGGCATCGTCCACGGTCAGCCAAGTCCAAGTGTGACAGTGGAAAAGTAGAAAATACTGGGAATAAGCTTAGGTGCTGTAGGTTTCTGGTGGGGCTGTAAAAGATCCATGTAATAATGAATAATTTTGAAAAATAAATCTCTTTGGACATGGAGTTGAGCCATTTCATAGAATCATAGAATCACCAGGTTGGAAAAGACCCACCGGATCATCGAGTCCAACCATTCCTATCAAACACTAAACCATGACCCTCAGCACCTCGTCCACCCATCCCTTAAACACCTCCAGGGAAGGTGAATCAACCACCTCCCTGGGCAGCCTGTTCCAGTGCCCAATGACCCTTTCTGTGAAAAATTTTTTCCTAATGTCCAGCCTAAATCTCCCCTGGTGGAACTTGAGGCCATTCCCTCTTGTCCTGTCCCCTGTCACTTGGGAGAAGAGGCCAGCACCCTCCTCTCTACAACCTCCTTTCAGGTAGTTGTAGAGAGCAATGAGGTCTCCCCTCATTTGAAACGCCCTAGGGATGCTGCACATAAGTGTCTGGTGACTTAATGAAATGAATCCATTGCTGAGGAAACGCGCACTTCCAGTTTCCTAGCTGTCGAGGGTTTTTTGGCAAGTTTGGCATCTTTCCCTCCATCCATGTGCGGTTGTTTGTTAACCCGAGAGATAAGGCAGATGGATGAGACTGGAGAGGATGTAAAAGAGCAAGACCGAGCCAGGCAGGAGTCGAACCTACAATCTTCTGATCCGTAGTCAGACGCGTTATCCATTGCGCCACTGGCCCCGCAGGCGGGCCCCGGCCGCGCCCGCCTTCCGCTCCCCGCTCCCCTGTCGCGCGCGCCGCGCCCGCCCCCCCTCGCCCCGCCCCGCGGCCGCTACCCGCGCTCGCAGCTCCCGGCGGGCGGGGCCGAACCTTGGGCGGCCTCCGGGGGGTGAGGCGCGCGCAGCTCCCTTCGATAGCTCAGTTGGTAGAGCGGAGGACTGTAGAGGCGTTGACCCCGCGGAGATCCTTAGGTCGCTGGTTCGATTCCGGCTCGAAGGAGAGGCGTGTATTTTAGGTTTTTTTTTTTCCCAGAATTGGAATTTCCCAGAATTTACCCTCTCGGTGATGGATAGGGACGCGGCAGCCGCGCCTCCCAGCTCACATCTTTCTTTTTAGTGTGTGTTTCGGGGAAGAAAAAGTAAAAAAAAAAAAAAGAAAATCATAGAATCACCAGGTTGGAAAAGACCTCTTACATCATTGAGCTCAACCACTCCCATCTGCCACTGAAAATGCTGCAAGGAGGTGGCAGACCTGCAGTAAACATTGAAATCCATGTCACAGCAACACTTTTGGAACTGCTTAAATGTTTTCCGTAATAATAGTAGTAGTAATAATCACAGAATCACAGAATCATTAGGTTGGAAAAGACCCCCAGGATCATCGAGTCCAACCATTCCTACCAAACACTAAACCATGCCCCTCAGCACCTCATCCACTTGTCCTTTAAACGCCTCCAGGGAAGGTGACTCAACCACCTCTCTGGGCAGCCTCTGCCAGTGCCCAGTGACCTTTTCTGTGAAAATTTTTTTCCTGATGTCCAGCCTAAACCTCCCCTAGTGGAAATAGTTGAATAGTTACAGCAGATGAATCCTTTGGTGGTCTGGCCTTTAGTTAACCCTATGCTTGCATTTTATCTTTTTCTAAAGGAGGGTTATTCCTTGTCACTGAACTGGAGAGCTTGAGAAAAGCCCAGCCGCAAAGACTAATAAATAATTTAATAATTGTAATATAATAACAATTAGATATATTTGGCTTTATCCTATGCGAAGCTGAGAAGGTAGATGTTTTTAGCTCAGTCTTGGCTAGTTTTATTAGGTCTTTTTCAAGGCAGTCCTTGGGGTACCAGTTCAGCTCTGGACAGGCTCTCCTCATTTTGCTTGTTGCAAGGTCCTTACTGATTTTGCTTTATGTGATGCCAGATAATCCTTACAAATGACGGCTTTGAAAATCCTGGCTGACGGGACCTCATCTGCAGACTCCTGACTTGAGGTGACGGATGTGAGGTTTCATCCTGGCCTTTGATTGTGCCATGAAGGGGTGCACAGGATAATCTAGGAGAAGGTGGAGCAGTGAGAAGGGGCATCGAGGTCTTTTATACAGAAGGGGTTTAGTGCAGATGGACATAGACTTGCTTAAGATGTAGTAAATAACAGGGCCAGCACTCTGCTTTTATTCCTGTTTCCTCTTCTGTTGTATTGCCATCTCCTCTCCTTTTCCCTTTGAGTCTTCCACGTGCAGAAAAACATGCTTGGCTCCCTCCTGGCTTGGAGGGAGTAAGTGTGTCTTGAAGGCGGCCAAATCTGTCTGCATAGCAGGGGAAGAACAGAAGTTTTCTCCTTCAAAAGAGCCCAGAATGAGTCTTCTCTGGGTGAGAGTGTTTCTCTGGGGTGGATTTCAGATACGAGAGCAAGGAAGACCCAGTGCCTGTGGGAATGTAGTACAAGGAAGACTATCAGCAGGGGAACAGATACATGAAGCTCAACAGGAGTCAGACCTGCGATCTCCTGCTCTGTATTTGCAGGCTTTATGCGTTACGTCCCTGGCCACAGCTATCTCTCTATTAATTGGTATGGTTTTGTGCATGCATATGGACACACACAGACAACCACATTTTTTTCCTTTCTTTTCCAGTGTGGTGCAGTGCGTCCCTCTCAGAACTGCCTCAGGAGAAATCTGGGCATGAAAAGACCACCTGGCAAGGAATGGGAACAATCTGCTCTGCAGAAACTGAGGGAAGGCATCCATTCCCTTAGAAGTCCATTATCCATAACTGTTTGCACACTCTAGCAGTCAAATCTGAATCCATAGTCCAAAAGCACGCCCCTTTGGCCCTCCTTGGTGTGGGACAGTGCACGGAGTCCATCCAGGGCCACAGGATTGATTTTTTTTTCTTGGTTAAGATTCACTTCTACTTGTATAATTGTCTCTGCTCCTACTTTTTGCAGAATTTCATGCAAATTCTTTCATTCCTTTTCACCTATTCTGTTGCACCCCTTTCTCTTTGTCCTAAAGGATAGCTCACAAATTAAAAGCACACTCAGAGTTTTTCCTGGAGAAGGGACCATCTTTTTGCCACCTCCACCTCCTTCTCCAAGACATTTTTTCCCTCACACCCACCTGGAAAGAGTTGACGTGCATGTGTTTCTGTGTAGCTGTGTATTAACTATAAGTGAAAATGAAGGCAGAGAAGAAAAAAAAAAAATCTAAAAATACAACAGAATGAAAGCCAGGAAAAACATACTCAAAAAACCCCAAACCAACAACCCCAAGCCTCCGAAAATGTAGGCACCAATGTCAGGACTTGCTACATGCTAAGCAACCATTCTGCCTCTTCAGCTGTGATCCTGTTACATTAATGTAATTGCTTAGATCAGCTTCCCACTTTTCTAGGACATACTCATGCATTTAAATGTACTAAATGCTTTTTACTACAATAACAACCAAGTCAGTGCTTGGATGATAGTTTAGCTTGCTAAATACTTCATTTTGGAGCAAATTGTTAGTGACTGGTCACCTGCAAGTGCTCAATTATTTCAGTATCCAGTCTCCAGTAAGGCCCAACAACAAGCTATGTGTGAGTACTTATTTAATAATCTGTATCACTTAGTAAATAAAGATGCTAGAGATTATAAAAGTCCCATTTAGAAGACATTTCACTCTGATATGCTGGGTCACTAGCATGTGGTGGGCAGGGAAACAGATGGATCGCAGTTGTTAAATGGCCTGGCAGGTACGAGGGAATGTCTGTTCCAACAAACAGAAATTTTCAGCTCCTGTGTTGTAAAGGTTTGTTTGCATTTCAAGCCAAAGCTGTCTCTTCTCATGAAGAAGGGGGAAATAGAATAAATCTCAGGGAGTTAGAATATGAGGATAAAAATTTTCAGACTGGCTGGAGAATTTCAAAAGAGAGATGGTGAAAACATTGCTGCATGACAAGGTGCTGGCTGATGGATACAGTCAGAGATACGTGGCATGTGCACAGAAGATATCGGTCTTGCTATCACATTAGCGGGAAACCCCAGGGAATGCGAGACCATCCTTCCCAATTCTGTTAGTACCTGAAATTATTTCTTGACTTGGGTACTGCTGTCAGTGTATCTATTTTGAACATTTTAAGCACACAGCTTAGGTGCTGTAGTTTTCCTGTAGGGCTGTAAAAGATTCATGTAATAATGAATATTTTTGAAAAATAAACCTGTTTGGAGATGGAGTTGAGCCATTTGAAGTATTGCAAGGATGCTGCACACAACAATTGTTCGGCGACTTAACAAAATAAATCCATTGCTGAGGAAACATGCACTTCCAGCTTCCCCGCTGTTTTCTTTTTTGGCAAATTTGGCATCTTTCCCTCCATCCATGTGCGGTTGTTTGTTAACCCGAGAGATTAAGGCAGGTGGATACGGGTGGAGAGGATGTAAAAAGAACAAGACCGAGCCAGGCAGGAGTCGAACCTACAATCTTCTGATCCGTAGTCAGACGCGTTATCCATTGCGCCACTGGCCCCTAGCGGTTGGGTTGTGCTGAAGCCTAACACCACCGAACCCCGAAGCTGCTGGGCAGGAGCCGAGTTTTGTGTGCCCTGTTGCTCAAGTTCTTTGACCCCTTTGAAAAGTTGCTTCTGTCTCTCAGCTTTGCTGAGCTGCTGTTCTTGGGGGGGAACTCGAAATTCTGCAGCATCAGGTGGAAGCTGTGCAGCAGAAATCCCATTTTCCCATTGTCAACTGGGTCCAAGCTCTGAACCTAATGTTGTTCCACTGTGAGCTTTGCAAGCTGGGAACGACTCATACTGTGTCACCTTTTGCAGTATCTATGCTGAAAGGAAAAAAGCAAAACATCATAATATCATGCAGTTCCCAAATGATGGGAATTGTGTCATGCCGTTTCGCTCATAAACACTGTTTCGCCTGCCCCCAGCAGCCACTGGGGCCAGCTGAGCCTGCCTGCTCCCTTGGTGTCTGGAGGAGGAATCCCAGCTGGTTAGAGGAGGAGGTGGGATCTGCCTCAGCATCCATGATGCTGTAGAAGAAGAGCCTCAGAATTATCTGAGTTGGAAGGGACCTTAAAGATCATCCAGTCCCAACCTCCCTGACATGGGCAGGGACACCTCCACTAGACCAGGCTGCCCAAGGCCCCATCCAACCTGGCCATGAACACCTCCAGGGATGGGGCAGCCACAGCTTCCCTGGGCAACCTGTGCCAGTGTCTAACTGCCCTCATTGTGAAGAAGTTCCTCCTTATGTCGGGTCCAAATCTTCCCCTCTCCAATTTATAGCAATTCTCCCTAGTCCTATCACTACATGCCTTTATGAAAAGTCCCTCTCCAGCTTTCTGGTAGACCCTTTCAGGTACTAGAAGGTCTTTATAAGGTCTCCTTGGAGCCTTCTCTTCTCCAGGCTGAACAGCCCCAACTGTCTCAGCCTGTCTTTGTATGGGAGGTGCTTCAGCCCTGTGACCATCCTTGTAGTCCTTCTCTGGACCTGTTCCAACAGCTCCATGTCCTTGATATGTTGAAGATTCAAGAACTGGACACAATGCTCCAGAGGAGGTCTCACAAGACAGAAACAGAGAGGCAGAATCACCTCCCTCGACCTGCTGGCCACGCTTCTTTTGATACAGCCCAGAATTAAAGCCTTGCAGGCTTCACCCCTTCACACATGGTCCTTCCCCACAGAAGGGCCTTACAGCAGACAGACAGAGGCTTGTATAACTGGAACCCACTGCATGGTGCAGCACAGAGCCTATCTGTTCAGAAGGGTAAGGCCAGCTCTGAAGGTATCAAGACAGCATCAGCCCTTTGTCTTTCTGGTAATCCCCACTCCACAGTCACACCATCACCTCTCCTGTTTTGACATGCTTTGCTCACATCTGCATGTTGGTTCCTGCTCCAACCTTGGAGTTTCTCTTGATCTATACTCTGTATTTTCTTCCTTCAGCTAGGATAGTTCTCTTCAGACTGCCAGAACAGGTTTTGCCTTTAAATCCATACAAAGCACCTGTTGGTGATTCAGTAAGGACACCATTGCCCTGATATCTGTGGTCTTGGTCACTTGGTATGCACTGCAAAGACCACAATATCCCAGAAATTGTTTTCCAGTTCTGCCTTGTCAATCAGACGCAAAGTAAGTTTTGCTTTTCCAGGGAGAGCCAGGGAACACCTCACAGATAAATTACATTTTGGGTTCAGCCTCAGGACTTCCTGGTGTTGTTTGCCACCTGCTTTTCTGACCCCGTTACTGATCTGATGATGGTCAAATATGTTGCCCTATCACTGATTGCCAGGTGTCAGTGACCTGCTGGGGTCTTTCTGATGGTAGCTTTTAATTGCTGTCCTGACACTTGACCGTTCAGGCTTTCCTAAACAAGTCTGTACTAGAGAGAGCCTGGCTAATGGAAACAAACTCTGCATATTTAGCCCTAGCTTCATTAGGCAAACAAACAAACAAACAAGCAAAACCCCAATTATCCAGCTTTGGACATCAGGGAGCATAAAACCTCATAAATGGCTCTTTTTTTTCCATTCATTAGGAGCAGCATGGGATTCTCATAACCTACTGCCAGGGAAAATGTCAGGAGCTGTTAGAGACAGATCTATCTGCAACCCTATCTGAACATGCATTGCTTCTGTAACTCCCTCAGCAGCAGTGATATTGCCATGCTACTGTGATAAGTGATGGCTTTTGGCTTGACTTGCTTGTAAGCACACTCCTTCAAGTCATGAACCATCTTGCAGGGTACCGAAGGTGTCATATTCTGGACAATGGTTAGGATATTGAGAATATTTTGAAAAGAGGATGAGAATGTTCAGCAGCTCCTTGCTCTGAAGTAATAAGGTCTCACTCCTCCTTCTCTCCACTCCACTGTGGTCAGCTACACATTTTGCCTTGTCCCTGCTCTGGTTATCTCCGGACACTCCCACAACCTGAGTCAATTTGATAATCCAGCTAAAAAGTGGGTAAGTTTCTAGTGTTCAGTGAGGTGAATCAGTTCAGCAGTTGCAAAAGTGATGGGAACGGACCTTGCCATCAGGGCCCGCATGAAGAAAGCAGGAGGCACAGGCTGCTCCATCCCACTGGCCAGAGCAAGCAGCTCAGCTGCCTGCTGTTGCATGTCAAACTGCAGCCTGAAGGAGGAGAGATGTGCTGAAACAACAAAGTATACGACATTGAGTGGGAGCAAGATGTGAGAAGTGGAGAAGGTATCCAGTAGGTGAGAGGTAGAGCCATTTTCTGCATCTGCAGACACCTTACTTTCAATCTGTTATTTCCATTCTCCGTTTTCTTTTTTATTCTCTTTGGGGGTTTTTGCAGATGCTAGTAAGGTGGGTGATGAAGACAAGGCCAAATTCCTCCTGATTGCTGCAGGCTGGTGTAGGGAGGTACACACTGATGAGAGCAGCTCTTTCATAAGCAGAGACTTGCAAATGCCTCCTCTTCTGCAGATGAGTTTTGGTGCTTTCCCCTGAATTAATCTTGAAAAACCACAAAGTGAATGAAAGAGAGTGAGCGTGTCCAAATGGCTGCCAGGCATGTAGCAACAAGAAGAATGTAATTGCGAACAGGAGTTTGCAAGGGTGGAGGTAGCACCTTTTTCCAGTTGGGCAGCTTGGACTTGCACCTATTCCTCCAGTTGGCAACTAGAGAAGTGATCCACCACATGCCCAAACCAGGCAGGATAGAGGGTTCCTACCTTTTTGCTCAGAGATCCCAGGAACATTACCCCTGCTGTGATGACAGGATGAAGAATGCTGTTAGAAAATATTTCCATGCACTTGTAACAGAATTGTTCTGACCAAAGACACTCAGTTTTGGCTAATGAAGCATGTACTACATACAAGAATAGCTGTGTTGTGGTGCCCTGAAATTCAGAAAACACATCTCAGAGATGTGGCCTCTGCTTGAAAGTAGGAGAGGGCTGGAGCCAAGAATAAGGATTTGAGGCAGAGCCTTGGTCAAGCAGGGAATCATCCTCATGCCTAGAGGAAGCTGGAGCCAGAGCTGGGAAATCAGGCTAGTGGCAGGCAGAGGAAGTGAATGCAGGTAAGAGCTGGAAATAGGTGGGGGTGATACACCTCTAGAAGACACTTCTCCCCTCCTGGCTGTTGCCTGTCCAGGGGGAGCCTGCAGCTGAAGGAAGGCACATGCAGTAATGCTTTGGATACAATGGAGAACAAGCTGGCAATCCAGAGTGCTTGTAAGGTGCCCCAAGCTCTGCATAGAGATTTACCACATCCTTTGGCAAGGAACAAGTCATTAGTATCCAATTACACTGAAATCATATTTAATTCGAGACAGGTTAAGGCAAAAAGCAAATAAAAACATTTACTCACAGCTGCCAAGGTAGATAAACTTATAAAAGAGGTAGGTGGAGAAATGAGAGAAAATCAGGCTTCAGTTACTGGCTTTGAAGATTAAATCAGCAAGGCCATTCCTTCATATCCAGGCATTTCGCCAAAGGCAACCTTGACACAGGGAGGAGCAGGGAACCTATCTTCCTCCACACCTAACACCTCAGGCTGTGTTGACCAAGAAGTATTTCCTAGTGAGGGAACAAAATGCCTCTCATGTCTAGTTTCCTCCTAAAATATAAATTCTTCCCTTCCAGAGAGGTCCACTGCTTTAGCATGAAGCTCCTCCTAGTTCTTCCCTGCCCAGGAGACACATTGGCCCTTTCTCTTGGCCAATTTAAAATTATTTCATTCATTTAGCATTACCTGGCCAGCTGGCAATACGTTGGCTCAAGTGCTAAGAATGTGCTAACGTGGGAAAGGCCATGGCTCAATGCCTTAATGCCATCATTTTCTTTTTTTTTTTCATTTTAAACTTTTTGTTCTGCAACAATGCCAACCTTCTTTGCCCTGTCTTATCACCATTACTCTGGTGGGCACACGGCAAAGTGTGTGTCCCTAGTCAGCCTTGGTTTGGAGGGGATGTCTTGCTTCAAGGTGGTCCTGGGATCAGGAGCAAGGAGAGCAGTTTTTGCCCACTGGAGCAGAGGATGCTTCTTGGTTTGCAGGATTTGTCTTTCCCAGGAGAGGGTGAAACTGTCCACTCCATTCGTGGCAGTGGATAACAGGAGCTGAAGATTGATGCGGGAAGGAGGAAAAGCAAGTTGCTGTGACGCTGTGAAGTAGAAGAGGAGGTGGAGGGGTTGTGCTGGACTTTAGGGATTCAGTTTAAGGAAGCAGTGCTTATTCAATGCAGAGGACATCCCGGGACTGCTGTGCGCTGACCTCTTTCTTACCCTGATATCATGTCTTTTTCCCTCCTCATCTTCCACTTCCCTTTGCAAATTCTCCTTCCAGTTTTGCAAAGTCGTCTCACACAGGGACTACACAGAGATACCCATTTGCCTGCTGGCAGCACAGTTTCCTCCCTATACTGGAAAAGTGGTCCAGCACTTTTCTGCCCCCTGGACAACTCTAGCCACATGTGGGGCCAGGGCAGGAGTGCAGACAACATCAGCCAGGGCCCTGAAAGCAGAGGCACTGATCCCAACACCTCTTACTCGCTAGATGGGCACGCTTCCCTCAGAAACACTCACCAGCTATAAAGTGAGGGAAAGGATACAAATGTCTTCACCAAGGTGGAAAAGGTGGAGCTTCCTGACCTACATGTTGGCCCCTTCAGATGCTTTATTTCCTGCCTGATACGACCTGTGAGGCTTAGCATGAAGAGCATTTCACACAGGAACACGTTAAGAAGTCAGCAGAGGAAGGATAGGAGAGTTGTCACCTTCTTCATGACTGACTGGGTGACACTTGGCTTGATAAAGAGCCCTTTGCTTCACCCTGGAAGTGAACAACGGCTGACTTCAGTTCCTGGGAATGAGCAGCCAGTCTGGACATATTTCAGATTAAAGTCTGCGGGCAGCCCAGGGAATTGGCTTTGAAACCCTACATATCAGGAGCAGCCCAATGAATGTAGCCAGAGCCACGACATGCAGAGGAAGCTTTTAAGGAAGCACTGTACCTTCTCAGGGCAATCATCTGCACAATGGCTGGTAACAGGTGAGAGGTCTTGCTGGTTTAGGTGGGTAAGTGCAGGAGACTGTTAGGCTTTTTTAAGTAGTCCATAGATATAATCTAATTTGGATGCATATACATGGTTTTGTCATGGATAAATGGTTTAATTTGAGGTTTTGCTTCATTTCTCTGGGACTGAATGAGATTTCAGTATTGCTGGTTGCCCACTGGCATTGCTTGCTGAAGGTTTCAGTGAACTGTGGTCACCTCACTCATGTCAGGATCTCCAGACACATTCTCTGGGGTGCACATACCTGACCCATTTTGGCTGCAGGAGTACGGTCTCTGGTCAGGGATGGCAGAGGCATCCTCTGCTAGCAGAGGTAATTTGGGACACCATTTAGTGTGGAGTGAGAGACTGGTCCCAGGCCCAACTCCTGAGGTTCTTCAGTGTGTCTGTCAGGGGTCCAATAATAAGCTCAGTGATAGGCAGGAACCTTACTGCCCACAAAAAACTCCAAAAAACAACACTCTCCTTTGAGCTTGCATTGGAACCAATGACTAAGGATTACTCTGAGAGCACCACAACCCTCCACCCTGGGAGCTGAGCTATCAAAGGATGAGAGATGCAATCCTGAGAGACACTCCTGGCAGAAACCCGCAGCAGCCCCAGTCCCAGCAGTGTGATGGCAAGTGGCAGAAGCATCACTCTGGGATAGAGGGAACCGAGGCCTAAAAGGCACCTTGAATATAAATTTCTTCACAAAGTGATGGTGCTGCAAAGCTGGCACCTTGCTGTGAAATGCTTTTGAACAATTACTAGGAAGAGATGTGATCTGTAGTCTACATGTACATAAATCTATTATCACCCCTCTCATGTTTTCATTACAGTCTTTGGGATTGTCAAAAGCAGCAGAAACATGCTGTGTCCTGCTCCAGCTTGTCATGTTCCAAGGACTCCCTGAAGCAAGATTCCCTCTATTTGCACAATGGAATAGAGATGAGGGAGATCTGACCCCACAGCATTGGAAAAATAGGAATACAAGTGACATGAGGAGGCAAAATTTGCGATAAACAGATCCATCACAGGACTGACTTTGCACCACCTCTTCTTTCTTGCAGGCTACATGCAGGCAGCCATGTGCTTCATTAGCAGTGTAACTCTATATGCTGTGATAAGAGAAGCACATTGCAGCTCTGGCATCGATCCTGCACTCTGCTTTGCCACCAGAACCCAGCCCTTCCCTGCACCTTGCAGATACACGTCCTCAACCCCGGCTTCCTTCCCCAAAGAGTGGTTGTGGTAGGGGGATATAGGGTTGGCAGTGCCAGTTTTCCTGGCTTCTTGATTGCAGTGGTAGAACAAGAGAGGTCAGGCCTTGCTGGGTCATGGCAGCATTCCTTCCCTTGCACATAATGCCAGAGCAGCCTCCCTCACTGCTGGTGGCTGGGGTCACCAGGAGGGTTGGTGACAGGCTGTGCTTGGCTAGGTGAGGTGGAGGCAGGGGGAGAATTTGGGGTGGGGAGGAAGAAGGTCCCAAACTCTTGGTCTTCTCGCCAGATCGCAATATCAGATTGCAAAAAGATGGGAACCAGGGAGGTAAAGCCCCTCCCACTGTAGGGGAGGATCAGGTTCATGACCACCTGAGGAACTTGAACACATATAAGTCTATGGGACCTGATGAGATGCATCCTAGAGTCCTGAGGGCATTGGCTGATGTGGTTGTCGGGCGACTCTCCATGATATTTGAAAAGTCATGGCAGTCAAGAGAAGTCCCTGGTGACTGGAAGAAGGGTGACATTGTCCCCATTTTTAAAAAGGGTAGAAAAGATGACTCTGGGAACTACCGACCTGTCAGCCTTACCTTGGTGCCTGGGAAGATCATGGAACAGATCCTCCTAGAAGCTGTGCTAAAGCACATGGAGGATGGGGAGGTGATTAATGGCAGCCAGCGTGTCTTCACCAGGGGCAAATGCTGTCTGACAAACCTAGTGGCTTTCTATGATGGGGTAACCACAGCAGTGGACACGGGTAAACCGACGGGTGTGATCTATCTGCACTCTGTAAAACTTTTGACACGGTCCCCCACAACATGCTTCTCTCTAAATTTGAGACTGTTTGGTGGCTAAGAAACTGGTTGGATGGTCAACAGGAGAGTGATTGTCAACGGCTTGATGTCTGTATGGCGATCCGTGACAAGTGGTGTACCTCAGAGGTCCGTACTGGGACTGGTGCTGTTTAATATCTTCATCAATGATGTAGTCAGCAAGATTGAGTGCACCCTCAGCAAGTTTGCAGATGACACCAAGCTGAGTGGTGCAGTTGCCACACCAGAGGGATGGGATGTCATCTAGAGGGACCTGGACAAGCTGGAGAAGTAGGCCTGTGTGAATCTCATGAGGTTTAACAGGACCAATTACAAGGTCCTACACGTGGATCAGCGCAATGTGCAGTTTCAATACAGGACAGGGGATGATGCGATTGAGAGCAGTCCTGTGGAGAAGGACTTGGGGGTGCTGGTTGATGAGAATCTCAACATGAGCTGGCACTATGTTCTCACAGCCCAGAAGGCCAACCTGGGCTGCATCAGAAGTCTGGCCAGCAGGTCAAGGGAGGTGATTCTGCTTCTCCGTTTCTCTCTTGTGAGACCTCCTCTGGAGTATTGCGTCCAGTTCTTGAATCTTCAACATATCAAGGATATGGAACTGTTGGAACAGGTCCAGAGGAGGGCTACAAGGATGGTCACAGGGCTGAATCACCTCCCATACAAAGACAGGCTGAGACAGTTGGGGCTGTTCAGCCTGGAGAAGAGAAGGCTCCAAGGAGACCTTATAAAGACCTTCTAGTACCTGAAAGGGTCTACCAGAAAGCTGGAGAGGGACTTTTCATAAAGGCATGTAGTGATAGGACTAGGGAGAATTGCTATAAATTGGAGAGGGGAAGATTTGGACCCGACATAAGGAGGAACTTCTTCACAATGAGGGCAGTTAGACACTGGCACAGGTTGCCCAGGGAAGCTGTGGCTGCCCCATCCCTGGAGGTGTTCAAGGCCAGGTTGGATGAGGCCTTGAGCAGCCTGGTCTGGTGGGAGGTGTCCCTGCCCATGTCAGGGGGGTTGGAATTAGATGATCGTTAAGGTCCCTTCCAACTCAAACCATTCTATGATTCTATGATTACTATGATACAGTTTGCTGCTATGAAATACTCATTCATGTTGCCCAACCCTGACTGCAGAGGAGATAGAACTTCACAGTGACAGATGAGCACTGTGAGGCAGCCCAAGTAAAACACAAATTTTACTGCAAAGCTGCCCCTTCCATAGCAAGGTAAAAGCCTTCGAAGAGACACTCAAAATCTGATTTGTTCTGTGGCCAAAAGACTTGCTGTCTGCCCTTTCTTCTCTTGCATTCCATAAACTCAGCCAGAACCAGAATGGCTAACTTCTGTGGAACAGCCTGACTGGAGATGGGGATGCAACAGCATGTGTGGGGATGCGGGCTGGCGTGCTTGAGATGCTTCCTAAAGTGATGATTCCAAAGGACATTAATCTGATAGACTGTTGCTTGGTACGGTGAACGCAATGTCACAGTGGATGGCATTCCTGATCATACCTTAAAATCCATTAATTCAACTCCTGTCCTGCTTGAAGGCACTTTTCCCAGCTGTTGTTGTCCTTGCAAACACCTGCATCTCTCTCTTTCATGTACTGTGCTCCTGTACACAGGAATCTCACATGAGGGAGTTGGAGAAAGAACTTGGCTGGAAAATGTCCAAAAGGCAAATTTGCTCTTCTAATCTGACTTGAAATAAAAAAAAGACATTGGCACTCAGAAATGAATAGTCATGCTGGTTTCACTATACACCTAAAGAGCATTTACAGGGCAAAGAAAGACATGGCAGGATATTAGAAATCTGAAAGACAGCAGGAGAAGAAAAGTTAAAAGAGAGAGGTGCCACCACTGCCACCATTGCTATGGAGGTGCTCAACCAAGTCAGATGAAGTCTTGCTGTCTGAAAACTTTCCTGCCCGCCACGTCCTCCCTCCCCCATGTTTTTGCTTAACAATAATGCCATAACATTCAATCCTTTATCTTCCAGCACTGACTGTCCTGGATGAGTGACCTTCAAGATGGGGATTGATGAATATATAACCCAGATCAGTTTAGGAAGCTAGGGTGGAGTCTCAGCAGGTCTCTAACACGTATGAAGTCATGTGCTGAGTGTAACTCTTAAAACTAGTTTCCCCTGTGAACTACAGACCTAAGCATTGTCCTCGAGAAAAGAATACTCGCACTTCTCTGCTCTGCCAGCTGAGCTATGTAGGGGATGTGCTGAAATAGCATCAAGAATGGCTAATGTTGAACAGACTAGGGCAAGGGAGAAATATGACGCTGGGTCAGGGCTGTACCTCTGCGAGGTGATGAGCTGATGCCAGCTGGGAAGCCTGAGCTGGATCTGTGCTGTGAAACACAAGTCACTTCACTACTGAGCATCTCTCAGTGCTTTCTTAATGGCAGACCTGGAGGTTGTGGTTGTGGGGCTTAAAGGGAGCACTATGGGCTGTTAAGGCCAGAGCAGAAATGAAATCTTTTCCCAAGCTAAAATTCCTACTGTTAAACATCTGTAACTGCATTTTCTTTAAATTCTGGTGTACTCGAAAGGCCCCCTAACACTGCCATTGTGTGCCACCTGTGTCCAGCCCCAATGTAAAAGCACTGACTCCTCCGCTGCTAACCCAGCACTAAATACCTGTACTATTCCATAAAACGCAGAAACTTGGGAAGGAGACACCAGTCCTTCCTCTCTGGCAGCAGAGGAGATATTTAGCGGTGATTTATGAACAGGCTCCTATAGGACACTGTGATAGAAGGGAAAGCATCAAGGCTCATTTTGAAAAGCAGGGGACTGTGCACCTAAAGCACTTGTTTTCAAGAGAAAGTGGGGTTCTGCCATTTTTCTAACTGGTTTTGTTTTGTTTTATTTATATCCTTTCTTCATTCATGTCCCATTCTCACTGCAGGGCATATCTGGGGATGTGGAAAAGCAAGTCTGTGCCTGTTATCTATGAAACTTGTCCCCTAAGCCCTGGAGAGGACCTATTTTTAGGCAGGCAGCAGTGCAGGGCTGTTTCTCCCCAACATGCAGTACTTTCTCCATACAGTACTTAGAAAATACTTTCATGCCTTTTGTGTGAAATACAGTCTCCTCCCAGCAGTAATGTGTTGAAAGGATGAAGATTTGGGTTCCTCTGGGCTGATAAAGTTGTGCATAGCTCAGGGAGATCCTGAATGGCTAATCTCATGTTTGTTTTTCCACAGCACTGGCAACCTATCCTTTTGGGCTCACTGATATTGAGACTTTTGAGAAAACAGATAATTGCAGGAAAGGTTATAAATGCCTTGTCTGAATCATTGTTTGGGGTCAACTCGCCTACCTGAAGAGCACAGCCCAACCACTATTTCTCATTCTGATCTCGAGGACTGTGTGATAACCAGGACTTTCTGTTGTAAGGGCTTTCTGTTTCTTTGTGGCCCCTCAAGCTGGGTGACACTCAGGTCCATGCTGATCTGCTGGCATTGTTCGAGGGCAGCAGGAGGACACAGGACCCTCCCTCTCCCAGGCAGGCATCCAGGAGCAGAGACCTCATGGCTTGGTGTCCTGCCAATGGCAGAACCATGATGTGTGGGGGTGACTCCTTGATGGAGTTTATCCATGGACTCTCCCAGTTTCAGGGTCTTGTAATCCAAATCTTTGAGGTTTGTCAGCTATAATTTGTGTTGGTACCACTGATGAATCTGGAAGAGAAATTATAATCTAGTTAATCTGCCTTTAATCCCACATTTCTGTCTGTTGACTGCAAGCCATGAAACTCTTTGAACATGGATAAGCCCAGAGAAGGCTGCTTTTGAGCACAATTCAGCTCGGGTAAGTGTCCGTCTCCTATTCTAAAGAAAAGGGCAACATTATCCCCCCTGAGTGTCCTCTGTAGCCTGTCCCTGAAATCCTGTGCTCCTGCACGTTTGATGCGTTCCCAGCGATTTACCCTTAGAAATGCTTTGAGCTTGCCCCTGCTGCTGTGATTTTGTATGTGCCAAATGAAATTTTGAAAGATGTCGTCACCCTGTTTGCTCATCCTTGTTTTCCTGGAGATCTGAAACCATCCCTCAGATTGTTTTTAGAAGTTCTTTAAATACTGGCCTCATATGGCCTATCCTCAGGAATGAGGCACACTAAGACTGTTGTGTATGTTGAGTATAAAAATGTCAGTCTCAAAAGGCAACTGCTTCTGAAACCACTTCTCTGTTGCAAAGGCCATCTTTGCTGCGTAAATTGAATCTCATACAAGAGTAGTTTCTGTGTTTATCATGGGATATCTAGTGATCACTATAAAACCATGTAGTGCAAAATACCCTTTGAAGTTTGGGCTTCTATCAGTTGGAGGGCTTCGTCTTAGAGCTGGCTTACTGGTCTAGTACGTTGTTGCAAATATAAGTGAAATCTGAGTTTCTGCAACGTGCCATCAGTAGATGGGAACGCCAGTGCCCACCACCCACTGCTCAGGGACTACAGGGTAAATGGACACAGATGAAAGGGTAGATGGATGGAAGGTCTCACACCTACCTAGGGATGCTTGGCTAAAAATGCAAATATTTTCACTCCAAACAACAAGCAGAGTTAGCAGAATAGGGAGAGGGGAAGATCACATTGTCATTTGACTCTAAGTCTCACATTCATGTGGGCAGAAATGGAGGCAGCCACCTCATTTTTAATAGGATGTTGTATTGCTTGGGCAGCCAGGACTTCTCACTGGAGGTGAACTAGGCAGGGCAAAGCTGGGAGGAGACAAGCACATGGGTCCCTTGCCCTGCAAGGGATCTCACCGTTCCTGTCCTCTTCCAGCAGCTGAACTCTCATGCAAAGCCCTCAGATGAGCCCTGCCAATCTTGGGAGAGCCGTGGGCTGGGGGTGTGTGTCTATACCTGCCCAAGGGAGGATGGGCAGCTGCCCACCTGCTTTAGGCAACTGCCAGTGGAGTGGTCTACCCACCCCTGGGCTGGGTGGCAGGGGTGGCAGGGAGCTTGCTTTTCCCCTAGGACAGGCGGAAGGTGAGGTACCATCACCCCATGGACCAAACTGCTCTGCACAACCCACTGTGCCCAGGCAAGGATGCTTGGGCAAGGAGACTGGTGCTTGCAGAGTGGGCTTTGTCTTGGCTAATTTTGGAGGGGAGATAAGGCACATGGGAGTTATCCTCTGGCAAAAATACACTTTTTCTCTTTGTTTTCCAGTCATGCAAGAAAGCCACAGGGCAGATTTTCTGTGACAGACACACGAGAGCTTCATAATGTTCATACAAGATAAGAGGTTTAAGAGGGGAACTCTGTGAATGCAAAACCCTGGGATGTCATTATAGCACTTGAAACCTGAACCTGGACACCACTCAACCTCTCTTTCCTCCTCCAAATCCCTCTCCTAAACCCACTGCTTTGCAGCCAGCCTTCCAGACTCTCCTGGCTGTCAGTCCACAGTCCACAAGCTGTTATTCAACTGCAAAAATAGAGGAGTTAGAAGCAATACCTGTAAAAGCAAGCATATCTCTAGGAACTAGTGTTCTGGTTGTGTCAACGAAGTCAGGTAACATTCCCAGGTAAGCAAGTAATACTGAAAAAAAATCGTTACTAAACTTTATTTTCTTCTTGAGTTTTTGTCCATCAGTGGGGTTAAAGCAGGTCCTCCCAGCCTTTGTTAGTCTTCAGAGATGGCTGGGCTTGGTGACTGTGGAGGTGAAGAGCTATGTGTGCTGATGGTATTCCCTTGCAGGTGTGGAAGGAGGGGAAGAGGGTAACAGGCCTGCAAGAGAGAGACAGGAGGATGCCAGGCTCTTTTCTCAGCACAGATCCTTTGAAGTCCAGCCTAAGCAATCTCTGCTGAACACTAGAGTCAGGACTGTCCCATGGTTCTCAGGCTTTGCTCCTTTCTTTCTCCTTGTTGCAGCACACTCATACAATGTGTGGCTTTACTGGAATTTCTTATGCAGCCTTCACAAATAGAGCTCAGGCTCCACACTTCTTTACTTAGCAAGTGGTTCATAACCCTTTGACAGAAAAACCTGTACTAATTTTTCATATCTGAACTACATATTCCTGCCAGAAACATCTCAGCTTAGGCCTGTCTGCAGAAGGTGAATTTATCCTTGTTTTGTCAGCTCCTTTTTGTGGTGGTGTTGTTTATTATCTGTTACGTATTAGCATGCTTCAGCATGAAGGAAGTAGAAAACCAGCAGCAGTCTATCCTTCACCTTGTTGCCATCAGGTATTCTCTGCAGATGCATCAGGCGTCACATTCGGCTTGTTAATAGAAGGATTTTACGGGCTACCATAGGAAAGGATATAAATTCACCAGAATTACATCCCAGAGGCACATTCCACCCTGAGAGGTGCCTCAGTTCATTGTCCAAAGGGTCAACACAGCATCACTATCCCCCAGATTTTTTCCATGCCAAGAACACCCCCTTCCCTACATCGCCATATGCAGGTGTTTCTGTGCACTGACATTTATGACTTTTCCTCCCAGGATTTCTCTGTTTCTGCCTGTGCAGTGAGGTGGAAGTGCCTGCCTCACCAGGCAAGGATGGCTTTCCTCATCTAATTCAAAGCCCCTTATTAAAGCAGGTTTTGATGCGCAAGGGGCAGCTGACTCAGAGTTTGAAGGGTAGGAATGAGACATTCAAATTCCTCCAGACGTGAAAGTCACCTCTGACCCAGCCACACAGGGGAGGGGAAGAAGAGAAATACCTTCTCACTGCTGCCAGGAAAGGCTCCCCGCCAGCCTTGCCAAAGCCCCAGCTGTCTGCAGTTCAGCTGCTGGAGCAGCTTCTCCTGCTCAGCTCCAGGCTCATGCCTGCACAAGGCAGTTGAAGCAAAGATGCAATTTCAAATGGGTTTAACTAAGCTATCTCAAATTTCTCATGAAAACAAAATCCAAAAAAATCTATTTTTTTTTTTATGTGACTGCTGACAAAAATATATATTTACATAGGGGAAATTCCAGTTTGGTGGGCTGCAAATGGGTACAGGATTTCACCCAAACACTTAAAAAGTATGCCAGGTATTGAAAATAATATAGTCAATAAAATATTTAATTTAATGTGATTCATTGCCATTGCATCTAGAGAATAGTTCTTATTTTCATGTAGCCATCAATGAAAACCTTTTCTTTTATACTTTTCCCAAGTGTACAGTTTCCATATTGGTGTTGCATGCGGATAAAGGGACCTGCTTTGGTGTTGGGTGTCTGCCCCTAAGGCCCTCTCATACAGGGCATTCTCTTAGCCGTTCTAAAATATATTTCAGATGCAAGCCCTATACAGTTACAAGGTAGAATAAATATGAAAGCTTTCTACAAGACACTTATCAGGGAAAGTATTGTAGTTTTTGATTAAAAGAGAAGACAATATTCTGATTACATGTACAGTACAGCGGCAAAGTGATTTTATACAGTACATGAGCAATTAAGACTTAAATTTGAGGATGAGATACTTATTGCTTGTACAGTTGTGTGATAAATTATTGGCAAGTAAAATCACAGATGGCTTTCCCTTAAGATCAGGCATCACATGCCACAGATTATCTGGGAAATTGTTGTTTTAAAAATAACTCTGGAACAAGTGCCAAGTTGAGAGGGATATCAGTGTCTAATAAACAGTTATAAACACAGCAGTGCCCAAAACTAAATTATATTTGAATTAAACTATGTGGAGAGAGAGTATATACAATTAGCACCTATTCTCTAGCAGTACAAATGAAAGCTTTTCATACAGTTTTTCTTCTGTCTCTTTCTCATCAAGAAATTCATATAATGCTCTTGGTGCATATTTAAGCTGCTTTGGAGCTACAGCTTGAATAGTCATGTTACATTCTTATGTCGCAGCTCCTAAAAAAATTCATATCAGAAGAAACTTAAGTACAGTTAGAGACAGGCATTTTTTTCCAGCTGGTTTTGAAGGGGGTTTAAACCCTGAAGGGTTTGAACTCCAGCTCGGCTGTCACTCCTATTGTCTTCTCCAGCAACAGCATGTGCTTCACTCATTGGAAAAGCAAGATCCTGGAGCCTGTTGAAACACACAGGCAAAATTATGTCCTGCATCTCATGGCCACAACTCCTTGCTCAAAACAGAGTATTCATTAGGATGTAGTGTGTAGCTGGGCAGATTGGGGCATCCCTATACTCTCTGCTGCTGTGCAGATATAAGCGGGGGAGGGATTGTGTTTGCTTATCGCTCACCTTCCTCCTCCTCAAGAGGTGAAGGCCACCATGTGTGAGTGAGGAGACCCAGGGCCCCACTGGCCACCCCCCCTTGTCCCCCATCAGCCGTCACCTGTCCCAGCCTGTCCTCCTCTCACGCGCTTATATGGACATGGCAGGACAGCATCTTGTGACGCCGTGCTGCTAAAAACAGCCCTGGCTCCCTGCAGCCCCTCGTTTAAACAATGTCCTCCAGCCAGAGCAACCCAGAGAGTCTCTAATCACAGCGTAGCCTTGGACCTATTTCAAAGGAAATTAACCCGGAAACTCCTCCACGAGGCCGTGATCCTGAGCGTATGCCCCTGGAAAAGCTAGGGATGAGCACTTCTCTGAACTATAAGTCCTTCTCCAAAGAGCAGCAAACCATGGATAACCTGGAGAAACAGCTCATTTGCCCCATCTGCCTGGAGATGTTCACCAAGCCCGTGGTCATCCTGCCCTGTCAGCACAATCTCTGTCGGAAATGCGCCAGCGACATCTTCCAGGTACGTTTCTTCCCACAGAAGGCTCCTCTTCCAGAGCAGCACTGACTGAAATGAATGGAAAAGCAGATTTTTGCATGTTTCAGTGAATTGCCTTGACAGCCAGTAAGACTTGGGGAATGGGGGATGTGATTTAAAGGAGAAGTTAAGCATCCTTAGGGGCCAGGGATGAACTCACAGCAGGTTCACGTGTCACCTGTTGGCTGCAGGGATGTGGCCGCGTGTGTGAGCTGAGCAATCAGCCCTTCACCTTGCAGTCACCGTGTGCTTTCCTGGGGGCGCCTTGCTGGACCTGTCCTCTCCTTGGGCATGTTGGCAAATAGAATCTCTAGGCTGGAAAAGACCTCTTAGATCATCGAGTCCAACCATTCCTATGGTTTGCTGTAAGCATGGGTTTGCCCTAGAGCTTTTGAAAGAGGTTTTTGTGGGTTTTGCATGGCCTTACTCACCTCTCCCTGTGCTGCTTGGCAAGAGCAGGCCTCCAACCCCTACCTGCCGACCAGGGGAGGCACAACTGTGGCATCCGGAGGCCGCTTCCGTTGTCCCTCCTGCAGGCATGAAGTGGTCCTTGACCGGCATGGCGTGTATGGGCTGCAGAGGAACCTGCTGGTGGAGAACATCATTGACATCTACAAGCAGGAGTCCACAAGGTAACGAATGAATGTGTGCCCTTCAGAGGACATTTGCCACAAAAGCAGACGTGGCTTAGGAGACTGGTGGCCTTTGGTCTTTCTGTTTCTCACATGTGAGTTGATTTAGCTGTTTCCCTTCTGGAAATGCAGAAAGGGATCATGCTGCCATGAATGCCTGTCTGCTGTGCAGTGAAGTCAGCTCTCACTGAGCACAGAAAAACATATTCAAATAGATGCTGAATTTCCCTGCTTCCACGTACAGCAGAGGATTATGGCATGATAATTCACATGAGCAACACTTAACCATGCAAGCGAAGCCCTTAAGGTCAGTGCAGCTACTCGTATGAATAAGGGAAAAATAGCTAGGTTCACATTATTTTTTTTTTTTATAAACAGTTCCGATTAATTGTATTTGTCTTTAACCTGTGTGTTCTTGTGCTAAAGAAATTTCAAATCTTGC
The DNA here is from genome assembly GCF_032191515.1 of Phaenicophaeus curvirostris. NCBI lineage: Eukaryota > Metazoa > Chordata > Aves > Cuculiformes > Cuculidae > Phaenicophaeus > Phaenicophaeus curvirostris. The sequence goes on from NC_091394.1 coordinate 62,905,759, forward strand.
TAAAAAATCCTGAGGGACAGACAGTGCAAACAAGAAGAAAACTGAATTTTACTCAGGAGATACCTTGCATCATAATGTCAAATCAAAACTGAATAAAAAAGAATCTCCATTCCTGCCAGCTTGTGATGTGAACCCATGAAATAAAGTCTTATTTAGGACTCTGTCAATAATCAGAAATAATGTATATCAGTGCTGTGTGACTGTGCACAAAAAATCAGGATGCCCGAAATGGGTTAATCCTAAAAAATAAGATTATTCCTGATTGTTAATTGCCATCATTGGCTGTATAACAGATCCAGCAATAGAAACATGTTTCTTTCTCATCTCCCCTGCCTTCATACGGGTCGAGAACATGCTATGACCTCGGAAACTTAAAAGGGGGCAAGCTAAGCCTGGTTCCAGGGTGCCAAGCAAGCAACTCTCACCCAGGGAAGCCATTGTTGTCATCAGCATGCATTTGTAGGGCTGTTTTTGTATGGCAAGGTGTTTTGAACACCTAAAGGAACGTGTTACCCTGGCCATGCTCCCTGACAGTCTTCCCATCCCACCCCAACAAGGAGCTGAGTTTCACAGGGACAATGAGATGGTATCACTGGAGGAGGTGGACACAACCATGGGAGCCCAGTGTCTGGGATGGCTTAGGGCACTTCTACCCTCCTCCAGCAGAGGAGGACAATCACTAGCAGAGAGGACATGTTGGACCCCAGTATCAATATTCTTGGCTGTTTGAATCCTTTCAGGTACTCCTGTAGCTGGATACAGGTTGGAAGGTTGGAGCTCCAAGGTGCCAGAGAGCACGAATTTGGCTTAAATTTATCCTTTCTGTTGTCCTTCACAGTTAGTGCCAAGGGAAAATCAGCTACCTCTGTGTGTGTCATTGACACCCAAATATTACTTTAGTCAGGAAAATCTCAGAGGAAATGAATCAGCAATGCTACAGTGGTAGATTTTGCGTTTTACCAAATAAGCTGGACGCGTCTGGCCTCATGTCTTTCTTGCTTTGGGTTTTTTTTCAGCTCACAGTTTATTTGACTTAATAAATAAATAAATACAGCTGCTTTTCCCATGTAGTTCATGGGCAATTGAAACAAAATTCAGTTTTTTATTAAAAAAAACATTAAAGTAAAACACACAAAAGTAAAACACAACATGATGAATAAAAGAAGAGAATAGAAAAAATATACATTTAAAAATATATTTGCTTAGATATTTGTCAAAAAGGTTAATTTATTTAGTCTGTTAAGGTGCTTCTTTAACCTTCATGTATGTCCTTAGAATGAAAGTTCTTATCAGTGTTACTTAGCAGCAGCAGCAATGCATAGCAGCACTATCTAAACTATTTGGCACCTCATAGGCCTTTGGGGCTTATCTCCCTCCACCTAACAGCCCTTAGGCTCCCATGAAAGCCATGGCTTTACCCCATACTGTTCCACTGAAACCAAAAATCCAAGGGAAAGCTAGTCTTGTCCACTTCTTCCTTTTGTATCAGTCTCTTCCAAACTGAGGGCTGGGGTCTGGCAGAGGAACATAGGAGGAAGGCTGAGAAATGACCTATGCCTCCTTGTTTCTTCCCAAGACAACCCTTCAAGCTGGCAGCACCTGTGATTTCCAGATAGGATCCTCTTTCCCTCAAGTACTTTGGTGGGTATCATTCACTATAGCTGTGTGTGCCAGAATGCCAGCTCCCAGCTTCATTTCACATGAGCTTAGGAGAGTGAGAGCTAGGAAGAAAACTTTGTCTCCTGCTTATGCAAAAGTAGTTTATTTCAAAAATATTTCTTTAAATTTGATTTTCTATTTAAATAAAGGAATTATTCCTTTTTTTTTTTTAAATAGAGAACCTGGGGTGGGAGCTGGGCTGTATGGTTGTGAAAGTCAGCCCAAGCTCACAAATGCAGCCCCTCCTGTTATGAAAAATCACATCATATGGTCTTTTATCCCACTGCTCATCAAATTCCAGCTGATGACAGCGTAGCCTATTGCCCAGTTTAGAATCTATGAACAACACAAGGAAAGAAATCTTCAAGTAGGACGTGGCTCCTACAGAGCCTTAAAGGAGGGCAAAAGACTGAACACAGTGGAAAGATAGTTAGCTAAAGTATTAAACCAACATTTGAAAGTCTGTAGGCCACTGATTACCAGAACTATCTGAAGAATATCAGAGTGCCTGCTGCCACTAGGAAACGGTAGCAACAGGAGGCTGTGATTTCTCACAAGCTCTGGCAGCCTCTAACAAGCTTGGCAGGCTATTCCTGATCAAAAGGTCCTTTGGGCTTTGTTACTAGCTGAATCCTGATCAGAGAGGGTTGAGAGCTCTTTCTCCCTTGCACCTACCAGGGATAACCCTAGGTACAGGCTGTCCTTGCAGCCCTGAGCACAGATGGAACACTGCGTGCAACAGAGTGCATGGCAGGGACCAGGTGCTGTGCTGAAAGGAGTAAGCATGGGCCCTGCAATGGTAATAACATGCTGCAGGGTGAGGTAGGCAGCACCGCCAGGAACAGCTATCCCCGGCACCTCAGGGTGACATTTCAGCCAGAGATTCTGAGGGAGGACATGGTTCTCCAGGATGGGCTGCAGAGGTGCCTCTGGATCTCAGGGTGGTGGGCTCACTGCCCCACAGGTCACCAAGCAAGGAAGCTGCAGAAGGAGCCCCACAGACTGTGCAGCAAAAGAGATGAAGAGAGAGATCTCCTGGATCTCAAAGACAATGTCCCAAGCTCCCCTCTGCCAGTGGTTTTCTTGGACCAGGTATTCATGATAGCACTAGTGTAATGGAGCTACCGGAACCCCTATGTTCGTATGAACTTTTTTGGTGCACCCTGAGCCAGTTGCCCAGGACCATGTCTAGACAGCTTTTGAATATCTTCAGGGAAGTGGAGTCTACAACCTCTCTGGGCAACCTGTGCCAGTGCTCAGTCACCTTCATAGTGAAAAAGTGTTTTGTGATTTTCAGAGAGAACTTCTGGCATTTCAGCTTGTGCCCATTGCCTCTGGTCCTGTCACTGGGTGTCACTGCAGAGAACCTGGCTCCGTGCTCATTACACCCTCCTTAAACCTGAAAGTATTGATAAGATCAAGGTCATTGTTAAGATCCCCCTGCCTCCTCTCTTATCCAGGCTGAAAGACTCATCTCTCTCAGCCTTTCCTCACAGGAGAGATGCATTGAACCCTTAATCTTATCTTCAGGGCCCTTTGTTGGACTCTTTCTGATATGTCCATGTCTCTCATGTACTGGAGAGCCCAAAAGTGGACCCAGTACTCTACATCTGGCCTCACCAGTGCTGAGAATCCTTCTTTCCATAAAATATGCACAACACTCTGCACATTAAGGTCCAAATCCAATGTTAATGGAAAAGAATAAACCTGTAGCAGTCAAACACAGACTAGCATCTCAAAGAGCAGAGTCAGAGAACAAGAGCACAAAGCTATTGGGCGGTTTCAGTTACCTGCCACATCTTTGGTCACAAGCACATTTATGACAAATCTTTTCTTCTACAAAAGCCATGCTGCTGGCTCCAGAATCTTCCATTTCAGGAGCAGACACTATTTTAAAGTTAGGGAGTCATGTTTTGGCCTTTGTTACAGCTACACAGACCGAGAGGATCTCCTCTGAAGTCAGGGAATGTTCTACTATAAATCTCTCCTTTTGCAAAGCCTAGGAAAGAGACTATAGATCTGTTTGCTTCTAGTTTTCTGTCACCATCCTCAGGGGCCCACTAGCTGAGAGAGTTCTGCCAGGTTTCTTTCAGCTCTTTGTGACACCTTTGAAGGTTTGCTACTTGTGGTTGAACTTCCTTGACACCGTCAACTTTTTGCCCTGTGTGACATGTCTTTCATGTCCATGGCACTATTCCATATTGATAATATGTCAAATAACAGTCTAGTACTAGTTTCTGTTTCTGGTCTTGTAAATATTTACAGGAAGAGCAGACATTTCTGGCTTAATTAATCACTTTGAAATTCATTGGTTGTTATTGCCCTCACATGCGGGCACTCCCACTGGTACATAATACTATGAATGTATTAGAGACTGTTTGTGGTCATGTGCAAACAATGTACAGCATTCCTTATAGAGGAAACACATGTCTTTTGACTAGCATTGAAATTATGCTGGATTTGACACACTGAGGACCTTATGTAAATGTATGCTGGAAAGTTAACCCAAATAACGAATGTTTCCTTCAGAAATCTTGTTTTATTCTGGTATATCACGTCATATTGCAGATTACAGATTTTCCTTATGAAACTTTTAAATTCCTGTGCCCTCCTGAAATTAAAAAATATGAATGCAGGCGATATTTTCTTTGGTGCTTGATTTTTTTTTTTAAATGCATCTAATTTATTATATTCCATTCCCTTCAGAGGGGAAAAACTGTACATTGTCATTGAAGAAGAAATGCCATTTCAATTCTACCAAATGATATGGAAAAACTCTGTTGTAAAATAATCTGAATAATGATCTTTCCACAAATTTTTAAACTTGTAATAGAACGACTGGTTGCCTTCTTGATACTGAACTCTGTAGAATGGCTTTTAAAAAACTGTTGCTCTTTAATTCCATTAAATACTATAGTTTTGGAAAATATTTTCTACATAATGATGAAAAGATGTGTTTCTATGATGCCATTGCTCCACTTGCTGCTAGTCGTAGTCATAGTTCTCCTTCCAAATGGCAGCAGAAGGGGATAATGGTTTATATTGGAAAGGCTTAACTTTGCCATCTTTGGAGGCCTTAACCGTCAAGCACACTCCCTCCACTGACCTACTAACTTTGTGCCCAAGTATCACATCCTCACACTCTCACATGCTTGCGGCAGACACACTCAGGGTGCTGAGGCTGAAGTGTGGGCTCAGGAAAGCATCAGCCTGTCCACATGGACAGGACCACAGATTTCACTTACACTGGGAATGTCAGTTAAGTGGCTCATTTAAAGGAAGATACAAATTAGTTCCTAAAATAGCAGAGATTGACTTGTGTGTATATGGCTAAATCATTCTGAAGAAGAGAAGCTCAGGACTCAGCTACAGTCTGATGACAGCTCCCATCTTAGCACAGGAGTTGAAAGCTTCTTGTGTAAGCCATGCCCTTGGTGGCTGGTACAATTGAGTAGCTACTGTTAAAAAGCTCAACACTATACAAGTTAGACACGTGTCATCCAGCTAAAATTTGTGTGAGGCCCTTTTTTGGTTCTTGGCCTAATGTAAAGGCCATAAGGACCCAATTCTGTTTGATATTAATAGTCCTGACCTGGGCCTCATACAGCTCAGCAGCAGAGATTTAGAGTCAAGGACATGAAGGTCCACCAATCATAGAATCATAGAATCATAGAATCGCAGAATCACTAGGTTGGAGAAACCTACAACTCACACTTTAAATCAACACCCTGAATAAAAGCATCGTTGCATTAAGGCGAAATGCCTGACATTTTGCATGATGAATTCTAAAGGAATCACATACGTTTCATGTTTCAGACAGATGCTGGATAACATGCTAATTAAAGTACACAAGTAGTCTGAGATCAGTCTTAGTGAGGTTATTTGCATTTTTAAATATGAGTGAGGGTTCAGTCACACTCCCAGCTGGAATACCCATTTGAGTCATGTTGCTATATTGTCATCACATCCTGTTGTGTGAGGGTATTAATCTGTACGACTGCCTACAAGTATTTAGTAATCCTGCGTGGCAGGTTTAAGATGATACTGTGTATCCAGGTTGGCTTTGGACACTCTATAGAAATGTACCCCTTTCATGCTGATACCCAAAAAAAGCTCATCAAAACTTGCAGTCACCAAGTTTGTTTTAAACTTGTTTTCTTATAGCAGACCCGAAAGGAAGTGTGACCAACCAATGTGTGAAGAGCATGAAGATGAGAGAATTAATATCTATTGCTTGAACTGTGAAATGCCCACCTGCTCTTTGTGCAAGGTCTTTGGTGCCCACAAGGACTGTCAAGTTGCTCCTCTCACAAACGTTTACCAGCAACAGAAGGTAAATACCTTTTCGCACCTCATAGTCCCCCCAGCAATTCACAGGACCATTGGCAGGAAAGTATTCCCATGAGCTTCCCACAAGTTTCCAGAGGTGCCTGGGAATGCCTTTGCCATTCCTATGTGTGAATGAAAGGTTCACACAAATCTGTAGGAACTCTATACAGGAAAATAAACGTATGGGTAGTGACACGGGGAAGATATTACAGTGTCGCATTTTTGTTAGTATTGTGTACAAGTATTTTCAACAGGGATTTGATGTGAAGCTGAGGATCTCTCTTTCAAGGTTCCTCTTTTTTTTCCACTGCTTTTACGTCAGAAAAACAAGTGGTATTTCCAACACATGAACTGGAAAGAGAACAAACCATTACAAATCGAATAGTTACCTATCAGGCACTTCTGCCTTTAAGCATCCCGTTTTCAAGAAAAGTTAAGTGAAAAAACTCTTTCTGCAAGTGAATGCAGGAATATTCAATAGTTGTCAGCACAGGATGTACCTAACATCCTCTGCCCTTGCTGTCACCAGGAAAAGATTTGTTTATTTTTAATACAGTATTAATTTAAAACCTGACTCACTGGGTTATCCTCCTGAGATAAACAGCTCATTTTTTTCTGGAGGCCTCCAGTGAGGCGAGCAATCAGTTTGTAATCCCAGTCTCTAACTTTGTGCCACAGATGCTTGTGTGTGGGAACTACAAATGAGAAGTTGCTTTAGGGAAGTAGTTACAAACATCCTTTTCAATCGAAAACAGGAGGGAGAAGGGGGAGAAGTTTCTTGGACCAAATCCATGCCCCTAAGCACTCCCTTTGCATGGAGATTTGCAAGCAGTGGTTTTCTTCCCAACATGCCTGCAGAAAGGGGCTGTTCCGCCCAAGATTGGAGGCGAAACCTGGGGTTTGCAGGATGCGTGCTTCAAAGGATTATTTACAAAGCTGTGGAGGCCACAGACACGGTTGCCTCTGCCATTACGGCAGTGTGCCAACGTCTCCTCTCCCTCCCCAGCACCTTCACCAGGTTCTCTAGGGATCTGTCCCTCTGTCTCTTCTCTGCTAAGGATACTTCCATCATCTCCCTCCTCACTCTCAGGCCATTTCCTTCTTCCATTCATCTCCCTCATACCAGAGGCTCACCCTCCACCTTCTCCTTTTCTCCCCTCCCCTCTCACCGCAGCCCCAGCCCCACTGCTTTCAGACACTAAAATAACAACCACTCAAGAGACAAAGTCTTTTCTCTCAACAAACCCAAAGGGACTATTTTGAGGCTGTTGAAACATAATGCTTCAGACAAAAGCATTTAGAAGACCCTCCTGGAACAAAGTGCTTTATCCTTTCCAAAGCATGGCTTCTTCTCCATTAGAAGTTTCTAAATGTCAATGTTTTCATAGAGTTTTGGGGAAGGAAATGATATCAAAGTACTAGCAGGTAACTTGTGGGCAGGTATAGGTCTATTTTTCCTTTGTTCTGTTGGAGGAAGATTTAGTACCCTGCTATGTCTCATTTGTCTCCTGCTCCCCACTGTTAGATGTGCCACCATGAAGTGGGATGGTGTCTAACCCCCTCCTGCTTGCTCTCCCTTTTTAGTCTGAGCTGAGTGATGGCATTGCAGTCCTGGTGGGGACCAATGACAGAGTGCAAGGGATAGTCACACAGCTGGAGGAGACCTGCAAGACAGTTGAAGTAAGTAGCCCTGCTTTAAATGCATTTATTTCACTGTGAAATCACATCTTTTAAATTGCTGGATGTTACCATTCTTTATCAGACCTCTCTTTACCCATATGCATTCCCACATCACTTTACTAAACCATTACCTGTGGCTTTTTACAGTATCAGAAACACTGCCTCAAACAAAGGATCTCTTCTGCGCGGCACCCTGCCTCTGACATTGGCCGTGTGGTTGAAGACAGAGACTAAGATAAGCTACATCAGCACATCTTGCTCAGCATTTTTAGTTGCATAGGATATCACTGAAGTTAAAACCAGATCTAACAAACTGCCATCAATTCCCAGTTCATTTAACATCTAAGATCAGGTGCTAAAGCTGTAAAAGACCAGTACTAGTCTAAGGCCTGACTGGTCCTCTGAAAAGAGCTTTAGTCTCAGCCACAGCGTAGCCACAGCATAGCTCCCCAGTATGTCAGTGAGCTCTGTATTTGATTGCTTTGCCTCCTGTGAAGAAGTAGTCACTTAATATACTGCTCTTTAAGGAGTCTTGTTTCATCGCTCATGGGAGGGAAACGCTTGAGTTCTTACTGTGAGTCTGCATTTTCAGGTAACGGTTTTACTCCAACAGAGCTGGAATAACTTCTGTGTCATTCAGTACCAGAAGTGGCATTCATTTCCTCCAAGAGTTTTGCATCAGCAAACAAATATCAGCTCAGACGAATCTGAGCATTAGGAAGCACTAGGCTGAAGGAGCTCATGTAAACTGATTTTACGATCAGAGTTTGATGAAGCATCTACTGAAGGAGTTGCATCCCTCTCAGCTCAATTAGAATTATATTGACTCCTCAGAGCTGGAGAAGAACAGAAAAAGTGTAGGAAAAAAGAAATTAACCCAAGATGTATAGATTCTAATTGGTAAGAAAAAATTATTCTATACTCTACATATGCAATTGCTGAAGGCTCCTATATCCTCAGAGCAAAGAATAAGAGAAAATGTCCACATTTGGTTCAAAGAACATAAAACCATTAGCCCAAATAAATGAGAGAGCATGTCAGTGGCAGTCAGAACTTTGTAGCCAGGAAGACTTCACATCGCAAGGATGAGATTGGCTGCTATCAGGACTTTACAGACAGAAAGAAGCCTTTTAAGTAGGTTAACTGCGGAAATAAGAATGATACAAAAGCAAAAGCTTATACCCATTTCAGTTGAACCAGCTGAACCAGAAAGAAAACTTCAAACATCCAGTCTGAAGTAAGGAGAAAACATTCTGCTAAAAATACATTAATAAATACGACAGTTTCTGAAACTAGCTTCCTCAGAGTCATCCACTCATTTTAAAGCCTAGCCTTTAAACTCAAAGCCCAGTTAAAGTGCAGTATTTTACTTTCATATGTTTTAAAAGGCTTTTCACCTTTAAAGACAAAGATTGCAGAAAATAGATCTTAGAGCTTACGTTGGCACCTCCATGTTACATTTCAAGAAAATCACATTTCCTACCATACAAGAGCTTTGTCTGACGTGACATCAGTTTGTCCTTGAAGATGAAAAGCCACAGCTGGAGCTCAGAAATGTGCACACATGGAAGTAATGCTTATAATCCAGGATTGTCTATTCTCTGTGCTTAACACTTTGCAGAGAACAATAAATATCTGGTTTAGCAGAAAATGCACGATCATTTTCCTTTTAACTGGAGTAGGCAATAGCCTACAGCTCTATATTTAGGTATTGCTCCTATCCAAGCCCAAAAGCAAAACAACACCCCCACAAACAATGATTAATACTTGTATAGTTTTTAACTGTTTGAAAAGTAAACCAAATTCCCATATTATACTGAAAATAAATAAGGGAATATAAAATGTTAAATACTCAAAATAAATAATAAATAATTAAGTACTGTTTAGGCTAGTAAACAAGATGCATATGATGCAGGAAAGATTACAGTATTTCTTTCAAATGCTAATAGTGTAGGCCAGTCAATACAGATACTTGAGAACAAGTAGTGCAACTCATGCTCAGTGGCGAGGTCTCCTTTCTTTTTGCTGTAGTCATGCTTTAAAAAATAAAAAGTTTGAGAACTTTTTAGAATGGAAAATCATGTATTAGTTAACTTTTTTCATTACTCAGTATCTGACTCGGGTGATTCCATCAGGCAGAGACTTTGTATGGGAACATTTAATACAGAAATATTTCAGTATTTGCAGTTATGAACTTGTTTTGCACTCTCACTCCTGAGTTTCGTGACTCTGTACTGTCTGCTAGCAGAAAATACTATATACTACAGCTTAGAGATAGGCAAGGATCTCTCAAGGCACCCTGCAATCACTCTTTTGTTCTTCTTCCCCTAACACTTGTCCTGTGTCAAATGACAAAGACAGCACACACCTGTGTTGAAATTAAGGTTGTTTTACAAGTGATCTGAATGACATTTCACAGGAGGTCATTGCAGATCCAACCAAAGAGGAGACCAGAGCAAGCAGAAGTGCAGGAAGCACTGAGAGAAAGCTAGGAGAGGAGCAAAAGAGTACAGGAACATTATTTGAGTTCTGAACATTAGGATGACACCCAGAAACTGTAACTCACTTGCTTCAATCAGGAATTTCTAGGAAGTGGCAAGGATCTCCAGAAGGGCAGAAAAATCCCACCTTCCTAAAAGGAATTCTAAACTAGGAGTGCCTGTTTAGCCTAGTCTTCCTCATCAAGGAATGGAGGTAAATACTTGGGTCAGTGCATCAAGATCTCTATTTGCTCCCCACTCCTCAACACAGACAGTGATTTTTGGCCACCCATTCATCTTTGGAAGGCTTCCTTCTTTGAATGGTACAGTGCAGACTGTCACCACTCGTAGGAAAGAGCTCTGGCTGAAAGTCAAGAAAAAAGTGGGATTCTATCTATGAATAATCAGTCTTATCACTTCCAAAAGTACTGTGGGACTGTTAATAATGTTGTGCTGCCAGGATCTCAGCATTATGCCTCAAGGGACAAAGATGAGGAATTGATTCATCTTTAGTTCCTAAGACAGAGGTTTAAATAATCACCACCATCCGCAACCACATATAACCACAATAAGGTTATGCCCATCTGTGTGCCCCGGGGCACACAGATGACTCAAGTACTTCATTTGGTAGACCTCAGACATTATAGATAACCTGTCTCCTATTTCCTCCGCATAAATCCTCCTTAGCAAGTGCAGCATGTTCCTGTTAGAGAGCACTCAATGAAGCAGCCATCAAACTCATGCTCCTTACTCAGTGAAATAAGCTATGTTGTCTGGTTGGAAGGACAATAAAAATGCCTCCAAAAATGGTGTGAAAATTAGTGCCTGAAGGTGGGGTTGGAACCTGATTCCTCCTCCTTATCTTTGTGCTTTTGTCACACATAATTTTCTTCACGGTACCTCTGCCTCTTTCAGTGCGCAGTAAATGAGATATAATGGACACCTATTGTCAAAATAGAGTTTAAGAGGGCGTCTGTGAAAATTGAGCCCAGCCAGGACAGTTCCAGGTTCTCTGGTAGAAAAAGAAAGTTCTCCAGAGCTGGTTTGAGATGATCGCTCCTTTAAAAACCATTCTGTTTGTGCAAATGAACCCAGCTGCTAATATGGTGGGGGATTTTGCTTTTTCTGCAGACTTTGATGTATCACTATAGACACCATAAATACCTCTCATAATTTTTTAGCAGACTGACAAGTTATACAATGACCTATCTGGGGGCTATCGGTGGCTTGAAACTCAGAGTTTGAGAACAGTTTTAAAACTTTTTGTTCCGATAGCTTGGACTTTGAAAATTATAAAAGTCTCTGGGGTCATTCAGAATCCTTTGCCCTGTTCAGAAAGAGGAATTTCTTTGATGAAAATGCTTCCAAGTAACTGTAAAAATAGACACTCTTTTAAGAACATAACATGTTTAACATAAACCAAATGATTCACAGGAATGCTGCAGACGACAGAAAGAGCAGCTGTGCGAAAAATTTGATTATCTCTATTCTGTACTGGAAGAAAGAAAAAATGAGATGACACAAATAATCACTAGAACCCAAGAGGAGAAGTTGGAACACGTCCGCTCCCTGATTAAGAAGTATGCGGATCATTTGGAAGCTGTGTCCAAGCTGGTTGAATCAGGAATCCAGTTCATGGAAGAACCAGAAATGGCTGTGTTTTTGCAGGTATAAAGTTTATAAATAGAGGTAGAAAAAGAATGATAGGTTTATCAAAATGCTATTTGAGCATTTCTCAATTTTAGGCACATTCAGAGTTTGGTCATCATTGAGTGAACATTTATACAAACTCATTTTTTAAACACTTGCATCAGCACAGACAAATGACTAGTTCTTCTTGTGAATAGTATCCAAACCAAGAACATGAGTATTTGCTATTTTCCCCAAAAATATACTATCCCATGAAGGAATGTCTTGTCCCCAAAGAAGAAATAGAGATTTTAACACTTTCCAACATGTCTTTATTGTCTCATCACTATAATATATGTGGACATGACATTCTGTGAAGTTTTTTTTACTATAAACTTAGGAGAACTGATTAAGAAACCATTAGCAGCCTGTCCACTGAATTCATTGGTACAGAATTTCTGTCCTGCAGGTTTACAAATCCTTACAAAGTTAAAGTCTGTAATTATGTTTCTACTAAAAAAACCCACAAATCTTTATTTTCATCAAAGAATTGACTTTGAAGAGTACAATATTCTTTCCAGACAAATAAAATTTTGTGGCTCCAGAAATATGCCCTTATGGATAGTCAAAGATGTAGTTGCTGTGACTAAAGATGGTAATGGAACAATTGTGCCTCACCAAAAACACTCAAAAAAAGGAGCAAAGATATTTCATTTTTTTTTTAGAAATTGTACATATTTACCATGACATTTAGATTTTAATTAAAAAGGCTTCAGTGAACTAAAAGGTTTGCTTAGCATTCAAATTTGATCTCATTCATAGATCTCATGGTTGTCATTTATCAGATCCACATTAGCATGTTCAGAAGCAGCCAGTGTAAGAATTAGATCTCAATGCATAAAATCACTGAAAAAAATGAACCACTTAAGAAGCCAGTTATTTCCTTTTTGTTTTCACAGAATGCCAAAACATTGCTGCAAAAGTAAGTATTTAACATTGAGACTCTTGCTTGCTATAATAAATTTCAAATTACAAATTTATCTGAACTTTCGAATGCCAATAACCAATCTTTCTGTTTTAGAATTACTGAAGCATCTAAAGGATTTCAGATGGAAAAAATAGAGGATGGGTATGAAATTATGAATCAATTCACAGTGAATCTCAGTAGAGAAGAAAAGATAATACGAGAAATTGATTTTGACAGAGGTATGCCATTTATTTCATCTAAATTGCTTTCTTAAATATCAGCTGTGTGTAGTTTGCATGATGATACTGAGTAGGAAAACTTGAATCATATATTCCTGTCCATCCCAAAGTGTAACTAGACTACTTTGTATCAATTATAATCAAAAGCAAAATCCATCACAGTCAAAAAATCACATAACTTGTTGGCATCATTAATCTTCCCTTTCATGTGGCCTTAACATTTTCCTAAGCCTGTGATCTTTACTGATGCCTCATGTGAGGCAACCACAAGATTAAGCTTTTATCTCAGTCTGTAAAGTCATTTTTTCCCTAAGAAGTGCCATTATTGTGTGATCTGTCAGCTCTAGAAAATAATTTTTAAAAAAAGAATGCTTACTGAAATATTTATGAAATATTTTTTAAACTCTTTTTACATAATAATTGATAAATGTTATAGAAACATAATTGAAATCCAAAATCAGAATGTTATTGAGGTAAGCAAAAGTCATCCTCTTCCATGCATTTTAACAACTTGTGTCAAGTAATTTGTCAAGACATCATGACTAAACATACTTAATATGTCTGTAGAGTAATGCAAAGTTGTAATTTTCAAAAGTAGCCTGTAATCTAGGCTCATTATGCTCTAACTTACAGAGTAAGGCACAAGAAGTTAATCGACGTAAATGGTTCCAATAAGCAGATCTCTCCTATTAAAAGGCAGCAATAGTCATCTGGATATCTCTAATTTTCTTGCTAACTGGATTCTGCTGGTGCATTTATATTTACCCTTACCAGTCCAGTTTTGTCTTGTGCAGATGCTACTCTTGCCACTACTTAGCACTAACTTCACAGAACAGGGCTGCTCCCTGTGAAGGACCCTGCATGCCTGCTGTGCAGATCCTGATCTGTAGTTTGGGATCCATGGACTAGCTGTGCTTGGCACAGGGGCCCGTGTAGCAGGACAGCAGCTGTGGCACCAGTCAGCAGCAGAGGAACAGGTGCTATATCGCAGGGCTGTGAACCTCCAGGGATTTTTCCCGGGAGGGACAATCCCTAGTCACAGCCTCGTGGCCAGTTTTTCCCTCTGATCAGCCACAGCTGCTCCATCCCTGGCACACATGTGCATTTGCCAAGAGCATGACCTTGTGCTCTGGGCAGGCACTCTCATCACGTGATGGGAATGTGACACCTGTCTCTTGGGGACAGAGCATTAGCAAGCACTTTGGCAACTGCGAGTTCAGTCCTGCATTTGAAACTCATACTACAGTCAATGAGGTCTTCTGCAGCCAGGGGATGTGTAATCAGAGATTCAGCACTCTACTTCTAGCAGAAGAAGAAAACTTTTCTGCATTATGAGGGCTTTACCTACTTTGCAAATCTACATTTCTTCTACATACTCAGGCAGAACCATAACCTATGCAAAATGCATGGCCTATTTGGACCTTGGGTTAACACATCCATCTAAGTTTATTTCTTTGAAGTGCTAGGAAAGCTCTGAAAAACATCTGACATTTGTGAGGATGGGTAGCGTGATTATGCAAAAGAAAATGCATTGTTAGAGGGCTCCCTCTGGAAACAAGCCAAGCCAGAAATGCTGACAACAGGATGTGTCAGACAATGCAAAAGCAATGGTTTGACTACATTTGACAACCTGGTTTTAGGGAGGTTGGTATCCAAAGCCTCCAGTCATGTATTGCAAAGCACTGACCTGGTGAAGATTTATTATGATGGCTTCAATGGTGTTTAAAAAATATAAACATAAAATTGCAAGAGAGACTATTTTCCTGATAGATTGTGCCAGACCAGGTACCCTCTTCCCAAGAAGTGCAGGGCTGTGTTGCACTTCTGTCATGAAGATAACTGCATTGGCCGGACTTTCTGTCCTCCTTCCCATGGAAAGGAACGCCTTAAGGTTTTAACAAATGTTTGTTCGGTCTCCTCACTGCTGAGAAGCTCTTGCTGGCAGCTCCATGGCAGTGCCCAGTCCAGGCTGGTGAGAGAAGGCTCTTCACCATTGCCCTTTCTCCAGCCTGCGCCCTTTACCAGGCAGCAGATGATCAGTAGCTTCGCCATGCAGTTGTAAAGGGCTTTTTTTACATCAAGTCCGTAGACATCTCCATGTGGTGCTCAGCCTTGTCCTTTTCTGCATGTCTCATCAGAGGAGGAGGGAGAAGAAGAAGAGGAGGAGACAGTAGATGGCGAAGATTTGGATGAAGTCCACACGGAGTCCTCGGGAGAGGAGGAGAAGGAGGAAGAGGTGGAGAAGGAAGGGACTGAGATAACATCGCAGCCACCACAGCAGGACCCTGAACCACAGAGCACAGTGGGAGACCCCCAAACTGAACCCACTCTGGTGCCACTTCCTGGTGCCCCAACTGGCCAGGTAAGTGCCCCTGGTGCTCCACTGCCCTGCCAGCTATGCTGAGTGTGCCCTGACAGGGAAAGAAAAATGCTTCTAGGTGGCCTGCAGGCACTGTACAACAGGTGGGTGGCTAAGGTAGCCAGTGCACTGGAGAGCAAAATTATTTATTGCCCTGGTGCACATGCAACTGCAACCTCTCCTCTCAGCCTGCATAATAGGTTGCTTGATAGACAAAAAATTACACTGCTAGTTAAACTGTTATACAAGTATGTATATATATGATACATAAGCTATAAATAAAAGAGATTCAGTTTGGGAGTTAAGCGCATTACCATGGATGCTCCGCTCGCTGTGATTTAACTCAGACTAACTATTATAAATGAAATGGTTGTTTAAATATTTATACTAAGAGAATTTGGCATTCCCTCTGGATTTAGTGAGCTTCCCACCACCAGTTTTTAGAACATGCTTTGGATCTGTTTTCTGTGCCTGGTGTTTGCCTTCTTCTGCTCTGGTCACCCAAGGGATGTCATCTAGATGGGTGCAGGGATATGATGGCCCTAACAGGAGAGGAAGCTGCCTCTTACAACCTAGCAGCAAACAGATTCAGGGTTTGAATAATTTAGGCCAGCGCTATTTGTTACGGAACACAATTAGAATGAGACCATGATTGCCGCATATTCTAAAGGACCTACATTAAAAAGTATACTTGATGTACTACTTTAGCTGGCCTTACATACAGTTAACTTATCAAATTCTCTGCTTATGCAATTTACCCAGTTAAGTTGCTGAGCGGGTAAAGGCTGCTGTGAAGATATTTGAGGAGGTCAGCATGAAAACAAGACAGCACATAAAGAATCTTTAATTGCAGCAAGCTCCTCATATAAACCAAGGAAAAGTAAATACTATAGATCCATCCTTGCTTTGATTTAAAAACATCTATGAGTTTGCACCAGTTGTGTGAAGATGCTCTTAAATCAGATTTATTCGTTTAACTGAAGTTTGTCTTTTGAGGATTTGCACTGACTTAACTAAACTTGTGTTGCCTAACTGATGTAGCTTTTTATGCAAACAAGCAATCCTGCCCACTAACATGAAGTCACTCATTTCTAAGGGTAAAATGGGAAAAGCACAGCATGCTGGTTTAGCAATTGTAAAATGCCATCAGAGATGGTCAGACGTGGAGTCAGACAGGGCATATGGGTGTTGCAGTGTGTGGGGTACCTGTATTTCAGCTTTTGCCTTCTTGTGTAAGAAAGGCAAAGCAGAAATGCTGTGGTGACAGCAGGTACCTTGTGGGTGTGACCCAAAAGCCTGACGCAGGCAGAGAGGTGCAGCTCAGCTGGCTGCTCCCCTTCCTGGCAGAACAACTGTGCTTGGCTTATAGCATTGATAGCAAGGCTGGTGAGCAAATGTTTCTCTCTGGTGTCTTTGTATCCCCCTTATTCTGACTGCTCATATCAAAAGATTCACAGATGACCACGTTATTTTTAACCCAAAACCCAACAAACCATTCAAATGTACCTACAACTATCATTCATGGCTGACACTGGTTCATGATGCTCTTATGCAGAATTTCTTACATACTTAGGATTGAATGAAGTGTTTATCTGAATTAAAGAGCCTCTTGCTCACTCCTTTCTCAGTCAGCATCCCCCTCCCCACTAATTCTACTCTTCCATCCCATTTCTTAGGGTAGCTTACTTTCTTTCCCATATCTGTGTTATTCAAATAATAGTTGCTTTTGCTTCACATTTTCATTGCAATTCTTTTGTGCAGTATATTAGGACAAACCTGTTCCTTGCAATGAGATACAACAAACATGTCATGCAGAGCAACATGGCTACAGCAGGAAGGTAACATGGTGCACTCTGCTTGTTCTTCTCTTTATCTGTCCTGATTAAGGATGAGGTTGTGACACCAAGTGGTTCTCAACAAACCCCAGAGTCTGACACACAAGTGCCGGCCACAGCAGAAACCATCGATCCCTTGTTTTACCCTAGCTGGTATAAGGCTCAGTCACGGCAATCAAGCAGTCCAAGCGCAACCCCCGTGAGTGGGTTGGGGAAAGTAGGGCCTCCTGTTTCTCTGGAAACAAGTGCAAAGAAAGCAGAAACGCCAGCAGCAGCAGCAGCAATCGAGGAGAGTGCACCGGGGAGTGGTAAGGAAAGTAATGCCACTGAAGCGACATCCAAGGTCAGTGTTACCAAAGTCACTCCAGAGGGCTGTGATGTGCAGCAAGGCGGGAAAGGCAGTTGTTAAGGAAAATGTGACTTAATTTCTCTCTGCATGCTAAAGAATACGAATAATTACAGATAGTTTCAATATGTGACAGGCTGACTTTTCAGCTTCGGAGTAGCATGCTGACAGCTGCTTGTGCTTAACTGCCAGTGCACCTCACTTGTGAGAGCTGTTATCCGAGTTGCTCATGCACATGCTCAGGAGCTGTTAGAAAGACTGGCTATGCCTCTGTGCAATCAGATACTTGCATGTGTTAGTAGCAGACAAACCCTGTGCATGGGATTATTCTCATCACCTGTTGAAAGCCTGTGTACAGTATGTGCCATCCTACCACTGCTGGTAGATCCGCTACAGTTTGGCTTTGCCTTCTGCAGCTCTGCAGCTATGCCTGGAGTGTAAAGCTTTCCCATGTGAACATGAAGCTATGCAACTGACTGCAGCCCTCTTGAGGGTTTGATTGCCTCCAGTAAGCAGTGTGATTTCCTGGGTTCAAATCTGTAAAAGACGGTTTTCTTCGAGGATTACTGGGGCTTGATTAACGGAGAGTATGAAGATGCTATATTCCAGTTTTGTGTTAGACTACCTGCGTCATGATGGGATAACAAAGACTTAGGTACAGCAGAGAGTTTCCTTTAAAATACAAAGTTAGAGTTGAGATAACCTGAATTTTAATATTCCTGCTTATACATATGTATACAAACTCCAAATTGGTCAAAGATACAAGAAACAGAGCTGAGGGAGTTGTGCATGAAGGACTTGCATACTACACCTGCTCCTGCTCTAGTGCCTGGCTACCCACCCATGAGCAACACTCTTTAAATTAGACCATCCTTAAGCTTTACAAGCTTAAGCTGTATGTTTTTAAAAACCAGTTACCTGTATGTCTGCAATGACAAGTGATTATGAGTGTGTGTGTGGAAAAGCGCAAGTGAGTAACAAGTAATTCATGCTGTTCACTTTAAAGCTGGAGTCAGCCATCTGGCAGACATAAGCAGCCCTACCATGATAAATCATCATGTGGTGAGCAAAAACTCAGAAGGGGAGGAGTTTATACAGATATGATAATAGGGGTACCTATCTTTTAGTAGGCAGTTTTAGTCAGCGACACTTGAATTTGGTGGAAGGATCCTTGCCAACTTGAGTCTTAACAAAAGCAACATTTGGCCCCCAGATTTCACTAGCTATTTTTCAAGTCAGGGCTTGATTCAAGAATATTTGAGTGGAATAGAAAAAATATAAAAAGAGTATTTTAAAATTACCAAATCTACTCTGATCTTGTTTTCTTAAGAATATTGAGTTGAGTCACCTTCCCTGGAGGTGTTTAAGGGACGGGTGGACGAGGCGCTGAGGGGCATGGTTTAGTGATTGATAGGAACAGTTGGACTCGATGATTCGGTGGGTCTTTTCCAACCTGGTGATTCTATGATATTCCAAATAGGCTGACAAAAACAGGTAAATTCACAGAGAAATTAATTGCTGCTGTTCCTTTCCATCAGCTTCACTAACAGCTGGGCAGCCCAACCTCACCATAGACAGGTAAAATCCTTACTGGGTAAATTCCTTGGGGTCTTGCCTGATTGTGGTCTGCTTCCCTGGGTCTTAGTTTACTAGCAGCAAGTAAAGGAGCAAAACCGAAGGTCTGGTGTGGCAAACTGACTGGAAAAAACAGTGGCAGTGGTTTTCGGTCACATTGAAGCAGCATTCTGGTACCCACCTCTCCTCATCACTGGGTACCAGGAATAAAAATAGGCATGTGGGAAAGATATCAGTTCCAATTGACATGTGAATTTGGAGGTATTGGGTTTTGATATTTTTCCCAGATCATGAGTGACACTGACATTTTGGAAGAAGGATATTGAGAAGAGTAGCACATGGTTCTGGGGACAGGTGGAGGAAGGAGCACAGGGTACAGCTGAGAATGGTGTTGCCCCTGGGCTGGAAACAGAGGAAGGGATAGGAAAGTGTGTGAAGCAGAAAGGTGCAGAGTGTGCTGAAGGGCAGAAAAAGCAGAGTTGATCAAGCTAGGAAGGGTGATGCCGTGAGAAAATGCTGTGGTCAATTTTGTGGATCTGAGCTGAAATGTGTCTGTGTCACAAACAAAATGGCCTCTGTCATGTGGCAGTGATAATTTTTAAGTATGCAAACTTTAACTTAGTTTTTTTCCTGCATGTGATTTTTACACAACCCACTATTAAATGCCATATTTGTTTATATTTTTTAAACCCTGGCTGACATTCCTCACAACACTGTTTTTACTCCCTTCCTCCAATTAAAGGATATTTAAAAGTGCTGTGGAAACAGAACTTTTTCATTGAACATAGCGATAATGACTAGTTTGTATCATGACAACATTAGTGAAGCACTCTTCTTATTTTCTCACAGGAATTAGCATTCTGCTTATCACTTTTGGCATTTCTTATTATACTACATCAACTTTGGAAACTGATTCAATACATGATTTGTACTTTCATGGGTAGGAAATATTTCATTTTACCATTAACTAACTGTTCAAATAGTGTCTCTGGTGATGTTTCTACATGGTTTTAAAGGATTTTTTTCCCCTTTCTTCCCATCCAAAACCATCACGCTAATTTACAATACAAGCTGCCTAAAACATTTCTTCCTCACACCTTCAAAACGCCACCCTTCAGCTTATTCCTGCATGGTTAAGCATTGCATCTGCCTGTTTTAAAATGAAAAGAGACCTTTACTCCCTCAGATATACAGGATTATATTTCAGTTGCTATTCAGATGACCAGCAGGATGGAGAACCTGTGCGTTAACAGGAGGTATGAAGAGTCCCGAGCTTGTTCAGTGCATCAAACAGAAGAGGAAGATCTGGAGAGTAATGGTTGTCATCAGAGGGGTAAATGTCAGGAAGAAAAGTCCACTGGATGATCCTACTGACAGGATTCCCGCTGCAAGTAAATGACCAGTCCTCCCTCAGCGGGATGGACCTCCAGGGAGTAGGGCTTCAGCCATCCCCCTGAGGGAGAACCACTGTATAGACACTCCACGCACACTCTAGCTAACATAGCACACTCTGCATGTGGGGAGTCCTGTTCAGGTTCTTTTTTCACCAAAAGGCATCCAAAGCCACTTCTTCCAGCTTCCTAGTGAGTGTAAGGTACGAGTGATTGCCCTCAAATGCACCCCCATGAGGCTGGGGGGACTTCAACCCTTTAGAAACCCAAGACTATGTGTATGCTTTTAAATATCTGCACATAAAAAACTATTTTTCAGTAGACAAAGCCTTTTTTTTCTTAGGTCACAATAACTAAGAGCTGAAATGTTTACAAGATCAAGGACTAAGAAATTCACTGTCCAGTGAAGTTGCCCAAAATGCAGATATTGTAAATGAAATCTTAACTATTCCGTAACATCTCTTCTGGAGTAGCTCCTTTTTTGGTACACACCATCTATGACTCAGTTCTTCCAGCTCTGAATTCACACCCCTCTTGGGTAAGACATATGAGTATATTCAATTTCCAAAGTGATATGGCTGATTTGCAGAGAATTCCATGCTACCATTGGGGCATTTAATCTTATTTACCAAAGACCTCTGACACAAAACAAATATAGTTACCTTTGGTTATTTGTTCTAATGGCAGAAGAATTTTATTTCTGTCTGTTCTTCAACACAAAAAAATACTTAGTCTTCCCTGTTCACTTTCAGTTTCACTGCATTCTAAGCACTGTATAAAATCACATGTCACACCTATGGAAAATGATAAATTCCCATTGGGCTTTAATGTGCAAAAGTTCCAGCACAATGACTAAAGTATTTCCCTCCACAAAAAAAAAGGGGAGGAGAGGGGAGCTATCATGGATGCTTTTGTTGCATAAGTTATGCAAAAAGATTCACTGTCTGGTGGTAATTTGAATTTTAAAAACATTGGACACTATGAATCTCAATTAAATTTACAAATCATAGTTTAATTTTCATTTATTTCTGTTAGGTTTTGAAAGATTCTTCTCTGTTTACAAGAGGACATAGAGTTTGTTTGCACTCCTTGAAAGTCAGGCATGTGAATAGCATTTTGATCTTTTTTCTTTTTATTTCTCTCATACTTAAAAATACCTTTTGAAATTAAAAATAGACAAATGCAGAAAGCTATCATTTTTACCATTTGAGACCTCTTTCTATGTGGTTTCTAGTGGCAGCTTTATTATTTATTTAATCATTAAATAGAAAGGAGGTGAGGGAGAAAGGCATTTTGGTCTCAGACTCTGTTTGCATTAAAAATGTTTTCTTCTCCATGTGTAGTGAGGTGGCTGTTTAGATAGTTTATGTGTCTTTATCTTTCATGCGAGATATCAGGTCACTGACCTTTTTTCTTTTTGTGTGATACACCTCTGAAAGGCAAATAACAAATTTACTTGAAATAACTGTAAAAATAATTAATAATAAAAATAAAAATCTCCATGACAGTCATCATAAAAGCTGCATATAATTTATTTGCAGGCTATTTTTAAAGAAGGCACTGACAAGGATTTCCTTGTTTTTCAGCAGCAAAAAGAGGCCACTTCCATCTATTAATCCTCAAAATTTACTTTATTTAAAGGCTGCTTCTCTCTAAGAAATGGTATCAATGCATCAAGAATTTTTTTCAGAGTGCAAGAGGGTGTATCAGCAAGGATGCAGGAACAGGAGGTGCAGCCCGCTTGTGTACAGATTTCTTGGTCTAAGAAGGGGCAGCAGGAGATGATTCAGCATGAACAAAATAGGAAACTCCACACTAGAGAGCCACATCCTGCTACAGGGAGTGCCTAAGTCAGAAGTATAGTCACCGCAGGCTGCTTCTGTGGTCAACAGAGGACAAGAGGCATCTCCAGTAAGACAGTTCACCAGCTGCTGCTGGTTCACGCTTGGCACCTCTTTACATCTGCCTGCTGAGTGTAAGGTGACATTGCTCTTAACCCAGCTGCCTCTGCACAGACTGTTTAAAGTTTGGGGGAAGTTGAAGTGAATCGGAGCCTCTGCAGATGACAACCAGGAGTGAATGATGAAAACACAGGTGCAGCAATAGCATTAGTGAGCTGCCCTGCCACCATGGGGAGTAATATAGTAGTGGAGGGTGACATAGACACTAACAAGCAGCCCTTTCCAGTGCATGGGAGAAACAGATCTTGGAGTCCAAACCAGAAAATTAGAGAGCTTAGAAACGGGGTGTGTGATGGGTCACAGAAGGAGATGTGGCAAGCCTTCCACTGAGTCTTAAGTTGTCTTCTTGTATTTGGGCTCAGAAGACAGGCTGAGTGAGCTAGGATGAAGAATATATATTTTGTGCATTAGACTTCAGAAACTCTCTCATCCATTTGGCATTTCTAGACTTGGGCATGTGTTTTTGTGTGCTTTATACCTCAAGGATGCTACCAATAGCGTATAAGTGTGGAGATTTAGGAATATTGAAGAATTATGTATATGTTCTGTAATGCTTGTGGCAACTAACTGTGAGACTGGCACACCTGAAGGGGCATATGACCCTTCAGGGTCTTGCAAATCTGCCTTTTAAATATTTGTTGAGTCTTCTTTAGCAATAAGATTAGTTTGCAGGAGTGCTGAACATCTGTCACGTCTAACAGTGCAAATGGTCAATATTCCTACCTAGCTCACAGCCCAGGTATGTAAGCCCTTCTTGATGCCCAGCTTTAAGCAACCAGGCATGAAAAGCTGGCCCTAAGTTCTGCCCTTCTATTCCTGTATGCAAGTCTCTCATAGCCAGAGACAGTCATGCACATTAAAATCAGTAAAACCACTTTCCAGGAATGTGTAGTCCTTAAAAATATCTTCATGCATGGAACTACTCTATTTCTTGGTTTCTCATAGAGGAATCCCTAAAATCAGTAGTGACAGGTATTTTACAATACATGAAAATGTCATCTCCTACTCCACTACCACCACCAGTGCATGTGCTCTGGGCAATGGACACAGGAGACAGCAGGCGAAATATAATAGAATATAAAATAAAACTTACTTCTACTGCCAATGGAAGAAGGCAGATCCCAAAATAATTTATATCTGCTCAAATTATTTCAATCTTGTTAAAATACAATGGATGCATAAGGCAATGGATGTATAAGGAAAAGTCTGATCATTTTTGCCCTAATCAGATTTTTGTAGGCAACATCTTTCATGCAGTAACACCACATAGATTTGTGAGAATTTACGAAAGTCCTGTAATAAGTCAAAAGTCACCTGGGTTTCTAGTTATTGTTTATTTAACCTAAGATGATGTACTGGACCTTATATTCTGCTCCTCAAATTCCTGGTCAGAGAAGTGGCTGGCTGTGGCTCCAAAGGACTGAAGTGCATATATTTAGTTTGAAAGGAAATGCAAGTTCATCATCCACAAACAGTATTTTGATCTAATTTCCCTTTGCTGCCAGTAAGTATAGTGCTTTAATTCCATGAGGATATAAAATATAATCAGAACTGAGCTGTTTGGGAGGAGAAATATTAATGGAGTGGCCTATGTTAATCTTGTTTCATTAGTTTTAAAATTTTCTATTACTTGCTTGCAACCTTATGCCATCTGGCAGAATTACCATAGGGACAGTCCTCTCTGTATTCAGGTAAAGTAGTTCTCTGTGCCTTGCTGCTGAATACTTCAATTTCAACTGGTGATCCTTCAGATATTTTTCCATAAGACAGCTTTAAGTCATATGTCAAAGAGGTCAGTACTTAGGATTGGTTGTCATGTAAATATGCAGGCAACATGGACAAAATAAGATCATTTAAAACCAAAATAAGCCTGAGAGAGATCACACTGTGCTCATTGCCCATGTAATTCTGCTTTTCCACCACACTACCAAAGGTACAGTGCAACATTTTAGCGCAGCGCTGCTCTGGAACGATTGCACAAGTGTAGTAGTGGTACACAAATAATAATTTCCTTTCTTTTCTCCAAATTGGAAACTTGGTCTTGCTGATCTGCTCAGCTAAAGAAGATAAGTCCCCCCTTCAAGCTAACTATCTCAAGAGAGAATATTGCTTTCTCAAGAGAAGGCAGTCTTGCAAGGCTGGATCTTGCAGGAAAGATGCTAAGCAAGGTTCTCTCTTGTCTCTGGCCCACCCAACACAGCCTTCCCACAGCTTGCCTCCAGAGCAGGGCAAGATGTTTGTTTGTGACAGCAGCAGGTGCATCTCAGGCAGCACTCTCCCAGGAAACCACCTGCTGCTCTGAAGGCTCTCTTCACCCTGCAACAACTGTGTTTAGTACTCATGAACAATCTGGGAACGCAGAGAGCAAAAGTCAACTTGATATTTACCATCTATGTCTGGATATACTTGTGCTATATCTTTCCTTAGGTAGAAAACTGGATGGGTTTATTTATATCCTGATAAAAAATCTGCAAATTTTGACTGTATGAAAAATTAGTCTTCTGCTCTCTGTGAAGCTGAGCCTTTTGTAGAAGATCCATGAATCAGCTGGTATACAAGTTCAAATTAAATTTTGCTTGAAGCTCCCTCCTAAACATCTCTTAAATTTCACTTGGAAAAATACTGTGTTCAACCTGTAGCTGAAATACAGGGCAAAGGCTAGATGCAAGAGTTTCAGTTAACCATCCAAAGATTCTTCCTTTGTTGCTCTGTTATTGGCTCAGTGAGCAGGGATCCCTTATGGCAGCCGGGTGTGAAGCCACTCAGGCTGATGTTTAGTTGGTGGCAAATTCTGCCTGTAAATTTCCATTTTACATCCTTGAGCTTCACGTGAGATCCTCCGCCCACTTTGGTTTAGCAAATACATGCAGAGAAAATCAGGAAAGTCTTGTTTGTTCCTCTTTTAACACCTCTCTCTCTTTTGCTTCTGAGACTTATCTGAGTGATTCAGAGGCAGCAGTGATGAGTCGTGAGGGCAATGCATTAAGACTGGCTTTCAGGCAACAGTTTCTCATAATTAATATGAGTGGCAAATACTTCACCTGAAGTTTTACCTCCAATAGTCTGTTCTGTGATTCGTCTGATGAGTCATAGGTACCATCTGATTTATGGATATTTCATTTTTTTCAGTCCATTAATAGCAAAAGGACCTCCACAATGACAGCACGGACAAAATTATTTCTTGTGTTCAAATTAATACTAAGCCAGACTCACCTAGAAGTTGTCTTTCTGTGATTAGCCCATCTAAATAGTGAAATTTACTTCCACTCAACCTTCTCCTCCAAACATCACTCGTTCTGTTCATTGTTAAGAAGTTTGTAAAGGAAAAGAGAGTGCAAACTAAGAATATCTCTTAATCATGGACGAACTGTTGCTGTTTTACATTAGGTTATGGTAGATTTATGTCACAACAATACAAACCATCTGTTTGTAAAATATTTGGTTAATTGTCATCCTACTGCCTTGAGATAGTTCGGGCTTTCGGTGTAGTTGTATGCTCATCCATGGAAAGCAGTGCTTGTAATCCTATAACCATTAGAAACAGATCGTCTGATTGAAAATTCCTCTGGCAGTGGTTAGTAAGCTGGGTGCGAATCCTTGTGTTTGGATATCGCATCATGCCACTTCTAGGCTTTCCTGACTTGTGAGCAGGCGAGGGGCTGGACCACAACACCCTGCAGGATTCAATGCCCACCTACCTGGTGTTTGAAATGGAATTACAGGTTGGGTGACTGTCTGTACAGCCAAAATGAAACAGAAAAAAAAAAAGAGAGGGGCATATCAAGCAGCACTGATTCAGTCTTAGATCCTTTCTCAGGTAAAAATATTCCTGACATCTTTCCAATAATTTTCAGGTCATTAAGTAAGAGACCAGTGACTAATTCAGAAAACCTGTTATCCCAGGCTACTGGCCAATGGAGATAGATAGGTGCTGCAATGTTCGAATCATGCTACAGATTTCTGACATAGATATCACTCTTTTGACTGAGCAGTGAATGAGGATGTTGAAGTCCTGGAGACTAAGTGATCTGAATTTCTCATTGTTCTTTTTAATCTAGAGGGCATCCTATAAAATCTTCCAGAGTCTATCTCAGCTACCAAAGATGGTGATCAAAACACAGACCCAGTCTCTTAGAGCACTCCCGGCTCAGCACTTCTGCACACAGAAGCAGCTATTTTTCATGATTAAATACTTGCTGTTTAACTTGCTAGGCTCAAAATGCCTCATTGAGGAAAGGTAGTTGTTGTTTCCCCATAAGTGATGGAGAGCATTTTCAATGTCTGGCACCAGCTTTATTTTTTAAAATATATTCATTTTTATATTTGTGCACAATTTCATTATTTAATTGCATAAAATAGATTTATTGGGGAAAAAAAAGATGGAACTGGTGCCTGCCCAGATGCAGGTCAGTTCCAAGCTTGTCTCTGGTGACAGTCGCCTGTGATCTGTGCTCTATACTCCATAACAACCTAGTCAATAACTGTGATTGAATCTGAGGTTGTAAGAGCCATATTTATCACAGCTTCCTTGGACTTCACCTGGGAAGACTGCAAGATGGGTAGAAGGAAGCTTGATTTCATATCCTGCTCCTCAGCTGGCTGAGTGCTGTGCAAGCAAGCCAGTATTGCTGCTGTGTGTGCAGAGGTGACAATGTGAGACATGATACGACAGGCATCTATCCAGGAAAGTCACAGTGCTGCTCGCTGAGAAATGTATTGTTGGAGCAGTTATTTCTCGGCTACCAGCTTCAGTCGCTGTGGTCATAGTGAGGAGAAGATTCAGGCAAATGAAGGCATGGAAAGCTGAGCACAGTAAGGAAAAGGGGCAGCAGCACAGAGTGGTGAGGGGAAAATGGTTTAACTGTGGCCATGAGTTTGTTCTTCTGTTACATCATGGCTTTGCAGAATGACAACCTGTTGCTTTAGCTGATGCCACAGCTTGTCTTTCTGCATCTCTATTAGTGTGGTTTCATCTCTCAAAGGTGTGCTGTGTCCACAGTTCACATATGCCACCCCCTACATATTTACAACAGCCCAACTAAGTCAGATGTTCACAATGTGAGCAGTGCTCCAACCTCCAAAGCATGATATGTGTCTACGCACCCCACAGCTATGCTGGCTCTGTTATCTGATCCTGTGAATGGAACTGGGGGTGAGTCACAGTCTGAACTGGCACTCTGTCTCATTCACTGGATTTGCAAAAGTACCATTTGCAAGAGGAAGAAAAAGCTTTAATTTACAGCACTCAGTATTACTCAAAGGAAAGACTACATGACAGAGAGAAACATGATGTTTAACAATTACTAGGTTTACTACTTCTCTCTGAAAGCTAATAGCGAAGTTTCTTTGACATGGACTAGATGGGTTACTGCCACAGAGATGTTCTTGAAAGGTCTTCATGTTTAGCTTGGTGATTTGAAGTCTTCTCTACTTGTCTGATGAAGCAGAAGTAGAAAGAAGAGGGGAGAACTGGTAGTCGTGAGTAGCTTCCTGGCACTTGTATCCATTGTATACCACTTACTTCTACAGCCCATCAAAATGATCCTTCCTTTGCTGGACAGTTCTCCAGCTGGGCTGGAAGGGAGCAGAAGTAATAGATGGCTGATTGATCAGGAGGTCCTCAAAAACTTCACTGTGAGAGTAACAAAGAATGAATGTATGGATAGATCTAGGAAAGACTTCTGATCATGCAGCCGTAATATTCTTGTATTTGTAAGACAGTCCACCAGGGTTTCCTTCATTTTCCTGGACAGTGGTGGGACTAAATTTTATGTAGAGCTGTAGTTAATCACCCTCAACAAAAAGTAATGCCAGTGAGGAGCACTGAAATATTAAACAAGTATTTTATTTCCGGCTTTTTTTGTTTCAGTCATGAAAAAGATAAGTGACACAAATAAGGGAATTGTATTTCCTTTGTCCCCAGTAAGAGTCAGAAGAAAACCACTCTCTCACACTGTTCTCTAATACTGTTTCACCACTGGTTCAACTGTCTGGATTGCCATATTCCACAGCAGATCCTATACCAAAATAAGCTACCTGAGTTGTTTTCCTCTGAACTGTATTTATCATTCCGTAAGACGTTGTATTAGGCATTAACCACATAATGTTAATTGTGATATAATGGCAATCAGTTGGGAAAAAAGGCATTTCCTCTCAATGGAATTTGAAAATTCATTACTGTCCACTATTAAGAGTGATATATCTAGTACTGTGACTGAAAGAGCTTGTCTGTGCGTATTATTTTTTCTGCCACCAGATGTATTTCCATGGCAGGTAATAGCAACAATTATTTCAGAAAATATTTTGTCAGTTCCCACTAAAAAGAAGAAAAGATTCATACAAAATAAGCAGCCTCTTAGCTTGAAACAATATTGTTGTGATACATGTGACAGCTGACAGGTGTTATGCTGAAGGAGCTGGCATATTTATGCTAAAAATATGAAAACAAAACACTTGAACTAAAGTTTAAACTATTTAAAAATAACCTGTTGTGCTCCTTTTGTTTCCGCTGCCTGGAAGTGTTGAGTGCCAGAAGTGTAACACTTGACATTTGAGGCAGACAAACAGCCTACAGATTCTGTGATGGATTTGCAACCAGCTAGCATTTTTAACTCTGCCTGATCTTATCAACACTGGAGGTTGTTTCTAAACAAGCCAGTTAAAATATGGGAATTAACTTTAATTTCTCACTCATTTTCTGAGGCTACAGAAACTGTAGAAGCAAGAAGTTTGTATTTTCACTGTTTCTCTCTCCAAAACTCTCATTTTCTAACAAAATCACACTCTTGCTTTCCTGCTGGATCAAGTGGAGGCAGTAAAAGCACTGGGTAGCTCACATGCCTCTACAGGTGTAGATTGATTTCTTTCTCTGGCAGCAAAGGTGATTTAGGAGTTTCTTGCCAAACATCCCTGCTTCTTATTCCTGCCCAGATGCCACCACTCACATGGCATTTGTGCCAAGGCAGCTGTTTGTTGGGCTGTGCTGGAATCAAATCTGTCAGATCGTCCAGGTTTAAAAATATCTTCCTTTACCTCAAAAAAACAACAAAAAA
Organism: Phaenicophaeus curvirostris; assembly: GCF_032191515.1. Lineage (NCBI taxonomy): Eukaryota > Metazoa > Chordata > Aves > Cuculiformes > Cuculidae > Phaenicophaeus > Phaenicophaeus curvirostris. The sequence goes on from NC_091394.1 coordinate 62,935,261, forward strand.
AATGATGTCATTTCAGTGACATTCCCATTCTTAGCACAGCTCTGCAAACAGCTGCAGCAAATGGACAGCGAACCATGGAGGCCAAGCAGGAAGGGATCGGTGGGAAGCCAAGGGGCAGGACCAAGGTTAGCAATGTTGCTCCAGAAAACACTCATATTGCTGCATAAAAGGGCTATTTGTAACTAACCAGTGCATCCATGTGCACAGTTGTAAGAAATAACCCCCTTTCCTAGTGCATACTGACTTCTAATAAGCCATGCACATTCTTTCCTCACTTATCTTAAATCTTGACCTCTCATTTTTTAATGCAGTCAAAACTAAGACCATAATTCCACAAAGCAGTAAATATATTTTTGGAGAATTCAGCACCAGGTCAGAAATAACATATTCAGGTGACAGAAAATGTTCAGCTACTACCAATTCACCAGGTAGAACCATATTTATTCAAAAACTGTGAGGAGGTCATTTTTGCTTTGCCAACAAGGGCAACCTAACCTCTGAGACAATCATTATAAAAATGGTTTCTTCAGATTCTACCTTACCAGAAGTCACCAAAACCAAGCAAAATATTTGCTAAAACAAAAAACAGACTGCAGAAGACTATGAAGACCCTTCACTTTTCCTCCTTACTTCCTAAATTTAAGAGTTACTGATCTTGTAAAAAGTAATAGTGCAGTCAAAGTTCTCAAATCCTATCAAAGTGCTTTCTGATATCCTGAAATATTTGGCTGGAATCTTTCTTAAAAGCCAGATCTAGTCTAACCTGGTCACCAAGAGTGTCTGTAGATTCAGCAGAGAGAAACAGGCACCTCCAGAGAGCAATCCACCCTACAGACACTTCTTTTAGGACAAATCACCCTCTGGTGGTGCCTTTCTCACATGACTTCCATTACATGGGATGAATGCAGTTTGCTTGAGTGGATATCTCACTTCTCATTTGCTAACATGAATCCCAGTCTTTGTACCTAAAGGCTATGAAGATCAGTGGTTATAAAATCGAAAACGGTGTGTGGACTTCATTGTATTTCAAATATCTAGAAGGCCTAGACTGCCTATTTCTCCCCAGCACAGAGTAACTGCTGGACCCTAACAAATGAAAATGTTATGACAAAGCCATCCCAGTCACCACTTCCCTTCCCTCCTCAACTTTTACAAGAACTTCAAACAGATTTAAGTAGTGCCTTGCTTAAAGAAGAAAATGCTGAAAGATGCTGAATACTTGCAATTTGATACAAATCATCAGGTTAAGCTCTGGGGTTCTTATACTGTTTATTCATGCAAATTCTAGTGTGACAGATGATGAAGAATGCTGAATGGTTGATGAGTGGGAGTTGTGGTTGCTCAGCACCTTCAGGGTCTTGGCATGTAAGCTCCAGCCTGGACTTCACTTACGTGAAATATAAATCCAAATGTCAGTCATGCAGGGTGTGCTTCCCTCCTCACTTCATGAGCTGGCCTGGTGAAAATTCCTGGTGCTTATTGAAAGCATCATCTGATGTCACTCGACACCAGAGAGGAAAATATAATTCAAAGCATAAGTATTCAGCACTCTCTCAGCATTGCCCTGATGTGATTAATGTAATCTGAGGTAAACCCTTTGGTTGTTCCATATTATCCTTAGGGACCCAAATCAAGGGCTGGGACTTGTAATTTATTCCAGGTAATATGAAAAACAAGCCCTACCCATGAGATCTCAAAGACTTAGATAAACCTTGGGTGGTAGCTTAACAACAATTACCTAATAGCAATGGACAGACACAATGAAGTGTTGAATCTGGACCGTCTGAAAGGCATGTACCAATTGTTGTGCCATGCCCAGCAGAAAGCTTTTCTCTGGCACCGGAGTTGGGCTATGGTAACACAATAGCGAGGTCATCTGGGTTGAGGCTGCAAGGACTTACAGAGTGGTCAGATGCCTAAATCCCATTGACACTGAGGAGATGTGCTTCTGCTTTCTACCTTTCAGAATCACCTCCTGATTCCAAACAGCTGTTTTCTGTAAAAGTCTATAGCTGAAATCTTTGTCTCAGACAATGCCAGCATATTGTACAACTCTGAGCTGTGTGGGATGCATTTGGAAGTGGGGAATGGACTTAAAAACATGGACAGATTCGCTCCTGGCACCTTTTGATGATCTCTTGCCTCATATGAGGATAGCGTATCTCAGTCACTGTATGAGTCGGAGTACAAATACTGAACTGTCACAGATGTGGAAACAAAAGCCAAGGAATGGCCCTATTGTCATTTTTGTGCTTGCTTCACTCCTGGCTGGGTGTGATGGCAAATGATTGCTCTTGGAAAGGCACATTGAGGTTTTGCAGACTGGCAGCCTGCTGAGTCCACTGAGATGTAGGGAGTAAATGCTTCCTCCAGCCAAACCCAGTGGGAATACGTTGGAGCGCTAACATTGTTTTGCTGACACAGGAAGATATCATCACAGCAGAATATGAAGGACTTAACACATTATGAAATATAGTTTTGCAGACTCAGACAAAGGTTGTTTTGTTTGAAATGCAGTACCAGCAGTGCTGGTTAACAAGGTAATGCAGTCACCTGGCCAGATGCAGTCATTACATTGTGTTTTATTTTTTCTAACACATTAGGTCCAAATCCAATGAAATAAGCTACTTATCTTTAAGTCCATAGATATTTCTTTGCTTCAAAGTAAAGTTTAGTTAAATGCGTATGTTTGGATAATGGAAGGTCGAAACAGTAAGTGGAAGTGCTAACGGAAGCCTATTTTGCACAGGAAGAGAAATTACGAGGTGCCAGTATGATTTTAAGTAAAAACGAGTAAAAATGCAGGAAATTATTTTATTTAAATGTCTTGCCAGTCCTGTTCCTTTGCAGGGTGAGACGAGCTGTCCCATGCCTCCTTACACTCACTGCTGAGGGCTCAGTGCATAAAATTGCACAACCGATTTCAAAATGACTTGTAGCTAGTCCAGGCACTCCAGTTGTCCTTCCAAAAATAAAAGGCAAAATTTTCAGATTCACAGAGGACTAATGAAACACCTACGTGCCTGCATCCACTAAGATGAAGGAAGCACAGAATCCCTTACTACTCACGAAGTCTAGCCACATGTTTTCTGCTGATACATGACTTTTGTAATTGGGATTGGGACATTTGAGATGAAAGATTTGCATTCAGCACTTTCCTGGGCTGAGAGGCAGTTATGCTATAAATGGGACTCAATTAGCTATGCGCCTTTTCACCAAAGATCTGGTCCCATGGCCCTGATTCTTTACAATACTTTTGCGTAAGCCTGGGAGACAACCCTTCTCACCAACATTGCTGAAAATGGACTTCTCTATTCAAGTAGGCAGCTGTTTCTCACAGATTTTTCACCATGAGAATTAAAGTACATGGTAAAGTTAGCAAGTTAAGCTATGTTCTTCTGCAAGATCCTTATCCGTAATCCTTTCTGAGCTCTTTATTTTGCAGGAAGTAGCACTGAGTGCCTTGCTTTGAACATTAATCTAAGACGAAGATTAGTCTCCATTTCAAATATTAAAGCAAATTCTCAGATAGTATTTCATTAGAACAAGTAGGTCTATCCCAGTCTAGAGCAACTGAGGGTCTAGATCTAAAAAAAGGATCTATGAACTCTAATTAGATATAAATTAAGTAAGAAGGAGCTACTCTTTTTATACTTGCACGCTTTCTCGTCTGTTGGTGTCATGACACTCACATAGGTGAGGGGAACTGGAATGAAGCCCAGTAATTATTTTATACTTAATATACCATTAGTCATTACTAATTCCTGTGGTAGCCTTTAACAATAAGCACTTACAAAAATGCTTAAGAAAATCGCCCACCCTATGCTTCAGTTCCTCACAAACATTCCTGCTTCATTGTTTGTTCCTGGATATGTCTGTTAGCATCACTGCTTTGGTAACTTTCCATTTTAGGACAGTATTATAAATGATTGAGATGTCAAAATTCAGGGGACACTGCCCTGTCATTTTCCCTCTATCAAGCAGTATCTTCACAAAAATAGTTCTCCTGAGATCACACTGAACTTCCCAAAGTAAGTGAAACCCTACACAGAAGGCTGGCAGTATCAGCTATTTCCATTTTAAGAATATACAATAATGTATGTGGATATCAAGGAATATAGAGGGAAAAAAAAATCCTGCGTATTGCACATTAAATAATGATTTTAATTATGAAGATACAAGTCATCCCTTAGCTTCAAAATCACTTGGGTTTGCATATTTTATCTTTAAAATAGGATTTCTGATACTATAGTAAAGCTGGTGTTCATTCTCTGCCAAAGAGATCTGAAAACACTGGAACTGGTAAAAATATTTCTATATATCATACTGACCTGTTAAGTATTGAGCAAATTTAAAAATCAGTAATAATTCCCGTGATTAGCAGCTAACAGCGTATCATGTCCGGATTCCTTTTTTTACTACAGGTGTAGGGTACCTATGCAAACAAAATCTGAATTTTACAGAAGCAGAAGCTTATATCTTCATATTATTTATTTCTTGTTCTTGGACTGAGTCAAATTAAAGTCAAATAAATATTAAAAGACTTAAACAATAACAAAAAAAAAAACCCACACACATCCAAGGCAAATTTCATGACAGCAGAACAAGTATCATTTTGAGTGGCAGTGCACTGACAATAACTTTTGGCTTCAGTCCACATCAATCTGGAGGCCCAGCTACATAAGCCAAGCTGGCTCAGGATCACTTTTAAACAGGCAGTTATCACCTTCAGTGCAATAATATTCCAGAGGTCCAAATAGTCAGGACTAAGCACAAGGTGCAACACACTCACCTAGCGCAATCCTTCCTTTGCCATTGTCCATGGCAAATGTCCCTCTGACTTCTCTGGTGTTAGAAGTCTGTCCGGCCTTCCCAAAATTTCATTTTTCCTGGCTTTCCCCCTCTTTCCCACTTCCTTCTGTTGTTATGCATGTTGTGAATTCTTAACGATTTAAATGCAATTCATCTTTTCCTCATCCATTTGTCAATCTTTCCTTCTTTTACAGACTGGTTCTGAACTGTGCCCTCAAGAAAAAGTGGAGGAAACTCCCGTGAGCAATGAGAGGGGTGACGAGCCGGCTCGTCATGTCTTCTCCTTCTCCTGGTTGAACTCACTGAATGAATGATGACTCACTCTGGCTGGCTTCTGGTGTGCTCCTCCTCAGAGGGACTGCAGGCAGCCTGGCTGCAATCAAGAAAGAAACTGGCCTGGAAAGGCACATCCGAACAGGTTTTGTTCCCAGGAACTCAGTTGACCTCCACTTCATACCTGGCCTTTGAGGCAACAGAGACCTAAAAGGCATGGGAGCATGAGGACAAATTGCTATAGCGTATCCCAGTCAGAGTATTTTCAATAATTTCTTGTTTCTAAGGGGAAAATAGCTTCACTACCACTGTAGGCTGAGCACTGCTGATGTTTTGTTTTCCAGTTTTTGGCATGTCCCTGTGTAGGTGTAAATGCTTCACCAATGTTGTTAGCTAAAATGCTGGTAAGATATGCACTAGTAGCATCCTTTGCCAGCACATTTCTCCCTAGTACCCTCCTGCGTCCCCACTCATCGGTGCCATTGACTTCAGTGACACTATTGCACCCTCTGCACCCCCAAGTCCAGACTGTGCCTAAGCACCTCCCTGTGGTCACTCACCAACCACACGGTACCAGTGTGTCCCCGGCTGCAGGGACTGAACACAGGAGGGGAGAGAGAAGCTGTTATTTCTTCCTTTGTACTTGCTCGTACTGCTAAACCACAACAGATGAACATAAACAGATTATTTGTAGGAGAGGTGCCCAGCAGTAGGGATGAGGAGGATGCACATGCTGGAAAATTGGCCACCCCCCAGCGTGGAAGTGAGATGCAGCTCTGGGCGTGTGGGGCAGACACTAGCGTGCCGCCCAGATTTGCCTTGCTGTAATCTCTGTTCTGAGTCATCCGTGTCTGTAAGAGAAGGGGCATGTTCTTGCATGATACCATGATGTGGTGAGGTGGTCACAGGTATTCATATAAGGTTTAATTTGAAGGCCCTGTGGTGTGCTGTAGAAAAGGTGAATATGAATGTCCTCTTCCCTACGTGTGGCAGATGTTGAGCTATTTAATGAAATGAAATTTGTCTTAAGAGAAACTCTACAAGTTGTACCAAAGGCAACACTCTGCAAGTTTTGTCTCTGAGGATGGTATGTCAGTACTCAGTAGTGTTTAAGAGAGACTGGCAGGTTGTGGGGAGCGCTCGGTGTCATGGGGGACCAGGTGTTGAGCTCTGTGCTAGGGTTAAGTGTGGATCTTTTCAGGAGCCCTGAGTCAGAGCCTAAACACATACCAGCAGGCAGGGGCCTGTGTTGGAGCATCGGGCTTTGCTGTGCCCCAGTAGGACCAGGGAGCTGGCAGCGCCCGGTTAGCAGGCTGTAAGGGGTCAGCCCCAGTCCTCGCCATCCCTTGATACCCGGCTGAGTCACAGCGACCCTCAGCTGTATCTGTTTCCCCTGGAAAACTCTCCTCCGAGAGAAGTTTTGAAGGGCTGAACAGGTGAGCTCTACACAAAGCTTTGAGACTGACAGAGCCCTGCCCCACATCACTAGCACCGCTGCATCGCCTTCACCTGCTGGAGCAGCTTTTATTCCCTGGGATCTGGTTTGAGGTGAGGGAGTCCCTATTTCATCCTTGTTGTTCCGGCAGATTTGCCCCAGTTCCTCCTGGGAAGTTTCCCCACAGGCATCACTACCTCCCCAGCATCCCTCGGAGGGACTCAGCTTGGGCACAGCCACCAGGATCAGGGAGCCAAAGCGGAACCCACCCTTTTGGAGCGCGAGGAAAACTGGCAGAGCTAGAAAGAAAACAGACAAGAGATGCGGGAGTGCTGCACCTGTTTCCCATTGCTGTGTGATGGCCTCAGCAGCAGGAGCTGGGGACCCTCCTCGGGCGGCTGCTCTGGGAGAGCCCGCAGGGACAGGGGCTCCCTGGGGTGGAGAACAAATCTCTGGGGGTGGGTTTAGGACTCCCTGCAGCTCTGGGTATCTGTGGTCGTGAGTGACCCCCCGGCCCAGGTAAGCTCTGAGGGAGGCAGGGCAGCCCTCAGGTGTCTAGGCAAGAAAGTCTATCAAACCATCGTTACTTTGCAGCTTTTATTAAAAATATAAATATTAAACATTCTCTTACACAACAAAATCGACCGAGCGCTGAAAAGATGTTTTATTGTGAAAACGTTTACAGGAAAAAAAAAGTGGATTTAAAGTAGCTTACAGAGATTCCCCCTCCCACCTCCCTGCCCCCAGCAGAAAAGTTACCTGTCTTCTTGGCACCATATTTTCCAACGCTCACACATCCCTACACAGTGATGGCACTAGAATAACTGGGAAACGGAGAAATAAATAAAGGTAGGGGAGGTTACGAACGACACTCGTGTTTCTGCACTTGGTACACGGTCGTGCATGCTAGTCAAGGGACAGAGGCTGTTCGGAGTACACCCTTCTAGGTTTAAAGCTATATAAAAATAAAGAGATGGCATCAGAGCAGCACTATGGTACATCGGACGGTGTAATTATTCTTGTGCTAACCGCGGAATCTCTTTGGCAAGGCGGGAAGGGGCCGTTTCATTTCCCGATGATCTCCATCAATTTCCTGTTGCTGTGGGCTTGCTGCGCTAACTGCTCGGCTCGGGCCATCTCCAGGACTTCTCGCAGGAGGTGGAAAGTCAGATCCAGAGAGATAGGGGGCTCCTCGGACCGCTTCTCCCTCTCCACGGCCTCCCCCTCGGCTTCTCCCTCCTCGGGGGTCCCCGGCGAGCCCTCGGGCAGCTGCTCCAGCTGCCGCACCGCCGCCCCGAAAAAGTTGCTGGCGGAGGCTTCGGGCTGTAGGTGGCCGGCGCTGCTGGAAGAGGCGGAGAAAGAGCCGGCGGGTCTCCTGTCGAGGTTTCCCAGGCGCAGGAAATACTCTTCTCCCACGCGGAGCAGGACGGGCAGAGTTTGCTGCCGCCGCTGCCGCTGCTGCAAGTAGTCGGGCTGGCGCGGAGCCCCGCGGGCGGGCGCCGGGCTCTCGCCGAGGGCTCTGCACTCCTGGCAGGGCAGGAGGGAGACGAGCAGGATTCCCGTGGACACCAGCAGCGGGATCTTCATGGTCGGGGCGCGGACCTGCGGGAGCAGAGACGTGGTGGCGGGGGGGGGGGGGAGCGCGGGGACGGCGCGGGGCGCGCGCGCCGCGGCCGCTGTTCGTGGTGCTGAAGGCGCTCGCGGCGCCGCCCGCCCGGGACCGCGCGGAGCCGGCTCGGACCCCCCGCACCTACCTGCGGCGGCGGCGGCCGCGTCCCTTCCTCTCGCTCTCCCTCGGAGCCGGCTCCCGGCGAACTTGGGATCGGGTTTGGTCCTAATCAGAGCCGGGGCGCGGGATTTTTATAGCTTAGACCCTCTCCTGGAATCACGCAGAACTTGCCTAATAAGCTGACGCTCTCCTGACAGCCCGATTGCGTGCCCCGATCCACTGCTGAATAAATCATGGGGGCCCGTCGGAGCGGCGATGGGCCGAGTTTCGTTATCGCAACCCCGAATCTCACGTCCAATTATATCAACAGATATTTATCGCCTCTGCGGTGACGTCAGCCGGGCCGGGGGCCGGGGAGCGGGGTGCCCCCCCTTCCCCCCTCACCTCCACCCCATTGACAAAAATACTTGAATGAGATTTCCTAGGGGGCGCGTACTATGAGAGGTCGCTCCGGGAAAAACTTTCCACGGGGAGGGACCCGACCCTCCCGGGACCGGGGCTGCCCCATCCCCGGCCCCTCTCCCCTCGCCGCCCGGTTTTTGCTCCCATCCCGCCTCCGCCCCGCATCCCGGGAGCCCCGCGGTGCCGGCGCTGCTGCCAGGGCTTCGTCTTCTCGCTTCCAATCGCTGACCCTCCCCACCGCTTCGCCCCCGTGCCCATCTGTTTCTCTGCTCGTCCTCCGCAGCCTCAGCCCCAATGCCCCACAGGGTGTCCCAACCCCGCTCTGAGCTCCCTTTGAAGTGCTTTCCCATCTCCATTATTTCCGCAGGCTTCAGACCGTATTCCACCAGCGTCTCCAGCTGGGTTGTTCACCCTCAGATCTTCTCTTGCAGGAGGCAGAGCTGCCTATGGAAATATTTTCTGCCCAACATCCATCATATGTGTAATGTGAGTTATTCAGTTTTTGCAGCCCATCAGCCTTGCCATTGCATCTCAGTCCTGCTTCTTCACTGCTTCGGTTGCCTTTGGCGTGACTCATGTCCTTCTCTTTAAATTGTAAAATTGTACTGAAAGCCTACTTGTTTTAGCTTGCCTAAAGCATAACTGTTTGGGCCGTGTGCTTATAACGCCCACCACACCGAGGAGTTTTGAGAGACCACAGAAGGTGGAATTCAGCTATTGATGCTAAATCAGTGATGAATCTGAATTTCATTTCCTTAATAAAATAACAAAGTTCAAACAACATAATATAGGAGGTTGGCCAGAGCTCAGTTCTGAGCATCTGCTTAGGGATGCTACAGACTTCAGTTTTTTGTTATGGCTACTTCCAGCTTCAGACTCTGTTGGTGAAGTGCCAAAGAACCAGATCTTGTGCATCATAAAGAAACAAATGGAAAACAAAAGTAGTAATACCAGAGATTTATCAGTACATAACCTCTGTTAGCTCAGACATGAACTCAAATGCATATTACAATGAAAACAGAACAGAATATGTTGTGTAGATAGTCACTGCAGAAGCTATTTGTATGATTTTAAAGCATGTCAGCACCGCTTTCCATGAGAACAAGAGGTTCAAAGAAACAGGAGCTAAGTTCAATCAGTTGATGGAAAATGTAAGAGGCACTTTTATCAAACCCAAACCCTCCACATGTGCTCTGGGGTAGGTTTTATTACAGCGTTTCCATTTTTAGGTTTAACATACCTTTTGCAGACCATGAAACCTCTTAAAAGAATGTAATCATAAATGTAAAGAAGGAAGCACCCTGATCCAAATATATTTTTTAGTGTCATGGGTGAAATCTGAATACATAGAGCTGCACCTCTCCAAAAGACTGATGCCAGTGAGAATTGGCTTGGATTTTTTTTTTTTTTTGTCGTCATTTACAATACTATCTAGGTCCTTTTAGGTAGAGAGTTTTGTCCCTTATAAAAATACAGGGATAGCAAATACAGCATAGGAGTGGACCAGGAAAGCTCTTGCAATTTTCACAAGAGCTGAACAACCTGCCAGGTTCTCCTCCCCTTGTTCCTGAGCCCTGGTTGTGAATAGGGTCTGCAGTGCCCCACACACGCTTGTTTATAATCCAATAGGGTCATATTGCCCCACTTTTCTCATAGAACCCGAATGATACATGAGAGGGCTTGCCACAATTGAAATGCAGGGAAGAGCATGAGACATTTGGATATAAAATATCACAGATAGACAAACCAAAAAGTACTTCCCTCAACACTTCAGATGTAGAAGTGACTGCTGAGGAACCCAGAAGTCCTTTCTCCAAAGAGTGATCCATGTCTGGGTGAAATCTCAGCTGTTATTCCTGGAGGAGATTACAACAGAAGAAATCCTGGATACTCACCAGAGGTGTGAAAGGGAAGCATAAGGAAGATTAAAGATTTATGCTTAGTGCTATAGTCTGAGATTAGCATACCTTTCATAAGAGAAGTATTCATATTTGACTCATTCTGCAAACAACAGAAGCAAGCAGAATTTTTGCAGTGAATCACAAAATAACATTGTCTTGAAATAAAAAGTGCTACCGAGGCCCATCTCCTCCTCTCTACTGTCTTGGGTTGGGTGCATCTGCCCTTTAGCCTTAGTGGTCTCAAACTCAGACACCTACTGAAAGGCAATTATAGCTCTTCTGCTGTAGCTAATGGAAAGTAAAAGCATGCCCACAGCATGATACATCCCATTACAAAATAGCACCTTCAGGCTTCTGGAGAAGCTCACCTCATCCCCTTGTCTATGCAGGGAGTGCAGACAGCTACCTTAGCTGAGTCACTGAATTTTTAGATAGCTAGTGTGAGGTAAAAAGAATCCTCTCCTTATAAATTGACCATAGCAGAGAGATCACGTAGTCCTAAAAATACCAATACAAGAGTGATGATATTAAACTGGAGGACATGGCTCTTACCCCAGGTATGTTTGAAGATGTCCAACTACAAACATGAAACAACACACTCTCATTGTAGCTCAGCTTTCTACCACGGTGCAATATTTCATTACCACTCCAGCTTTTGTCAGAAGGTGGTAAGGATTCCTGGTATTGTTGCATTCAGCAAACTTTTCCATGTCATCTCGCATGACACTTTGTGATCACCATCGTCACTCAGTCCCTGTGATCAGCCTTCTAACATGCAAGTCTTACGTTCTGTGGTTATTTCAAGTGTACTCTCTACATCTCATCCACTCTGAGGTGCCAGCAATTATACACTGGTATACCCACACGCTACATTTCCAATTCACTCTTTTGTACTCCAGATGCTAAGAAATCTAAATCTGATGGTCATAAGTGTTATGGATTATAGGTTGATCTAGAGGAAAAAGAAAAATTGTCATGGTATCTTACTGTGCCTGAAGTTGATGGGTCATTTTAAGAACAAATTCCTCAGCTGATTGAGTTTGCTAGACCACTCACGGAGAACTTCAATTAAAGTGAGTTATTAAAAAAAAAATCAATAAAATTAAATCAATTAAATACAAAGGGATCTGTCCTAAGTCAAAATAAAAAACAAAACTGATAAGGAGCTCAGCTATCTGCCTTTTTTTCTGACCCCACTAGTCCTCAAAATCTTTTCATTCTGTTTTAATTTCTCTTTCAATTTTTCAGTCATCTCACTCTAGGAGGGGAATCACACACTTCCATCACAGGGACTTTCTGTGGTAGAAAGAGCTCCACCTATCAGAGCTATCCACCTCATATCAGAGCTCCACCTATAGCTCATAACAGGTTTGCCTACGGTGCTGTGAGAGAGGAAAGCACCTTAATTTCCCAGGCTCTCAAGTGGGGAAAAAAACATGCTACAGTGAAGAGATTTATCCAACATCCCTTAAGGATCTGTGTATTAGACAGGAGTAAATCTTGCATTGTCTGAGGCCAAGCTCATAAGCTCAACCAGAGGACTATTTTAATTCATGACTTAATTCTCTTGATCCCAGATGGTTTCCTACAAGATACACATCTTTGGCTTGGGGGTTCCAGCAGCAGGATAAATTCCTTGGGAATATCTTCTTGGTTCCACTGTGTCTGGGGAGAACACAGCCGTTCACAGCGGGTCACAGATGGGTGGATTTGCAGGAATGGTTTTCCTCTCAAAGCCTGACCCACAGCTGAGCAGAGGCCAGCACACGTCACTCAGGAATCTCAAGCATGGACCGTCTGCCCCAGTAGGAGCATTCCCTATGCCCAAAGACCCACACACCTCGGGGCGGGAGAGGTATTCCCACTAGTACATGTAACATGGAGACAAGCTGTGCATGTAACCTCTTGGACATTACCAAAAAGCACTTTTGGACGGCTCAGAGCCTCACTCTCTCCTTCTGAGAAGCAAAGGGAAGTTGCAGAGGCAGGCTGGGAGAAGCATGCAGGCAGCAAGGGCTGCTCCTTCTTCCTCCTGGCAGCCTTCATCCAGGAAGGCAACAGCTGACCTTTATATTTACCTCACAAGACTTGTCAGTTGCTATTCTTGCTCTTGAATAAGGACTGGAGAAGGCTATGCGGGTACGTGTGCAAGCCCTCTGCGTCATTAATGATAATGCTGCAGGAATTCATCTTAAAATTATTGGAAACAACAAGGAAATCCATCAAACAAATACTTACTGAGAGCACTGAGTAATTGGTATTCCTGGTTGTCCTGGTGTCTGGGTACATTTCACCATGAGAGAAACTTTGCTGGCTAGATGAGCATCTGGTCTGTCTGTGTTTGGCACAGACCAGGGCAAGAACAAGGTATTGAGTTTGCATCTCAAACATATCTGGAACAATCCACTGAAATCACCAGGTTTATCCTAGTTCTCAGCGGCAGAGAAAAGGACACACAGTACTTTTATGGGCAGTGGGGTACAGGCTCAGCTGAGCAGGAGGGGGAATGCTGAACAGGAGGAGGGCAGACATTGGGCACACAGGCCAAGCTGCCAGCCAAGAGGAGTTATGAGAGACCAGGATGGTCTTGCAAGGAAGGGCAGGTGGGAATATTCACATTACCTCTCCCCAGGCACATCCCTACGCCTAGGAAGTTGGAGCTCAAAGATCTCCCTTTGTTCGGCACTGGAAGAGGAGCACAGAAGGGAGCCCACCACACACTGACCAAGCTGCTGATAGCTATCTGAGGGCTTGTTTGAGAAAGCCTGCCAGGAACCATCCACCAAAGGCCAGAAGCAGATGAAAGCCTGTATAGCTATGACACCGCAACAGAAAGGGCCACTGAGAGAGTGGTGGCTTCAACCATCAAGCATATCGCTCATTTCAGGGACCTTGCCCTGCTCTCATCACATGCAGAATCAGACCTGCCATTAGCCACCAGCACTAGCAGCAATATTTAGTTCATAGAGCTCTAATGCTACAACCATGTCACAAGCATGGGGAAACCATGCTGCTGGGGTGGTGGATCTAGGCATTACTATGACAATCAAGAGAAACACTTGAGCACAGCTGGGCTGGTGTGGCATTTTCCAGAATCCAGGCAGAAGCAATTTGAGCAAATTGCTGGACTATGTTTTTTGTCAGTGGCCAACCCACTGCTGTTCAGCTGGCGAAGAAGATAGTGAGAGAAAAGTTGGAGCTGGAATTTGCAGAAAGCTAAATCCTTACTCAGTGACAAAACATCCACTGTGTGTGTTTGTTGTGAGCAAGGATTTCCTTCATAATATAAGACACATGATACACTCACGTGTAAGAGCATATGCAACGTGAGAATGAGACTAAGTGGAAACTGAGTAGAAAGGGAAAATGATCAGTACAATTTAAAGGAGGTTTGTGATACCAAGGGCAACTTCTTCTCCTAGAATCCTGTTACAACCTCAACGGTTGCCAAAAAAAAAAAAAAAAAAAGAAAGTTTAGCCTTCAAGCTTAAAGACATCACCCAGCTATAGCATCAGGGCTGAGAACCCCAAAATAAACAACAGAAGAGCTGAGAACGTCATCTTCTTTAAAAATACCATGATTCTGGAAACAATCTCAATATCTGGGGGAGAAGGAGATATCGACAGCACAATTTTGGAATACTTGAGGCTAGAGATGTTGCAACTGCCTTCTCACTCCTTTCAAGTGAGAAAATATAGGAAGAAATACAAACACACTATCTGTCTTGAATGGCTGGGCAACAGGCTATATATAGAATTTGCTCTGTCCTACTTAAGTTATGACTAATGCTAAACAATTAGAAATTCAAATGTCTGCATATTTGAGGGAGAAAACATCTCTAATGCACCATTTGTTGTTCATTAAAAAATGGAAGAATCAAATTCTCTCTAAGCTCTGACTAGGTTGCACTTATCAACAGGTACGTGTTGCTGGAAGTGGAGCCCCATGAGACTAATTGCAAGGGATAATGAACAAGATGAGGCATTTCCTGGAAAAAAATATTGTTATCTTTATAATGACCATACTCATGCCAAAGACTGTAAACTCTTTAGAGAAGGGACTTCCTTTTTTGCTCTATGTCTGCCTAGAGTCTAGCACAGAGGCACCCTAGTCTGTGACTAGGAATCTTAAGTGCTACTGCAATTCAAGCAGTACATTATAGTAAACAGTAGTATTAAATTAGCTCGGAACATGGAGGTGGTTTTCATTAGCATCTCTGATGTACAGGATCAACAACCATTTCTCTAAGCCAAAAACCAAGGGAGTTTTATTTTAAAACACTTCATTTTTGTGAGGAGAAGACAATGCTAATTCAAAACTACAGTTTAGTCTCAGGAATCTGGCAGGACTTCTCATCTGGTTCCTCTAATTCAGGGCTGCAGTGTCTGGTATCACTGGCGTGAGTTTTGATATAGCCAAGATGAAACATTGGGTGAAGGAATCAAAGTACAGAATAAAAACACAAATCGTGCCAGCCAAGAAACGGAAGAAATGATCAGTCTCCACTGGACAAAATCTTCAGATTTCTCAACTGTCCCCATTGTCACTGTGAGTAACTGTTATTGCAAAGCATATTCTTAATTAATTTACTCACTGGATGGTTTCCTTCATCTCTCTTCTGCTTTGTCGTCATTACGGATGTAATGACAGGGGCTATGGATGGCACTGCCACACACCCATCATCATATATTATTCTTTTAGCAAATGAGGAAGATTTTAATCTGGAAGAAAATGCTGGCTTTATTCTTAACTCCTGATGCTGGGAGAGTAGAGATGAGAAGTAATGGAGGTGTTGTAGCTGCTTCTCTACAACAAGGAGCCTCTAGTAAACTAAGAAGCAGATATATCTTTGGCCTGAGGTCCCTGAATGATCAGATGTCATGAAAATTGCTCTTTTCCAGGCTAGTGGTTATGGAAAACAAGATGGACTATGAATATTCCTAGGCATTAAGTTTCTGATGTATCCTTTACCAGGAAACTGCAAGTGTCAGTCGCCTAACATCAGTCCACTTGATCAGAAGCAGATCTCAGACTGCCTTGCAAATATTAAACTAATTTTATTTAGTGTTTAAATACATTCTGCACTGGGTGAAATACAGCAGCTTTGTAATGTCCCAGTCTACTACCAAGTCTACTTTGTTGCCATAGAAAGCTGAGGTCATTCTGCCCCTGTACTCGGCACTGGTGAGACCGCACCTCGAATACTGTGTTCAGTTCTGGGCCCCTCGCCACAAGAAGGATGTTGAGGCTCTGGAACGAGTCCAGAGAAGAGCAACAAAGCTGGTGAAGGGGCTGGAGAACAAGTCTTACAAGGAGCGGCTGAGGGAGCTGGGGTTGTTTAGCCTGGAGAAGAAAAGGCTGAGCCTTATTGCTCTCTATAACTACCTGAAAGGAGGTTGTGCAGATGAGGGAAACGGCCTCTTTTTCCAAGTGTCAGGGGTCAGGACAAGAGGGAATAGTCTCAAGATCCGCCAGGGGAGGTTCAGGCTGGACATCAGAAAAAACATTTTCTTGGAAAGGGTCATTGGGCACTGGAACAGGCTGCCCAGGGAGGTGGTTGAGTCACCTTCCCTGGAGGTGTTTAAAAGATGGGTGGATGAAGTGTTGAGGGGTATGGTTTAGTGATTGATGGGAATGGTTGGACTCAATGATCCTGTGGGTCTTTTCCAACCTAGTGATTCTGTGATTCTGAGATAGTCCAACACCACCCAGAATTAAGCCCCACAGTCTGGGCTAAAACTAATACCAGGATATGTGTATGGATACTGCGTCCAAGCAAAGCTGCAGAACAGGAGTGCTACAGGCAGGTCTACTTCATGTAATGGGTGCAGAGGTGCTTAGACTCCCCAGTTTGCATCATACTGCTCCAGCAGTGCAATGCTCAGGTAAGAGTCCTGCTGAGGGCTTGTAGCTTCTCACTTTTCTTTGCAAGCACAAGCACACAGGCTTGGAGCAGCAGTAGCTCAGCTCATTCTCACTGTATTCTGCTGTACTTGGCCCTGGACTGACAATTAAACCAAAACTTGGCTAAAAACATGTGGGTAAACGCCAAGAGCTCTTCAGCACCCACCTCTGATGTAACCTGGCTCATCCAGATAAAGCTTTTACTAAATGACAGAGGAAGAATGAGATTTTAGGAGTGAATAACTAAGACTAACAGTCATAGGGTAACCTCAAAGACATTAGGAGTTGCACGTTCACAGGTCCTCCTAGCTTTCAAATGAGAGAAGACAGCTGCCACCACAGGGGACAAAGTTTTTTTAACTTAAAAAATTTCATCAGAACTGTAATTGGTAAATAAATTCTAATTTTAAGCAATACTTGAGTTGATACTGTCTCTTTTGAGGCAGACACATATATGGGCATACAAAGGTTGGGAATGTCCCTATAAGGCTTTTTCAGTTCCCTCAATGAAGGCTGCATGAAAAATAATTTTAGAGCAGCCAAATTTAAGGTGTTAACTGTGAGTGCCATTGACCTTTGGGTGTTGTTGTAAGACAGCAGTGTGAATAATAATAAACTCCCTGAGGTTGTCTCTCTTCAGTTTTCTGTGAGTATCTTGTGCTCAGGAAAGATTTTAAAAATCCTTGGCTCAACCAGACAGATGCCACCCCAGGTAGTCTGCTCATAAAGGCCTCTACCATGTGAGAAGGATTCAGAGGAACCTGGAAATACATCTACTAAAAGGGCTGACACAAAAGCACTTGGAGCTTAGTCAGAATTGCTCTTACGCTTGACTGAGAAAGGTCTCTCCCTCTGCAGCTGCGAGAAGAAAGTGGGTCCCAGGGTATAAAATGGGGAGTACATCTCAGTGCCTCGCTTGTCCTACTTGTATTAATGATCCTGAGGGGTAAAAGGTCCTGGTTTCGATTCAGAGTGGATGAAACTGTGCATCCTGAAATCTAGGATTTTGACACTGGCTGTAATTAAACTTGTTTTGGCCCCAAACTGAGAAACACACACTTTTTTTCCTATTTGTCTTGGCAGAGCTTTTGGCAGAGCTGTGTGATGGAGGCTGGCTGACTGTTGCAGAACAGGAATGGAAAGGAGATGCCAATAACAGGCAACTGGTGAACTGGAAAAGAAGGACATGGGTAAGTGAACTGACTTCTACTTGGCATTATGTGTTTGAACTGCACTGTCATGTCTTTGTCATGTCATCAAGAACAATGACAGTAGGTACATATGTGTGACTCAAGATACCTTCCAATTTCAGTACTACAGTGACTGGGCCAATGAGGTGAAATTTCTCTCTGTGTCCTTTTGTTATTTCTATTAACAAAGCTGAAATTAAATAAATTATCAAAAAGGAATATTGTGCATTTCACAACTGACAAATATTTCCACCATAACTCTATCTAAACCCAGGGAACACCCAAGCAGGTCCTTCAGGGAAGCAAGGAAAAGAGGTATTAATCCATTCTGAGAGCAAAGGAATTTTGGCATGTGTTTTTCTGTTGTAGCTGGGAATTGCGTCTCTTGCCATAGGCACAGGATTATACTCCCTCCTTCAGCTGGTTACTGGTACAGGAGGACACACTTCTAATAAGCAATGTGCCCTAGATACCCATCTAAGGTGTAAATCTACCAGTCTTGGCCCCTCAGAACAGATCTTCATTTCAAGAAATGAGCCACATGATAATCCCTTCAAAAATCCATTAGTCAACATGAAGTAGGATCAAAATGATCTGATGGAAAACAAGGCATTATTTGACACTTCCTTTGTAGCAAACAAAAACCCTTAGTTTGGGATCAAGGCCAGATTTCAAATCTTGAACACCATACTGAAGTGCAGCCTTGTCTCTGCATGATTCTGCTTGAGATACTACAGAGATATTGAGGCAAAGGCTCATCACACTCCAAAGAATGAATGCCATAACTTATATATCTTTACATAGTATCTGCCATTATGACTGCAGCTACAGGGAATAAGTTTTCCATTTGCGAGTACTTCCACCACAGCATCAGAGAGATCCTATTCAGATTGACTTCTAAGAACTGGACAGCAATGATGCCAGCTGCAGAGGAGTTGCAGACAACAGTCTAGTGAATCTTTTCATGTTCATTGACACCTGCTGATAACCAATCTCTGTTTGTTATCAAAATCAGATCATCTACTTACCCTTCAGCCTTCAGTTATAGCTAGATGTAGCTTGAGACAGACTAAGATGTTTTCAAAAATCTGAACTGAAATAATTCTTCCAGTGGCTTGTCTCTTCTGACAGTGAATGAACTAGGTTGTTGTGAACTCCTGGTATATATAACTCCTGGTGGTTTTGGAGATATACAGCAAAATTTCAATAACACTGTTTCAGATGGGGTACTGGCCCTCTTCAGTTTGTCAGGTACAGCATCAGTATCATGTCACTACTCAGGACGCCAATCTCAGACTGTATTTCCTGACTGCACTCATCCTGAGTTCATTTTCACTTGGGAACTAATAAATGTCTCACTTACTAGCCATAAACTAGCTGTGTTTTCAACTGTACTATCCTTATGAGTCCTAATAAAGCAATAACTATTATAGTGCTTACCATACTTCACAAACACAGCATGGGTCTGTCATTCACTTGTCTGAGCCTTCAGTCAGACAGTGCTCTCTGCCCCATGCTCCACGTGCTAGGGCTCGATCACGCAGCTCTGTGCACTGAATCTCTGATGGGAAACAGTCTGTGGCTTAGTGACTTTGTGCTCCAGCAACAGGTTTTACGTTTAAGAGAACAGAATTTGAATAGAATAATACAGAATCTTCATTCACGAATCTGTCTGAATATAGACTGATTGAGAAGTGCCCTGGCTGTGAATGACATTTGCATTAAAAATAAATAAGCCCCATCACAGATCCTAACATGTAACATAACTGTGATACAAAAAAGAGAATTTTGGTTATACAACCTACCTATAAAATCAGCTGAGATCCTTCTTTCCCTAGGAAAGATGTCTTTGTGTCTGATACTGCTTCCCTTTCACTGACAAAGGAAGGAATTTACTTTCTAACTGATTGTGGAAGTCCTGATTCTTCCACGACATAAACAGTTCAGATGATCGCCTACAGCTCAGTTTTCCAGTGAAAATAACAGAAATTGGAGCAGTGCTTTGTAAGGCCGGTAGATTGCTTACTTTCTCCTGAAGAAAGAACATCTCTCCAAAAAGAAGACAGGAATCAAATGCTCTTTATCCAAAAGGGCTAAGCTTCCTGACTCCCCGCTATTCATTCATATAGCTCGAATCATCTCTGCAGGTGGGAGCCAAGAGGTGGTGCTAGAACTCAGCTATCTTGTATCTAGCAAACATCTATTCCATCTGGTTTTCAGGTGGGAAGATGCAAAAGATGGCTGTGCTCACTCTGCTTCGTAGTATTTCCAATCCATTGTTTAGCATCTCCCAGCTGCCTGTACTTTTAATAAGAGTATAACCTGTTTTGTAGATTTAGGGGCTAGCTGTTCTGGAAAGCAATCATTCTCAATTCTTCCTGCTTGCTTCCTAGAGTTCTTGAAACTGTTCAATCCTCGGCTACATCCAGAAGCAGTCATTATCAATATAATGAGAACAACCCTCAGATGCAAATATTCATGAGTTAATCTCATCTCATTGTCCCTAAATTGAGCACTAGAGCAACACACTACCAAATACATATGAGTCAAATCACGCTTAAAATCAACACTAGGCCTTTCATCAGTGAGAAATGTCCTATTTCGGGAGTGAATTGCCAGAAACTCTTTCAGTGACAATGAATGGCACTACATTTTGCGTTAAGGGCCTTGAGCAAGACAGCAAGAAGAACACCTGAGATACTTACAGCATCACTGGCAGGAACACCTGCCATAGTTGAGGCTTTTATTGCACCACTGGACTGGGAAATAAATCCCCTAGGAATTGTTGCTTCTGTGTACCATCCACGAGGGAAATTTTGGTGCTGTCAGTGGAAATTTGAGCAATGCTAGGAAGAAAAAGTATGTCTTTGCTGAGAAAACCATACAGCAAGGTTTCAGTGGTAGTTTTGCAGTGCAGAACTTTCCAAATCAAACTAAGCAGAGACCACGAGAGTAGCGAATAACTATTTTTATTATCTTCTAATAGCACTTATCACTTGATATCTGTACCACGCTTTGGCAGCTGATGTTAGAAGGCTCCCAAAAGAACCCTCCTCTTGAAGCTTCTAGTGCGTTTTTTATATTTATGTCCATTAAAAACTGGACAACTAAGCCTCCTTCATCAACTTCATTTATTCTGTGGAAACAGCCCACTAAAGACTGTTACTTTAGAATCAACAAAAAATGGCTAATAAATGGTAGCATCATGATCAACGGTTAGGGAATTTCTTGAAGAGCTCCTAAACAATTAGCTGATCGAGCACTTGAAGTGAAATTTTCATAAGCTGCTCATTAATAAAGTTGGTTTTATATCATCATAAAAAGAGCATACTGAGATAACAAATTCAAATGCTAGGGTATTACGTAATTTGTCATAATTATACTTTTATATAATTTGTATAACATCGCATTGTTATGCACTAGACCAATTTTCTTTGGAACAAATGAATGTAACAGCCACCTTCCATTTTGGAATAAATGTAAGTATCAATTATAGTACTCTAGGGAATCAGACAATAAGTGACACTATTCTCTGTCCCAAAATGCACACACGTCACCAGCAAAGCCGTATATATCAGCATAACTAGCAGGAGAAGTTTATTTTATGTTGTTTATGGAAGGCTACCCATCTGAAAGATCAGAGTGACCTCTGGGCATACAGCTCCAAGTACTTGATACTACAAATTTGACCTGGTACCTGACAGTATTGGATCAAAAGTGCTGCAGCCAGCTGGTACAAAGTGCTGCTGGATCATAATTCTTCAAAAGCAAGTTAATTTTGTACCAGTGGGGTTTGTGCTGGGTATCATCTGTTCCCCCTAAAACTGGCACAGAAGATGGCTGCAGTAAAAATATCACAGCACGTGATTCGAGTAATTTGACAGAAGTGGGAGCATATATTCATGCTCCAGCTGGACTGGTGGGTGATATGGTGGTGAGCAGCTCTTACCAGCAATGAATGTGGCACCACTACCAAAAAAAGAGAGAGGACTTTCAGGCTAGAAACTGACTGAAAAAGCAGTCCAAACTACAAACAATTATCCTTTGTCACTTAATTCTTTCACCAAGGTTTTGACAAAGGAACACCATTTTGTCAGCGTTTGTGTTTCAGTGGCTACGGGCTTATGTCCAAAAGGGGAACAATAGTACATTTAGACCACAACAGAATATTTTGCTTAAAATAGCCCATTTGGCAACATATATCCAAGTTTCATAATAAAACAGCAATAGCGTAGTTACTTGGTATTTTTAATTAACTGAAAAGACCGATGCATTTCAAATAAGATATAAACCAGCAGATAAAGTGTTTTGAGCTCTCATGGTCCTTTTCTCTGCCAAAGAACACACAAATAAAACCAAGTCACAAGACAGGAGATTATTTCTTTACTATTTTTTTTCCTAAATCTATTCTATTACCAAGCTACCTTCTAAAGGCCTTACTTCAATAGAATGCCCTTTGCATTTAGGGTTTGTCCATGACTTGGTGGAGGTAATTGGCAGACGTGTTTATCCCAGAGGAAACATCAGGAGCCAGTACTTCCAGGTGGGTTCTTTCATTAGCAATTGATGAATGCTTTTAATGCATTATCACAAGAACTTACCCCACCAGAAAGAGCACCTGGGGTAACTCACAGGCAATGTTGTAGTTTCTGGTCTTTCCATAATTGTGTGCTCACCATTGTCTTTTTTGAGAAGTTTTATTTCCCACCTTTTTGTGGACAGCCACTTCCACCCTTGCATAAGAAACTAGAACTCGAGTTAGGCTAAGACTTGGAAGACCAATATTCAATTCCTTTGTCTGCTACTGTCATCCTAGGTGACTTCAAGCAAGCCATATACTGTTTCAGTGGCTGACTTCCTTACCTCTGAACTATTCTTTCTGAAGATGCTCATCGTAAAGAATATTTGGTACATAGGCTTTAGTGCCCTGGAAGCCCTATGACCCTAGATGAGGTGTACACGGCCCAGCAGCTTCCTAGGTCATCCTAACTGTGCCAGTCTCTCAGTGCTGTGATCTTTCCTCCCTTCCTACCAGGTTTATTTTGGAGCTTACAGATGGATGTCTCAGTAGAATGCCTCTAATCAGGCACAATATTTTGCATGTAGTTAATCATTCATATGGGACTCTACATTTCAAACAGTTCAGATTTTCCTAATTAATGTTTTGCATCATGATCGTATTTACAGTAATTGGGACTGATATTTGAAGTACAGTAAAAGCTGTCATCTCATTCCCTCCTAAAGAAACCAATTACCTTCATTTGTTAGCAAATTCGTACTAACATTTGGGTTTATTACACTTGACAACATAAAGCCAGCTCCTTCCATGACACAGTTCAGCAGAGTGCCATCAGCTCAGGCCTAAAAGATGCTGAAGACCTAGCCTTGGAGGCTAGAGTTCCTTCCTGAAATATCCTGACAGAAAAATGAATCAAAAAGTCTCTCCAGGACAAGAATTTCCCTTGTGCCCATGCTAGACTTCAGCCCATGACTGAAGAAGATGACAGCTGAGGAAGATGACAGCTTTTTCAATTAGCCATTTCTCTGATGTTCACGTGCTACAGGACTCAGGTTCACTCAGCCCAACTTCCACCTAATTCCCTATGCCTAGTGTTTTCAATTAGCACCTCCGAAGCCTCAGGCAAGCCAAGAGGAAATACTAGGCACAGAAACTGGGACAAAAGTCAGACCACATGAACCAAAGCATTAGTCTTTTTGGATTATGACATCCCCAGATATTAGTCCCAAATGACGGCTGCAGAGGGGCACATGCTACTCGTGCCATTGAAAAGGGTAGCTGTCATTGCATCAAAAAGTTAACTTCATGATCAAGTGTTAAAACGTACCTGTGTACATGGCTAAGTCATGCACACCCCAGAGAGGTGTTTACAAGTGTGCTGTGCAGGCACGTCAGAGCAAGTCAGTGATTCCACAGACGGGAAAGAGGACGGAAGAGTGCCATACCTGTTTCTCATTCTGGGAAGTCCTATTTCAGCTACTGATTATTACCTAATAACCTAATCAGCAGTAGCAGCAATATTTGGCACTTAAAAATACTTTATATTCAATGAGCTACATGAGTAGATTAGGTAGAAAATTAATCCCTAACTAATTATCAAAGGAAGCAAGCAAAGCCAATATTTTAGGATCAGAAAACAGAACTGCAGAAGCAAGGTCAGATAGATAGAGCACAGTTGTTCATTTGTTGTGACTTTCTGTAGGGAAACAGGCGTTTTTCAACACGAAAATAAGGTAAATTATGATTTTAACAGATGTTAGTGAGTCAAGGCCAGGCCTAGTGGGGTGCTTTGAGTTGCATAATTAATAAACATTTAAACACTAAGAAAAAAAATGTGTAGATCACCCTCCTTCCAACTACAGAAGAGGTTCAAATTGGGTTGTTACAGTGTGTTAGTGAACACTAAAGACATCTCCCTGCCTGGGGTAAGCAAGATGTGAATGAGAAGCAGGAGGTTCCATCCTTCCCACCTACCTACTGAGAAAACCAAATTTGTCACTGCATGAAATTTCAGCACAAAGTTTTCCAATTGAAATCAGTTCCATGATTCAACAATTCGATAAGCACAAACCTCTCTCTCTTCTTGGCAATTTTCCCAAGAGTTTCCTCCAACTATTTTAGCTCTTATTTTAGTTCTTAATTTATCTCGCTCTCTTTTCTTTTCTTTTTTTTTTTTTTATGCAACTTCTTCCCCAAGCACCTATCTACAATTGAATGCTACTCTAAATTCATGTCAAGATCAGCTTATGTATTCATCGCTGAATGAATTTCAAATATGTGCTCCTTGTGTTCCTTTCCCAACAGGATAGAGAGGCCTCTTGAGTTGCTTTAAATGTCTCATTACGAATGCTTCATTAGAAACTACGTCACAGATTGTGTCAATCTGGTCCACACTTTCATGCCAAAAAGCAGAGACTTTCAAGCTGTTCCTTTCTTACCATTAAGTTTCCAATCTGTTTTTAGAATCTCAATCAGTTCTTTAAGGAATGCTAATGCTACTTCTCCCTTTAGTGCTGAAACTGGCCATTGGGAAATGCACATGCATAATGCTTTCCTGTTCCTGCGTGTATTGAAGCAACAATCGATGCTGAAAGGGCAGACTACTTCCTATATGTCTTCTGAAGGGCAAGCCGACCTCCTACACTGGTAGGGAGAGACCACCTCCTTGACATTGTATAGACAGAAATAATTCAGTTGAAATCAATATTACATGTGACAAGTTTAATCAGTGTGAGATGCTCAAGTCAACTGGGGCTGAAGCTGATCTTATGATAATGTGACACAAGTCAAGTCTCTTTGAACTTGTTTTTCCCCTCAGCCAAATCTGGTTTACACCAACACGGACACACCTATTTCAAGGGACTACTCTTAATTGCTACTTTCTGCTTCCTGCAACTTGGATGCCTTATTGTTTTCTACATATTCAGGAGCCCTCCCTGTTTTACAGATGCTGTGAACCTCAGTTTTCTCAGTGTTTCTTACTATACTCTCTTTTATCCAAATGGTAGAGACTTTCTTCTTCTGTGGCTTCTGAATCATGTGTTGAAATATAAATTATTTTGTTTGTTACTAATTCAACCTTGGAAGGACATTAAAAGCTCCTACTTCGTGTGAAACCAGAAAGAACTGGCACAGGTAAATATTCTCATGAAGCTGATCAGCAGTAAAAACAAAAGCAAATAGTGAAAATGTGAGATACAAAACTCAGCACCTCAGATATGGGAAGCTCAACAAAAGTGAAAACAGGAGGTAACACACACAAAATACGACACAAAGTATTCCTCATTGACTGTGGCAGAAGAGAAGGTAGATAGGACACCCATGCTGCTTGCAGCTGTGCATCCAGATAGCCTCAGCTGTCTGATGTTGGGGCCAAGATATACCAGACCATTGTCTAGCTTCAAGATAGTATCACAGAGACTCCACATCTTCTCGTATCAATCTTTCCTTACCATTGTCAAGATTTCCTAACATCTAACTGCAATACCCACATAATCTATGAGTGTTCATCCTGTCAAAACATTATTTGGAGACTGCAGCTGTGTCTAACTCATTTTTCTTTGCATTAACCCCTCTCAGGTGCCTTTGTCTATCCATATACACTTTGTTTCCTAGGATTCAGTAGATTCTACATCTGTCTTGCAGGATGGTGGACAAAAGACTGGACACCAGGCCAAGGAGAAGTCTTACCAGTACTAAGTAAATCATTCCTCTTCATAGATCGTA
Organism: Phaenicophaeus curvirostris; assembly: GCF_032191515.1. Lineage (NCBI taxonomy): Eukaryota > Metazoa > Chordata > Aves > Cuculiformes > Cuculidae > Phaenicophaeus > Phaenicophaeus curvirostris. The sequence goes on from NC_091394.1 coordinate 62,961,153, forward strand.
GTGTGATATCTCCTTTCATATCCAAACTATGTGACATAGTTCATAGAATCACTAGGTTGGAAAAGACCTCTTGGATCATCAAGTCCAACCATTCCTATCTGCCAATAAACCATGCCCCCAAGCACCTCGTCCACCCATCTTTTAAAGACCTCCAGGGATGGTGACTCAGCCACTTCCCTGGGTAGGCTGTTCCAGTGCCCAATGACCCCTTCTGTGAAAAATTTTTTCCTGATATGCAGTCTGAACCTCCCCTGACAGAGCTTGAGGCCATTGCCCCTTGTTCTATCACCTGTCACTTGGGAGAAGAGGCCAGCTCCCTCCTCTCTACAATCTCCTTTCAGGTAGCTGTAGAGAGCAATGAGGTCTCCCCTCAGCCTCCTCTTCTCCAGGCTAAACAATCCCAGTTCCCTCAGCTGCTCTTCCTAAGACTTATTCCCCAGCTTCTTCACCAGCTTCATTGCTCTTCTGTGAACTCGCTCCAGAGCCTCAACATCCTTCTCATGGTGAGTATCTGAGATGCAGTCTCACCAGTGCCAAGTACAGGGGCAGAATAACCTCCCTGGACCTGCTGGTCACACCATTTCTGATATAAGCCAAGATGCCATTGGCCTTCTTGGCCACCTGGGCACACTGCTGGCTCATATTCAGTCGGTTGTCAACCATCACCCCCAGGTCCTTCTCCTCCAGGCAGCTTTCTAGCCACTCTTCCCCTAACCTGTAGCACTGCATAGGGTTGTTGTGCCCCAAGTGCAGGACCCGGCATTTGGCCTTGTTAAACCTCATGCCATTGGACTCTGCGCAGCGGTCCAGCCTGTTCAGATCCCTTTGCAGAGCCTCGCGACCCTCCAGCAGATCCACACTCCCACTCAGCTTAGTGTCATCTGCAAACTTGCTAAGGGTGTACTCGATGCCTTCATCCAGGTCATTGATAAAGACATTGAACAGGGCTGCACCCAGCACTGAGCCCTGGGGAACACCACCTGTAACTGGCCTCCAGCTGGAGTTAACTCCATTTACCACCACTCTCTGGGCCCGGCCATCCAACCAGTTTTCCACCCAGGAGAGTGTGCGCCTGTCCAGGCCAGAGGCTGACAGTTTCCGAAGCAGAATGCTGTGAGAAACTATATCAAAGGCTTTACTGAAGTCCAAGAAGAACACATCCACAGCCTTTCCCTCATCCAGTAAGTGGGTCACCTTGTCATAGAAGGCAATCAGGTTATTTTGGCAGGACCTGCCTTTCATGAACTCGTGTTGACTGGTCCTGATCACCCAGTTTTCCTGTATGTGCTGTATGATAGCACTCAAGATCACCTGTTCCATGACTTTCCCTGGCACTGAGGTCAGATTGACAGCTCTGTAGTTTCCTGGATCCTCCCCCCAACCCTTCTTGTAGATGGGCACAACATCAGCCAGCCTCCAGTCCAGTGGAACTTCCCCAGTCAGCCAGGACTGCTGGAAGATGATGGGAAGGGGTTTGGCAAGCACATCCACCAGCTCCTTCAATACTCTTGGGTGGATCCCATCCAGCCCCATAGACTTGTGGGTGTCTAGTTGGCCAAGCAAGTCTCTAACCACCTGCTCTTGGGTCCTGGGAGCTTTGTTCTGCTCCTCTAGCTCCTTGGGATGTACACACAGGGAACAACTTTCCTTACAATTAAAGACTGAGGCAAAGAAGGCATTAAGTGCCTCAGCCTTGTCCTCATCCTTTGTCACAGTTGTCCCCTTTGCATCCAATGAAGACTGAATATTCTCCTCAATGCTTCTCTTACTATTGATGTATTTGTAGAAATTTTTTATTATCTTTCACAGAATTGGCCAGTCTGAGTTCTAGTTGGGCTTTAGCCCTCCTGATTTTTCCTCTGCATGATCTCTGTTCCTCCCTGTAGTTCACCCAAGATGCCTGCCCCTTCTTCCAAAGCTCATAGACACTCCTCTTCTTTTTGATGTCCACACAGATTTCTTTGCTCAACAAAACTGGTTTTTTTAATCTTGGTGGGTCATTTTCTGGCACATGGGGACAGCCTGCTCTGCACTGCCAGGATTTTCTTCTTGAAGAGCACCCAGCCAGTTGATGTAAAGTCACTTGTAACCCCTAGACTCTTTTCAGAAAATCTATGTTGACCACATACCAGCATTTTTCATAGAATCATAGAACAGAATCATAGAACGGTTTGGCTTGGAAGGGACCCTAAAGATCATCCAGTTCCAACCCCTCTGCCATGGGCAGGGACATCTTCCACTAGATCAGATTGCTCACAGCCTCATCCAGCTTGGACTTGAACACCTCCAGGGATGGGGCATCTACAACTTCTCTGGGCAACCTGTTCCAGTGCCTCACCACTCCCGCAGTAAATAAATTCTTCCTAATATCTAACCTATATCTCCCCACTTTCAGCTTAAAACCATTACCCCTCATCCTATCACTGCACTCCCTCATGAAGAGACCCTTCTCAGCTTGCCTGTAGGCCCCCTTTAAGTACTGGAAGGCTGCTATAAAGTCTCCCCAGAGCCTTCTGTTCTCCAGGCTGAACAAGCCCCACTGTCTCAGCCTTTCCTTATAAGGGAGGTGCTCCAGCCCTCTCATCATTTTTGTGGCCCTTTCTAACAAATCCGTGTCTTTCCTCTGCACGGACTCCAGAATTGAATGCAGTACTCCAAATGAAGTCTCACGAGAGTAGAGTAGAGAGGAAGAATCACCTCCCTCACCCTGCTGGTCACGTTTCTTCTGATGCAGCCCAGAATACAGTTGGCTTCCTGGGCTGCAAGGACACATTGTCAGCTCATGTTGAGCTTCTCATACACCATCTTCCTAATAATAGACTTTGCCTATTGGGCTGCAGCTTTTTAGCCCAGTAGTGGTTTTTTTCAGATTGTCAGTAAGACTTAAGTCTTTTGCCACTAATGCTGCCCCTCTCAGATGGATGTCCTAAGCAGGTTTAAAAGGTATACTCTCTATTTCATCATCCAAACCATTAATAAAATATTGAATATCAAGCCCAGTTTATAACTCCTTAGCTGAGAAAGCAATTAGAACTACTCTCTGAACAAAGTTTTTACAAACAGATTCTCACTGGCTGTGTTACAGTTTCATCTAGAGAAAATTTCTTCAAACTTATTCAATGAGAACCACTTAACCCTTTTTAAAAAAATAAAATAAAAATCCATGGATCTTATGCAATGACACCACACGAGATTTAGGTGCAGTGAAAACTAGATGACTGTTTTTAACTGTCGTTAGTATCCATTTTGCAACTTAACTCTGACACTTTACAAAAGACCAGAGGTCAGTCCACAGACTACCAGAAAGAATCTTGAGCCAGACCAAATTTCTCCATACTGATCACGAAAAATACCCCTGAGACAGTGTCAAAAGTCTCTTGGAGTCAAGGTTCATCTGTTGCTTCTTGATTAATCTCCTCCCTAGGTTCTGGAGAAAAGGGAGAGTTCATACATTTTGTGTCTTAATGTCACAAATATTTTGGCTAAGTGGCAGTAGGATCCTATATTCTTTCTTATGTTTTTACGATTTCAAGGATAGTTTGGAAAAACACAATAGCTCAATGAGTAGTGCTAAGGATGCTAAATGCTAGAAATTGTAAGAGATTGTTGTGCCCAAAGAGGGACAGGCCATTCTGCATTGTGCTCAAGGTCAATCCGCTACAACATCCAAAGCTGAGGCATGCTTCACATTACTATGGCAATGGCTGTACATGTCCATCTCACCTCCAGAGACTAAGTTTATCACCAGTGCTCAGAGCCTCCAACCTTCAACAGACACATCGCCTTCTTTGGTTGGAAGAGCTAACCCCAATCTTGTGAGCACAGATTACATATTATATTATGCACCACACTGTCACAGATGTTTTAACACTTTTATATGCCTGATGTGAGTAGGAGGATTCTCAAGGGAAGCTGTAACCACAAATATATTACATTTAATCTTGGAGGAGAGGCTACAAAATGTCTAATTAGATTTTCCTCATTTCTCCCTCACATTTGGCCAGTTGGGATGTTATGAAGTTTCATAACATCTTAACTGAAAGCAAGGCCTGTTTTCCGTTGGTGTTATTTTCTTCCTAACTGACTAAATGTCAATTAGGTAGTGGAATAAATTTAATTGAGTTGTGCTGAGAACTCCAGTGACTAACAAGTCTGCTCCTGAGCTCTGGAAGAAAACATTATACCACCTGTGACATGTGTCATCCCAAGGATGAGGCATTAGAGCTAAGGAAGCACTGGAACATGCACAGCTGAATTTCTTCTTTTCCAGATGTGGCCCAGACAGTATAGTCTATGTACACACAGCCTTAAAAAGCACAGGACGGTAAAGGCCTCCAAAGCAAGACATCTATATCTCATCACAGAAAAGACAGGCTGCTAACATTTACAAGCCCAAAAGCTTGAGCCAAGGGTTTCAGAAATACCGACTCAAATGCTTTGTTGAGGGTATGCAGACCTCTAGACTGAGCTCATTCAGGAACTGGTAGTAGTCCGACTGCATCAGCTATGCACGAACACCCACGTTGCTATCCTGCTGACATGTGGGACTCTTTGCTCCTATAGTTAGTACTGCCTCACGGGACTGTCCACATTGTGGAAGTACTAGTCAGGTTAGGGAACCTGACTCATGAATTTCTGCATTTTGTTCCTTTGCGTAATAGACGTATTGTCCAAAAAATTCAGCTTGCATCTCAATACGGTCTCCTTTTGCTACCTTGGCAATAAAAAGATTCTTCTAAGTGAATGTAAAATTGTTCATTGTGAAGTACCTCTTCATTGCTACAGCAGCACCTAAAAAAACCCCTTTTGTTACTGAAAAGAGGTGATTTGACTGCACAGTCCAGACCTTGACACATTTTATAGTTGCTACAAAGTTATGACTGAACTCTGTCCTTAGTCAGAGGGCAGTAAGGGTGGAGGAGCAGTCTACACTCCGCGGAAGAACGTGGGCAGGGTAAAGAGCACATCGTTCTCCTTGAGGATGCTTTACTGGATGCTGAAAAGCTGAATCACCTTTGCACAGTTTCAGGTTTACAGCTGCAGAGGGTAATGCAGCCTCCGAGGAAGAGCAGAGCAGTCCTAGTCTATGGCACAACCCTTGGTGCTCCAGCAAAGACCGTCTCCTGAATCATCCACACAGCTGGCGTAGTTTAGACATGTGATCCACTGAAAAGTCGTGTCTACTGCTGTGATCCATTGAGCTTTCTAATCGTTGTAAAAAGGCTTAAGATAATGGGGATGCTGGAGGCAAACGGGTGCCAAACAGCTCCAAATCAGAGCAGAGACACACCATTTTGACCCTGAAACAAGGTAACCATTGCCACAGAGTGCCTTGGCAAGTGCCAAGCTCTCCAGTTCTCAAGTATTTTCAAAACAGGACTGAATGCCATTTAAAGAGCTTTTTCACCAAACACGTCACTGAATTCAACTTAGAGATGACAATGGCCTACATGTGTGCGATGTATGAAAAATTTCAGGCTAGATGATCTAAAGACGTTTCTGACCTTAAATACCATCAATGTTCATACCTATTTTGTCCTTGATGGTGCAGAACCAGCAGCAGGGACCGGCTTTGAGAAATACATCTACTATCTCCCTTCTGAAAATGTTTTATCGTTTTCAAACAACATTCTCTTTACCATAAATGTCTTCATCTAAAGGTTTATAAGCAAGTATGTGCTCATTCACATAATTTTCAGACTCATTGCCATTATTAATTTAGATATTTTTGTGTTTAAAAAATAATGTATTGATGCACTGAATTTTTGAATGACTCATCTAATTCTCTGAGTAGGTGGACTGTATGCCTTCACACAGTAAAAGTATACTTTAATCTCAGCCATCCAATTCATTTAATCTTCAAAGGCAGAACAATGCAATCCAGCAGTGCAGTTGAGTACTGTTTGAATTTCTGAGGAAGATCTCTGGTCTGCATGTCATAAAACAGACCTTCAATTACCCTAAAGCTTACCAGCATGGCTCCACACTACATCAGTCTGCCTCTAGATCCAAGGAACTGATTTAGACCGTGCCATATTACAGGTCAGTCTTGAATTCTGCTGGCCTCCAATGTCCCTCTGTGGCCGTAGAAGCTGATGAGGCCTGTGGCTGTAGAGTTATCAACCCACGTTCCTGTTTTCCCTGGCTCACTCCAGGCTTCCCAGCATGAACTGGTTTGAGCCTGACTCCACTTAATGGTACTAACTAACAACAAGAGCTTGAGGAGCATGTGCACTACTGCCTTTGGACCACAAAGTTGGAGGCTGACATGCAGATAATGTCTGTGAGTAGTCAAATGATCTAGAAGAAACCCAGTGCAATGTTTCCTGTGCCCTAGGTACGGCCAGCAGACAGCAGAGACCTACAGGTAAAGAAGAACTCACTTAAGTCTTATCAGCCTTTTTAAGGACAAAATATAGAGATGGATGTTCCCTCCACAATCCTCCTTTGTGCACAATGGTAGCCTCTGCTATGCACTAATTAGAGTTCTCTACTACAATTGAATAAAATCCAGCTTCTAAAGGGGCACATGGAGCTTATCTCCTTTATTTAAGTTTCATTTGAACCGCCTTGGCCAGCTAACACAGCAACTGCTCGATGTGCCAACATAGATGCCAAAAAAAAAGTCTGCCATTAAAATTCCAGACAAAACAAAGTAGATGGAATAGCTCCCCTTTCCCAACCTATGTATTGTTAACATCACTTTGGCTGAGTGTCAGGCTGTCTAAGCACATTTCTTAAAGCGAGAGTGAAGGTGTTGTCTGCATCAGATTTGCTGGAGACACTCTTTAATAACTGTCCTTAATCTGGGATAAATTACATACAATTAGCAACCCCAGCTTTAGAAAATAAATCAGGAGTAAGAAAGTGGTATTCAATCAGCTAAATCAGCTCAGCACAGGTAAATACAAGTCCTACATGCAGCTTTTAACTGATTTACAATTGCTTAGTTCCCAGAAATTAAAGGAAAATGAACTGCCTGATTGATCTTGTAATCCAGGGGCTACAAACTGCCCTTGTTAAGAGAAGACCTGCTGTTTGGATAATAGAGAGAATTGCTAATTTACTTGCTATTCACTATGCTATAATTTTTTCTCTGAACTGAATTGTTAAAAATAAACAATTACTTTTCCTTCCCAAATAAGAAAAAAAAAAGAGAGAGAATTTATTACCAAGGATGTTTTGTGGCTTTAGGGGAAAAGTTAAATTTAGAACTTAGACTAGTTGCACAAAATGCTTTATAAATATTTTAAGGAGCTAGCTCCCATTTTCTTTTGAATGTAGATAGGAGCAGGGAACAAACTGAAACAAGAGTTTGGGATGGAGTGTTATTCATAGAGCCTGATGTACTTCTGAAGATGAGTGAATGTATTTTGCTTGGGATTTAATCTTTTTTCACTCTGTACCTTGTCTGTATAAAATCACCAAGTCTGTGGTAGCCAGACTGGTCAGACAAGAACCTGTCAGTGACTCAGCCTGTAGCCCAAGAATTACCTGCCTTATGCTCAGATGTGCCTGCACTGGTCCTTCCCTACCTATAAATGGGGTACAACTCTGGCTCCTGCTCCCTGGGCATGGGCGTGGGTGCTTTCTCACTAAGATTGTGGTGTATGAACATGTCTTTTATTTGTTCACTTCTATTTAGTTTTAATTTAGCATGACACACTTGCTTTGTGATGCCCAGTTAAGTAGAAGATATGGGGCCCCACTGTCACCCCATTCTCATTCTCAGCCTTGCCAGCCAGCTGCACCACACTCAGCCAGCCCCCATGTCTCTGCAGGTCCTGGCTTTCCTTTCTGCACTTTTACTAATTTAGTTGGACAAAACTTGCCTGTCATTTCAGAAAAAACAGAGCCAGAACACCTCCTAATCTCAGCAAGCAGGAGGCAACTGGGAGCTAAGTAAAGCCAGTCACTTCCCATGGGAAACACATGCCTGCCCAGGTTCATCCTGGGGTCCAACAGACAGACTCAGGCTGAGGTGGTTGATGGGCAGAGAGGTTCTTCCATGAGCTAGTCCTTCAAGTGGTTGTATGCATAACAGGCTCCGGGACACGTTCTTATACCTCCTTAGCACCAAACCCTCTCTGAACCAATGCACCAGAATAAAAGCAGACACGTGCATGGATCACATGCAATAAGAAACAAAAACTTGGCCAGACCAGAGGTTTGGATCTGAGCCTGGATCTAGGATCTGGGCACACTTTGCAGTGTATATACAGTATATGTCAAGAGTGACATTTTAGAAGAGCTTAGGAGAAGAAGAAATGATGACTTGCATCTCTCTTCGTAACACCAATGGCAGTACTAGAAAAGAGCAATCAGCCCTTTTTAACCACGCTTGTTCTCACAGAAGAGTCAGGAAATTAAAGATTTTTTTTTTCAAGCAAAGAGATCAAATGAATTGAAGTGTGAGTGGTCTCACGCTTCAAAAAACCTGGCAGTTTTACCAACCAATGAAGATTTTCAATAGGAAAGTGCAATTCATTACTCCAAACAAGTTGCTAAATATTAATAAGCACAGAACTTAGACATAATAATTTTCAGCTGACAACTATTCCCATTAACAGTTGTTGTGTTAAGGAATATTTAGAAATCCTGGCTAGAATTTTCAGATATAAATACAGCAATGCAATATAGATCTATTGTTTGATAGACTCATGGCATGGACATGGTACTTTTTTTTTTGTTGTCCTAGTGTAGGTAGAGAGGAAAAAAATATTGCAACGCAACTTAGGGAAAAATTAGCTGCAATGGTTTATAGATGAGAAATTAGAAACAGTTCATTATCACATACAGAAACTGGTCTGTACCATGCATCAAGGCAGGCCTGGGATCAAGCAAAGACAAATGTTGTCCAGAATTTTGAGCAGGTCTGGTCAGACATTTATCAGAATGTGATATTGTAAAATGGATTCCTCTTTTTTGTAAAAGACATTGTGATTAAATATTAAGTGTAAACTCTCACTGAGAAGATGACTGTGTCCATTTTCATAAAATACATTATGAAGAGCTATGTGTCTGTCTTCAAAAGAATAAAACTCTATTTTTTATTAATTTATTAAATGCATGTATATACATGTGTTCATGGCTTCAGATAGAGAATAATTTCAGTATTGCAATTCTCACTCAATTTTACCAAAACATCCTTCTTATTACTGGTGCTGTCAACCTGAAAGCAGACAAACACATTCCTCAAAGCATTTGGGAAGCAACAGTAATAGAACATTAGTAATATCACAAGTTAGTAATATCAGAAACAGCATCACCAACAGGTCCAGGTCTGTACTTGGCACTGGTGAGACCGCTTCTTGAATCCTGTGTTCAGTTCTGGGCCCCTCACTACAAGAAGGATGCTGAGGCTCTGGAACGAGTCCAGAGAAGAGCAACAAAGCTGGTGAAGGGGCTGGAGAACAGGCCTTATGAGGAACAGCTGAGAGAGCTGGGGTTGTTTAGCCTGGAGAAGAGGAGGCTGAGGGGTGACCTCATTGCTCTCTACAACTACCTGAAAGGACGTTGTAGAGAGGAGGGTGCTGGCCTCTTCTTCCAAGTGACAGGGGACAGGACAAGAGGGAATGGCCTCAAGCTCTGCCAGGGGAGGTTTAGGCTAGACGTTAGGAAAAAATTCTTTACAGAAAGGGTCATTGGGCACTGGAACAGGCTGCCCAGGGAGGTGGCTGAGTCACCTTCCCTGGAGGTGTTTAAAAGATGGGTAGATGAGGTGCTGAGGGGCATGGTTTAGTGACTGACGGGAATGGTTGGACTCGATGATCCAATGAGTCTTTTCCAACCTGGTGATTCTGTGATTCTATGACCCAAGAATTCCATAGGGCTGCTGGTCATTAAAGAGAGCATAAATATGAAAAAGTGTCTTTGGTCATGGGCTCAGGGTATCCGGGTAGCTGTGGGTCAATGTAGTGCTGTTGATTTAACAGAAGCACAATCATGGAATAGTTCAGATGGGAAGGGTACTCTGGAGGTCACTTGGTCCAACTGCAGTGCTCAGGCAAGGTCACCTAGAGCCAGTTGTCCAGGATCATGCCCAGATGGCTTTTGAACATCTTAAAGGAGGAAGATTCACAGGTGATACCTTTCTTTTCATGTAATTACTGAAGCATATAGACATGACAGTACTGCATGAAGTGAAATCAAATCCATAAAGCTAAGGTTCTCAATATCTCACAGGATTTTATTTTTTAGCCTAGGTCACTAAAATAATGAGATTGAATCTCAGTCATTATTTCTTAAGGAAAGTATTTTTAAAAAAAAATATCCTGTTAAACCGTACTTAAAATAGATACTTTTGTTGTTGTTCTTCCAGAGATGGTCACATTTCAGGATTAAAGATGCTATAGAAAAGCCTAAGAGTTAATATTATTAACATCATGAGACAGCTTTATCTAGCACTTTACTGTTTGTCCTTAGATTTTAAGTGAATTTGTGAACTGTTTCTGTCACATTTCAGGCATGACCTCTCATGTGCTCTGACACATCACACTGGGCCGTATACATGACATGTTTTCCTTAAAGAAAGAAGTCTGATGTGACCTATACGACTCCATACCATGAGTCACAGTGTGATACATGAGGCAGAAAATTTAAAAAGAATCTTTTTCAAAATCCACCATTAAAAATGTAAATTTTTCAACCTGGAAAAAAAATATGTTAGAAAATTAAAAAAAAAATACTTTTGAAAATGCCAGATTTCTTTTTCATACATTATTTAGGTCTGGATTGAGGGCTGTAGTATACCGTTGTCTTCTAAAGGCTTAAATTATTAGATAGATCTACAGATATAAAATTTTCTTTTCAAGTTGTTTTACTTCTTGCTAAAATACATTCTCAACGTATTTTTATTCTTTAGATAAAATAAAGGAGAAGTGAGCAAACTATGCAACATCCAATGAGACAATGCTGCTTCTTATCCTGAAACTGCAAAGAGAACAGCTTTGTGCTGAGTCTTTTTGAGCTGTGTTGTTATAACTTTCATTACAATAGCTGCTTGAATTTCAAACTCACATCACTTATTGATCTGTTACCTCATAGCAGGATTATATCTTCTGTCTCCTGAGCTCACAGCAGAGCCTTAGAAGCTGTTTCATCTAGTAGTTCAGTGTTGTGGAGCATCTCAGCTTCTTTGAACCACAAGAAGCTGGGATTTTGTCCCAGTTCAGTGTTGCCTGAAGTCAGACACATGAGATATATCGTGCCCTTAAAACTAAGGCCCTGGATGCTTCCAGCCTACCGTGAAGTGTCTTTACCAAGCTGCAGCCCTTCTCTGACAGGGACCACAGCCTGTCTATGCATGGGGGAATGCTGGAGCCACAGACACAGACCTTGCAAGGCCACAGCCGTGGTTACAGCTACCCTCTTTCCTTGATCTCCCAACTAACAGATCCGGCTTTTCTATTGCTCTTGTACACTCTTGTGCCAACCAGGTCAATCTACGCAGACTCATTTAAGCAGTATATTCATTTTCACTGAGGTGGGTGTGGGAGCATTTGTGCATGTAGTTGTGTGAGCAGATCAGAGTAGCAATAGCCCCCGAGAGTGGGCTGCACTGAAAAGCTGGGGCAATGCATCTTCTTCTGGTAGAGTCGCATCCAGGAGAGATTCTCTGCCTACAGCCTGCTCTACCCTGAGGGCCACAGTGCTGTACTTCCAGGCTTTTCTGGAAGTCGAACTAGCTTGTTTAAAAATTCCTCAGGTGTCTCCAGGTAAGTAGACATCTCCACAAACAAAATCCTTCTCCGCATCCTGAAAAGTCATGGCTATGTTAGACCCTGGACTAACTTGTCTTTGCCTTCTCAGCAGTGTGAGGTAGATTGAGGCAAGGCAAGAAAAGTTTGTGCCAGTCTATGATGCCTATACATCATGAACAGCCCTCCTTTCTGATGGAGCAAGGCAGAATGGCTGAGGGCCAAAGATGCCAGTTGAAAAACCTTGGTATAAGCTCAGGATATAGCAGACACTGTTGATTGCCAGTCAGGGTTCAGTCCAATAGAAGTCTTTTGGGGGTAAGCCAGCATTGGATAACCTTAGCCACATAAGCTAGACATGTAAAATTAAATTCTGGAAATATTCTCACACCATTCTTTGTGCTTCATTCTCCAGATTTTTGATGGGATATCAATATGGGATAGCAATATTTTCCTGCATATATATTTCTCTAACTTGCTTCCTCCTCTGCTCTGGACAGTGCTAAATAAGAGCCAAGTTCTCAATTTGCTCCATCTCCCTAAGAGCTCAATGGTGGATAAAGATTATCCTTCAAGTAGAGACCCTCCTCCGACTCTCTGGGGACCAGCTCTGCTAATTCTCTTCTTCCTTGTTGCTACCTGCAACAGCCCTCTTCAATCAGCCTGTCTCAGAAGGAACATGTTCAAATTAACAGAATATCAGCAGCAATTACATTTGTGATGGTCTTCAAGAAAATATCCACACTCGGTAGTTTTTATTTGTTTGTTTATTTTGCTCAGGCAGCATCTATAGTCAACTCTCCATGAAGCTTTTTGACTTAATAGTGAGTCAAATATGCGAAAATAATACATTCCCTTAAGCGCATTCAAATTCCAGTTATAAAACTTTAACTGCTGCCAGGTGGGCAGTTGGATTTAATGCATACATGCATGTGAACAAAGAAATACATCTGTGTATCTGTAATGCTGCCCCTATCAGCTTTGTATGTTGTTTTTACACTGGCAATTATTTTCTGAAATGGAATAAAAGAATTCTGTTGGGTAATTAAACTTCAGAGTAAGGAAGCTTTTAGCTATATAATTAAAATAAAGTGAACTGGTCTGCTCACAATTTTGTATATTTTGATTCAAGTTCAAAGTATAAAATTAACTTCCACTGTGCAATTATACATCTGCACATAGGATAGCATGCCCCTCATTCAACCACCTCCTTATATTAGCTGAATACGTTAGTTGTATCTTAAATTGTATGTCTCCATAAAGAATCCATAAAGAAGGGAGTAATAGAATGGCATTCCCACTCATATTTACTGACTCTAAGTCTGCATTAAGCAAATATTTCCTTGAATGCTAATTTAACAATCAGTTTAAAACTATGTTTGAAAATTTCATAGCATAATATAGCTGACTGGAGTCATTCACTTGTGCATAACATAAATGTAAAATGTATTTGGAATCTTCTGCTGGAGAGGAAGGCAAAACACAGTTTATTTACAGCAGTAATGATAGAAGATATTCTCAAGATGTTCATAGGAAGTGTATATAATTAGAAGAAGAGTATTCGAGTTTCTCCAGAAGCAAACACACTGGAAGAGAAAATTAAGCCCAAAACATTTTTTTCTGAGACTACGGCAGACAAAGGAGCCACACCTCTGGTTTAAGGGCTGGAGATGTGCTCTCTGTAGTCACAGAGGGGAAAGAAACATCCAGGTAACAGCTCAGTGATTTATATCTGGCGGTTTCTAGAAAGACTGACTCAAACTCTGAAGGGAAATGGAGTAACTGTCAGGTATACACAGTTGTAACTTGAAGCAAAATTTGCTTCTTGGTAGCAGAGGAAATAAGGGGCTTATAACTATGGCACAAAATCTTCTGTAAGGTAGACTTGATGTGATTTTTTTCAACAGGTGTAATGTAAGTACTTAGCAGAGTGTCTTTCTCTGGCCCCTTGACATTTAAACATCCATTACTCAACTGATGTCATTAGCTAAAGTACATTCTTTCTAAGGATGACACTGATGATCTAATCGATCATCATTATTAAGCTAACATCAATCAACTGTAGGTAGACTACAACAGCTGCCTGATAGATAAAGTTCCTCTACTAAAGTTGGAGACAACGGACTCCTTTCCAATTGCTTGCTGTTTTTAAAAGTTGCAAAATGTTGATGGGCCAAATTCTGCCACTGATTTCAATAGTGATGTTACTTTATATTTACGCTGGTATAAGAAATCAGGAAGAAACCATGTTTCCTCATTTCATCTATGGGAACACCATAAAAGCATCATGGTTATAGCACAGCAGTTCAGAAAAGTAAGATAGAATCATAGAACCATAGAATCATAGAATGGTTTGGACTTTAAAGGGACTTTAAAGATCATCCAGTTCCTACCCTCCTGCCATGGGCAGGTACACCTCCCATTAGATCAGGCTGCCCAAGGCCCCATCCAACATGGCCTTGAATACCTCCAGGGATGGGGCATCCACAACTTCCCTGGAAAACATATTCTAGTATGTCAACACCCTCATTTTGAAGAATTTCCTCCTTATATCTAGTCTAAATCTTCCCTTCTCTGATTTAAAGCCATTCCCCCTAGTCCTATCACTACATGCCTTTGTAAAAATCTGCCTGGCAAATACCAAAGATAAATTTTACTAATACTTCTCTACCTTAGACAGCATCAGTCTAATACAGCAAAATAAACTGTTACAAATTCCTAGACCTTTTCATAAAAAGTTTTAGCAAAAATGAAAGGACACCCTAGAAATAAGACAAATGTTGATCTGGGCATTCTTTCATACACTACTAACCTCATTCACCGTGCTCCCCTGGTTTGTTGAAGCTACTTTATAGACAATTTTATACATATATTGAGCAAAGTTAGGAACTATTATAATCATATTAATCATGTTCAGGAAACAGACTAACAACAGATTTTGAGCTGATTCTTTTCTCCATTTGCTAGTGGGAAGAGAATGAATCACCACAGAGTGGGTGTGGATGGACAATGACCTCTACCAAGGTGATGGCTTCCAGCAGTAAACAAGTGTGAGGAAAGAGGTGAGCTTTGCCAGGAAAATGGCATTCCTCTTCAAGGAATGAAAAGGAATCAGAGGTTAAAACACTCTTTAGTTACTATTTGGTTGTTTGTTGTCTTCTCTGGTAATGTAGGATTGATTTCTATTGGACTAACCAGCTCATAGACTGTGAGTTCCTTCTGGCAGAGATCTGGCACCTGTCTTGGTCTGGAAGGATCATCACAATCAAGGTCAGGCTGGATGGGGCTTTGGGCAGCCTGATCTAGTGGGACACGTCCCTGCCCATGGCGGGGGAGGGGGCGGCTGGAGCTGGATGATCTTTGAGGTCCCTTCCAACCCAAACTATTCTATGATTCTATGATCTTGGACCTGCTAAATACACACAGCTGCACCAATCCATATTACCAAGCCCCTCTTCTGGAAGGATCCAAGGCCACTGAGTTTCTAAAGGGTACCTAGATAAAGAAGAAGTCTCTGATACTGAGGAAGCAGAATGTGCTTGTGTCCTGCCTGTAAAGGGTTTCTACTCTCTGAGGAGTTACTTGCCCATTTCACAGATCCACGGCCTGATGGCCATCAGGACAGCAGCAAGGTCATGAAGTCATCCCGTAAGTGCACATTTCCCTCCAGTGGCAGCGAGACTAGGGCAGGCAGAGCCTATGCCATAAGGAGGAGATGTTGTACCAGCCTCTGAAAGATGGGAACAAAAGGGAGAGGAGAAGCAAGCCAAGATGAGGTTGCCTGTCAGGTCTGCCTCATCCCTGTGAGATGTCAGCTGCCTCCAGTGCTTCTAACTATAAATGTGATAGATAGGTGCCTCATGCCAATGAGTGCTTATAATCATGCATGATTGAAAGGATCTTAGATTATGGTGCTGTCAGTATATTCAGTGTCAAACTGGAAATTTATATTTAGTATTTACCTCACTTCAAGTCACTGAAGTTATTACTGCAGTAGTTAGTCAATTCTGGGCCCTGCTCTCTCAGCCCTTACATCTGACTGAGAGGTTACAGAAGTGATATTCAGAAGAGCCCATGGGAGGCAGATGTCCAATTTCTAAAGAAATTCAATAGGATTCATGTATTGCAAAGCTCCTTCTGATCCTGTGCGTACTGAGCAACAGTAAATGGAAAGCACTTTATCGTAACCCAAGCCCTCAGTACAGCTTTAAGTGATTATAGGAAGCACAAGATGCCAAAGATTTGGGAAGATTGAAGAGATTAGCAGCAAATTGTGGGACATCCATTAAGGGATGTAAATTAGCATGAACCCATCAGCTTATGTGGAGCTGCATTGATTTGTATCCACTGAAGACAGCCTTTCATTTGACAGACTGAGCTTTGTGCCACAGCTTAATTGGAAGAGGATAATCTAGAACACTGCCAGTAATAATGTTCTTCGGGGTCCTCTATCGTGTAATATGTAAAAGAACCAAGAGGCTGGGTTTCTGATGAGTGTATATTCATGACCAGCCCATCCTTATACACAGCTGCAGGTCAAGATACCTGCTTCAAGAATGACCTACTTCTATTCCAGATTCAGAACAACCTCTCTGGGTATCTGCACTTCTCCATCAGCCCAGCTGTACACCAGGATAATCTTGTCACTGCAACTCTACTGGGATGGCTCAAGAGCTACAGTTTTCTACAGAGCACAAGTTCTCACTAGAATGAATCTTGTACAAGAGCAACTGCCATTGAGTGGACTCTGATAGCACCTCTGGGCATCATTAATTCAAAGAGTGTATTAGCCTGAAAATAAAAAGAATGAAGTGACAAAGAGGAAGTTCAGCTTTAATGAAATCAACTCCACTGAGACAAGAGGCAGATCATCAAACAGCCAAATAGGCCTGCATGGATTTCTGAAGGCAGAGATAAACTTGTTTTGCTCTTCTTCCAGTTAAAAGTCATAACCAGCCTAGTTCTTTATTGGTCTTGGCACACCCTGATCATCAGCAAACCATAGAGTCTCTATGGTCCATATTGCCAGAAATGGTGTATGTGTACCCAAAGCAAACAGAAAAAAAGCCAAGTTCTCTGTTTCAAGAATCCTGCCAGCAATAACAGCTCACTATTTTATTCCTTAGTGGCTGATTGCCGCAGCAGACTATGGGGCCAGCACAAAGGCTCTACCCAAGAGAAGCCAAGTGAGAGAAAACCCTGAACACGGTAAAATTTTGGTAATGCACATCAGTGGGACTATGTCCCTACTACTCCAATCTGTTAGCATTTGTTTTTTTAAAATATTCTGTCTCATGTAAATACTTGCACAAGTGAGAGCTGGAAGCTTTCACCCTATTCCTAGAATTATTCTTGGATTTGCAACTAGAGTCCATAGTTACCTAGAAATGAAGTTAGATGTGCTCACAACTACTGAGGCGTGGCTATAAATTATGTGCCTGGCAGACTTTAAATTTGGCCTTAAATACTCTATGTACTTAGCATAGCTATCTAGTTAACAGCAACCAGCTCGTAACAGTTTTGCATGCTGTGCACAAAATTTCTTAATCTATACATGAAAAAGCACTCACTAGTTTCCAGATACACCTCTCATGAACTATTTTCCTCCCTCTGTATCATATTTGCATAAATTTTGTATCTGTGTATACTAAACCTTGGGCACGTTTCCAATTTACCATTTAAATATCACTCATTATTCTTAACATTACAAAATGGCAGTACTGGAATTATGACTTTATGTAATCAGAGAGACCATTGACATACAAAGCACTTCATATTTCATGAATTGTGCTAATAAATATTTATTTAGTTGACAGCAGAAATAAAAAACCTCTTCCAACTGTATCAAATTGATGGTATCCCGTATTGTTAGTTCTCAATTCACACGTCTCCATCTGAAAAAAAATTCTAACAAGTTTAACATTCATTTAACCATGGAAAAATAAATGTAACCATAGTAAGTAACTATATCATGTTCTCAATTTAAAATGGTTTATAGCATTGTTTTGTCATCAGACAGCTCTTGTCTAACAGACTGGTTCAACATATCTTAAAACACCTGAAAGACCTGAGGGTTTTCCTGTAGGGAAAGTTTTCTGTTCATACCTGAAAATAGTCCACTGAAAGTCTAGGCATAACTTTGCAGAACAAGTCTTAATGGAAACATATGTGTTTCTTGGGTCTTTTCAAGAAGAGAAGCTGCTGCTTGCCCTGACCTTTCTCAGACTGTTGCATCATACCTGTATCTGAAAGGCTCAAGATGAATTTTGCAACACCTACTTCTGGAAAAGAGGGTGCTTACTACTCAACAGAAATAAATCAAATCAATTACCTTTACTTTAAATGTATCTGTAACATCTTCCAATGATCTAATGTTTTTCTTTTTCCTATCTAGGGTTGGAGGTGTGAAGAACTGACCTATCTGTAACAGTTTGTGCAAGTCTTTACTGTATTTCTCCCAACCCAAACACAAAGTTTCCTAGAAACGTTGGTCACATTCAGCACTAATCTACCTTTTAAGATATCAGGAGACTTTGCTCTCACACCCACAGAAAATCTGAGTAAATCAAGCAGGTGACTGTGTGTGCCTTGAAGTTAATAAATCTTCTAGGACTCCCTCCCAAGTTGACTCCATATTTGGACCCAGTTTCACGTTTCTCATGATGTGAGCTTCCTGATATTTCAACAACACATTTTATTTACAAGCTCCCAACACACAGCACTTCATAAAAAAATAACTCTGCAACTTGCTCAGATTGTTAGTTTGCTGCCTGCTCAGTGTAAAGACATACAATGGATAGAAAGTCCCACCAGCTCTTTCAAGGTATGTGTGGAAAAAAATCAAGGCTTTCAAAAACTTCTGCCTCATTGAGACCTCTGTGCTCACAGGGTCTTGTTTCTGCTTATATGTGAAATGTTATTGGGAAGCTGAATTAAAACTACTCCAAATAGAGAGATTTTTATGAAGTTTGCAAAAGAAGTTACAAGAAATTGGGGTTTGCAAAGAAAGCCAGTACTGAGACTTCGATTGTCATTTAGAAACTGCAAGTCAAGGTACGGCTCTTAGGACCATATTTCTTGACCTTTCATCAGGAATCCTCACTTATTGTGCTAGCATTTCTGAGTCACATCAAGTTGAAGCTTCCCACAATCCTGTATGCCTAGATCTTCTAGCATATAAATAAACTCTTGAGTACTACCCTCCTTAAATTTGTCCTTACAGACTATTATGACAATAGCGCCTACAAAACTCAAACCAAATCTCCAGTTGCCCTGAGGGCTGAGCATACAGACTTTTTCCAATGCTCCTGTCACTTCCAAGATGCTGAGTCTTCGAATGCCTCCACCTTCCTGGAGTCTCACTCTAAAATCCTGCATTTAGTGACCACCATGGAGAAAAGAGACTGAAACACAGAGGGGAACACAAGGAGAAGGAAAACAAAGACAGCAACCACAAAGTAACACAAAGTAGGTTTAGGCCAGCACCACCAAGACTGTTTTACAAACATGTCACTGCCCTGCCCTTTAAAACAGACTTCTACCTTTGCACTGGGCAAGGCACTGAAATATACTGATAAATATTTGTAAGTTCTCTTTTATTTAAGTAAATTTAAGTAAAATGTTGTTTGATGCTTTGTCAGTTCTGATACTCCTGAATATAGGGAAGAAATGTAAAACAGAAAGGTAGCCTGAAAAGAGGTAACAAAAATATCACTGGTGTATGAAAAAGGACAAGAAATGGCCTTGTCCTTAAAAGATAACAACAATTTTAATATTTTTTTACTTATACTAGCATTACATGAATTAAATGCTAATTTCCAGAAGAATTTATATCATCAAATATTTATGCATCTAATATATAGAAGCAATAACAGATTTATTCAATATTTTCCTCTGGGACTTCTCTTGAATGTTTGAATGCAAGCAACACATTAATTAGAGACAAGTGGAACTTCTGTGCTACTGTTAAAATAAAGCACATCAGTTTTGTCCTCAGTTAACATGAATAAATCTATAGGCCTCATTCTTCATTCTTTATCATCAATGTGTGTGTATAATACCAGCAATATCTCTAAGCTTATAATCAGTATGAGCTTATGCTAACAGAGAAAAAAATCAGGCCCATTAAATTCAGGATATTTTTCATGCTGTATAGAAAGCAGGGTTTGGACATATTTCTTTAAGGCATAGAGTAAGTGGTGAAATGTTCATATATGTGACAAATGAACATCACTTATGATGTAGCTTGATCCAAAATCCATCAAAGCAGACGGAAAGACTCTCTTGATCTCTGGGTTTATTGAATTTCTCCCCTTTCGTTCTAAAAGACCTTCTAGGTCTTTGGAAAGAAGTCTATGAGAACTTTCAGACACCAGGCAACACAATAAGGGCAGGCTTTTCTAGGGAGGGAAAGGTTAATGATCCCAATATTTTTTAAATTAGAATTATTAATAGTGCTTGCACACTAGTCAATTAGACTGAGATCTCTAAAGGAGATTCCTCTTTCTTTGGGCATGTGCAGTTATCTCTTTTATCTGACAGCATGTGAATCCAGAGAGTGTCCTAAATACCAGGCTTTGTTTGGAAGAAACGGAGGATCAGGAGGGCAATAAAAGTTCTAATGACTTAATTGCTTAGTATTGCACTTTTTTGAGAGTGGGAAAAATGTCCTACAACTTTTGCCTTCCTATGAGCCTAAACATGAGGCACGTTAGTTAGCCACTTTCTGCATATGTATGCTTAGTGTCCAATACAGCTCCCAGCTGGGATTGTACCACCTGAAAGCAACTACTGGAGACAGCTGGGGTGCCCACTGGGAGACAGGGGAGCTTTGTGTGAAATCCCTACACTGAATAAAGTCATCAGTGTATGTGAATGTCTTTCAACTGCACTCCTCTTGAATGTCCTAAAAAGTAGGCAAGGGCTATCCCTGTAGTTTTTCCTTTTCAGGCTGGTCTATTTTACAGTAAATGTTTAGAGAGGCAGAGAACAGGTAGCAGCCTGACTGCCAGGCAACTCCCATGGTGGACAATCAAGTGATAGGCTGTCCCAGTAGGGTACCAGGTCACCTGGGTTTGGCTCCTGCTTGAGTGCATATTTAAGTATTTGCACACAGCAGGATAAGAGGAATAGGAGTATCTGAGAATACTTACTCTTCCCAACTCCTCCTGCCTACCCTTCTACCTTACAAAATCCATGGACTAAAACACCTTCAGACACAGGGAGGGATGTGGGCTTTGTAGGGGTTAAAGCTGACCCAGCATCTCCCACACTGTGGTAGTGAGTGCTCTAGCCTCTGACTTACTGATCAATACAGGAACTACTACCACCAAAATATTTCAGATTTACAGTTCAGTGAAAAGAAAGGCAGGACAATTTAATACGGTTCAACTTGAACAGGCTTTGTTCCTCATTTTGCCAGGTATCAATTACTTGTGCACCCCTAATTTTGAACATTAGCAAATGCCTCTATTTTTAGAGTATCCATATTCAAGAACCCCAAGTCCACAGAAGATAACAAAGGTTTTTAGAAGGAAGGAAATAGGAAAAAATATTTACCTGGTGTCACCTTTGATATTGCTTTATACAGTGTGACAGAAGCATTAACCATTACAAAAGTTTGCTTGTTCAAAGTGCTGTGTTAATATTAACTTAGTAAAACTAGTCCTGATTTATAACTAATAAACAGCAGCAGAATACTGGTATAGAAAAAGGCACATAAACTCACCAGTTGATGGATAAACTTACTGCCTCTTTGGTATTCCATATAGGCGAATGCTAAGAGGCTAAGCCCTGCAGTCGGAACAGAAGAAGGTAAATTATTTGCTCTAACCTTTGACACGTCACTGCAACCAGTTGCTTAACTGTGTAAGGAAAATTTGTTATGGTGTCAACGTAAGAAGGACTTCCAGTGTAACTGAGGAAAAAGGTATTGGGCAGAATGATGTAAAGGCTGTCCTTTGCCACTGCAGGAAAATCAAAGCAAGGACCTCAGGGAAAGGTCTCCTCTAAAAGCCACATAATCCCTGCCAAGAGTACACTACAGTCTGTCAAGCATCCATCTGGATACATGGTCTCATTGAAGACTGTTCCTGACCTTTTCCCTCAACCAGTCAGAACTCCCTTTCCAGTCCAAACAAATTTACTAGCAGCTATGCTTACCTTGTTCCAACAATTTGCCAAAAATTGCTGGGTCCACAGAGCACCCAGAAACTGCTGTGGCTACTGCTTCGGCTGGGCTTTACTCCTGCACCCAGATCTGCAGGTGAGGAGTGAGGAGCTGGTAGGCAGCTAACAGCAGAACTTGGAGCCACTGCTGGTAGAAAGTGTCTTTACTGGAGAGAGAAGTTTGCCTTAGTTATTTATTTATTTGTGCATTTGACTTGATGTGCAAAAATGCCTCTAAGCACTCTGACAGTACTTAAACTTACAATCCCTATAGGATTATTGTGTGAATGATGCTGATGAAGGTATTGACAAGGTGCCTGTAAAACCACACTGTTCTAGCACACAAAATGAACACGTGTGATACTGAAGGAGCAGTACTGATGGTGTGTGCTCACCTCCCACATGAAATGCCATCATACCTGTTAAATGACACTTGAAAATGTGTTAGCACTTAACCAGAAATATTTTCAAAATAACACTTGAACATAAGAACCCTTAACTGCTGGAAACTTTCCCCTAATTTCCACTAACATTTACATGCCCAAGAAGCTCACTTCCCAAATGGACTGCAAAATAAAAAAAAATTAGGAGCCCCACTGACTGAGCTAACTGCCGAGACTATGAATGCTCTTTAATGCGATCTTGACATTTCTCATTCTGACCCTGCTTAACACAATGCTCTTCAATTCTGCTTCCTGAAAATATGTTTTATTGAAAAGGGAGAGAGAAAAACAAAAAGTGTAAAACATCTTACAAATACCTACAGGTCACCACTCTGTGTAAAAGTGAAACTGTTGAGAACATTAATGTTGAAATACAAGCACTTAAGAAAACGCTTGAATTAAAAGTTCCCTGTGGATAAAGTGGTGTATGACTGTGGAACTGAAGACAGTCATAGGCCAAACAAGTTGGGGTGTGATAATCCCCTCTACAGGAACTGTAAAGGCATGCAAATCATATCATTTGGTATCTTTCAGTGCCTGAAGCTTTCAAACATGGTATTCTTCTCAATTGTTTCATATGTAATTTCCTAGCTTTGGATTATTTATTTTTTAAAGCAAATGGAAAAGTTTTCCTGTTGTTTCACAGTGAGACTTACCACCAGCAGGTTCACAGCCACTACAGAGTCACCAGACAAGACAGGAACAAGCATGATTTCTAGAAACCTCATCTTCTCCAGACCCACCTTAGCTGTAGCTTCTGGTCAAGCTGTGGTTCAGCCCTGAACAGGAGACAGGGAGAACTGAAGATGAACCAGAATCTCAGTTCAAGTATTTCACAAGCAAACATAGGTATGAAAATGTACTGAGTCTGGCTAGGCTGGAGTTAGCTTTCTTCATGGTAGTCCATATGGATTTGTGACAGTAACATGCCAACCTTTTAGCTATTGCTGAGCAGTGATTTCACAGCATCAAGGCTTTCTCTGTTTCTCAATCTGCCCCATGGGGAGCAGGCTGGGGGTGAGCAAGATGCTGGGAGAAAACTGCGCCAGGACAGCTGACTCAAATTATCCAAAGGGATACTGTAAGCCAGATAACATCACACTCTGCACTAAAACCTGGAAAGACCAGTTTTCGAATGGCTACTTTCCAAAGTAGCCATTGCTTAAAGACTGTCTGGGCATCCTGGGAATGATTGCAATTGCACCACTTCTTTTTCTTTTTTTTTTTTTTCTCCCCCTGTCTTCTCCTCACTTACTAAAGTGTATTTATCTCAATGCAGTAGTTTTCTCACTTTTTCTCTCCTGACTCTCAACCCACTACTGCTGAGGGGAGGAAATGAGCAAGTGGGTGGGTGGGGGCTTAGCTGCTAGCCAGGATTAACCCACCAAAGAAGAACTTGAGGTGGCTTTTCTTTTGTCAGAAGTGGTTAGTATGTGTGTTAGTGCCAGATACGAGGATGACATTCAGCATGTGAACCACAATGACACTGTTGGTGCTGCAAAGACGGAGAGAAGAATCTGCTTTGTTAATTTTTACTCAAACAAGTTCCTGATTCTGTTTGGGATGCTTCTCCAGCCAGTACAGAAAAAACACATGACCACATGCTACCTGAACCTTGGAGTCTGAGTAAGAAGCAACTATGAGGTAGAACAGATGGTAGTCACCAGCTAAAGAAAGTCTTGCTTCTCTCTTCAGATCCGTAACTTTAATTCAAGGTTTAAATGTCAGTACTTGTCACATCCACTTTTGTCCGCCACAGGCTGGTCCTATGATAGAAATGTCTTCATATTCTTCTGTGCTTAGAAATGAGTTCGAGTGGACTTGACATTTTCCTGACCGCAGACTGTGATGACTAACAACAGTATATATGTCATGTTCTAACTTGCAGTTTGACAACAGTCAAAGAATTCAAGAACTGTTGTGCTTCAAAATGCAAGAAGTCTTGAGCCATGATACAATTTCTTAGTCACACTGTTACCCTAGGATATAAGTTTCCACCAGGATTAGAAGGTAATTTGATTTTTTTTTTTTCTAATAATGTTACTAAAGCTTCTGATGTACTTGAAGTAGATAATTATTTAGTCTGGTTTTGTTTTGCAATTTACTTTAAATTTTAAAAATGTTAATGAAAGGGTTCTGTGAAGAGCTCACATATCCGAGAGCAGTGGTCTGTGGGGGCAATTCAAATAACAGAGTGTTTGTGATATCTACACCATCACAAGCACATAGCAGGCATCATCCTCAGACTGTCTCCTACCTCTTGACCTGATGATATAGGCATTGATACAAACTGTAACCAACATTGCTAATTACTGACATAGCAACAAAAATGAAGTAACTGTAGTTTACTGTAGCTGTGCAGAATTCTGAATGATCTAAAAATATGCTATTAGCTCTGCCTTCTTCTTTGTAAGAGTGTCATAATCTGTCATTTTCTGAAGTTGTTAGTATTAATATGCACAAAAATTAGCCCCCTTTTAATATGCAAAGAAAAATACCCAGAAGTAGCCAACTTTTGAAGGGCTGGGGCATTTTAAATATGATTTAATGGCAAGTGTGAAAAACAAATGAGTATCATAAGTAGTCCCCAGAGACTTCCAAATGCCATAAGCAGACAGAGAGTTATTGATTGTTGCTTAACATGCCTGTAGAAAATAATGGGGTAACAGCATCTGTGCTGTAGCAAATAAAGTTATTCCATCTTTTGTGCCAGCACCAATATTTGAACATGTCCAGAGTGAAGCCTCATTATTTGTAATGCCAGCTCCAGTGTAACCAGAAGGGAAAGAAAGTGGGCTCCTGAGCCCTTGCGCTTTTGCTGTCTCACACCAAAATCATGAAGCAGTTTGAGGAAGAAAAGGAAAATCAATAAGCAATTATTTTACAGCCCTCACCACTCTTCACCCATGTCAACTAATTGAACTAATACATAATTCATGGCTTTCTTGCTACCTCACTGGGGACAGGTGGCAGTTTCCTCAAATGTGTCATCACTATTGATAAAGAGGTGACAGGGATGCTCTTTCCTCATCTCCTTTCAGTCACAAGTTTCCTTGTGAGTTTGACAGTGGTAGTTCAGGGTCTTTCCGCCAAGTGGAGCAGGGCTGATGGGGGAAGAAGGGAGCCCCAGAGGCCCTGGCTCCCTAATGATAGGGTGTCGCTCGTATTTGATCTCCTCCTAACAACACAAGTGGACCAAGAGGCTCATATTCACCATCTACTTCCTGTGTATTTCTGATGTGGCTCATATGAGAGATGCCAGCTTGGGTCGGTCAGGGCACTGGAGACTCCCAGGGGGGTGACGAGGTGTCAGCCTGTGGGTGCGGGTCAGGATCAGGCCCAGTGTGGGTAACCAGGGTCAGACACAGCCCAGGATGGTCAGGCTCATTTCTGGCCACACCATCCCCATGGCCAAGGTGCTGGAGGTCACCCTCGACAGTGCCAGCACTAAGCTACCCTGAGCCTGGAGGCCACCATCCTGGAGCACAGGATTGCCTCAGGGTCCTGACAGGCAGGAAGACTAAAACTCTCATGAGATGAGTGCATGAGAAATGGAGAAGACAACCAAGCTATCAGGATATAGCACCTTCACAGGTCTCCATCCAACGCTACAAGACTACACAATTCATTAGGAAACATACCATTAAAATAACCTGGTAGGATTTCTGCAAGTCTTAGTTGATATTTGCTAACATTGGTTATTTCGAGGCTAACTACAAGCACCACCATTTTGTACCATTTCTGTTTTTTTAAATATAACATTGCATTCTCCACAATTACTTTTCTTTTGCCCACCAGCAAAGAAGGGACATTTTGGATGACTGAGCAGCCTGATGCAGTCTGATTTGACTTCTTCAGCTTCTTCAGTAGGAGGGTATTTCTCACCAGTTTTCAAAAAAATGTATGTATCTCCTTCTACATCCAAATCTCCATGTGTGAACTTTTGGACATACCAATATTACAAGTTTTAGAACACGTATGAGGGAGCTGAAAGGTAAGTTAAAAAAGTAGGTAATAATGTACTTCTTGATCGTAGAGTGTCATGTTTTACTATGAATATCAACATGAAGTAGGTGAAGATTCCAAACACACATCTGATGGAGTAATTTCAAGAGGATTTTTCCCAGAAATCTCTTTTGAGAGTTTACAAATGCTTACCTCTCTAACAGACATCACTTTTTTACTCACATTTTCCACAGGTATCTGCTTTACACTGATAATTTTTCCTAAATTCAGTGGATAACTTTAGGGTTTTTACAAGAATAACCTTAAGGAAAAGTTATTGTTTTGAAATAATATTTCAAGCTGAAAGACGTTTCACGCTTAGAAACTCAACTTGGACTGGCCCAGCTCCTGGCTTGTAGCAGAAATGTTTGCCTTATATCAGAGATGCTTCTCTGATGCATTTACATATTCTGAAGTCTTTATTCACACATGTCCAGTAATGATTTGTTTGTATTTGGTACCTAAATTCTCTGAAGGTGTTGTGGCACCAGACACTTCCAGCTCAGTCTGTGGAGGCTGAGCATGTTTTTTCCTGCAGTTGGTTTTCTGGACTGTCACAGACCAGCAGCTGAGTGAACTAGGGTGGTTTAGTCTGGAGAAGAGGAGGCTGAGGGGAGACCTCATCACCCTCCACAACTACCTGAAAGGAGGTTGTAGCAAGGTGGGTGTTGGTCTCTTCCCCTAAGTAAGTAGCAACAAGACAAGAGGAAATGGCCTCAGGTTGCGCCAGGGAAGTTGGATATTAGGAGAAATTTTGTTACTGGAAGAGTGGTGAAGTATTGGAAAAGGCTGCCCAGGGATGTGATGGAGTCACCGTTCCTGGAGGTGTTCAAAATAAAAGTCAACACAGCACTTCAGGACATGGTTTAGTAGGCACAATGGTGTTGACCTGACAGTTGGACTTGATGATCTTAGAGGTCTTTTCCAACTTTAACGATTCTATGTTTCCATGATTCAATGTGTTGTCATTGTTGGAGACACCATCCTCCTCTGAATCACCATAGGTTCATCTACTAGTATGTGGATGAGTAGCGCTCTCTTGCAGCAAATCTTGCAGCAAATCCACCACTTACCACACTTTGCTTCATTTTATGGTGTGGTCTCACAGTGCGTGGGTTGCATTCCTGCCAAGTGAAATTATTAAAGCGGAGATATGGTCCTAATGTAGAGGAGGGTCCTGCCCAAGAAAGCTGATCCAAAGTGAAGTTCCCTGAAATGTCTGTGAGGTGAGCACTGGGTACTGAACACCTAACATTTCATTCCAATGGTCACTGCTTTTGTTAACACAGCTGTAGCCTCTCCGTAGTGTAAAGGAGGAGGAATTTCCTGCCTGACATGCAAAGGACAAGGACTGGGGTAATGAAAGTGTAATGAATCTGTTTGGAAGTAAAAATGAGGGTATTTGTAATAAGCACTATGAAGATATTTAGAATTACAATGAGTCTCAAACTGGGATGAGGAAGTTACAGCAAGAGAAACTGGAGGCAACTGCACATGGAAGTGAGAATGGAACAAATAGCTGGGAGGGGAGCAGCAGAACGACGGCTGGCAGCATCCAAACTGTAAATCAATGAATAGGTCATAGCTGAAAGCCACGGAAGTTGTGCCATTGACTTCACCCCAGAACTCCAAACTGCTTTCAGTCCATCAGCATGGGCAGAGTGTAATTTTAGGGCTCTTATAAATCCATCCGAACTTTCAAATGAGAATTGCCCCTGGCCCTCACCAACACTTCACTTCCCACTCTCTTTTCATGCCATGCTTGTGCCTGTAGCTGTAAACTAAGCATGGATAGCCACTCAACAGGCTTTAAGCTGTCATTTATTTACTGGTTTAAGTAGCAATTGCTTAGATTTATACCTGCCTGAGATCCTACTTTTGGGATTTAGCAGTTAGGTGAAGAAAGAGCTAATTCTGAAATCTTTTCAGATGAAGGTGGCCTTGTAGTTTAAATCTAAGTATGTATTATAAAGCCTATTACCATCCGTAGTTTACTAGCAAAGCTGTAGGACTCATGAAAAAGAAGAACAGGATATAATTCAGGTAAATCAGAAATCATTGTAGGATTGATAATATTCAGGACTTTTACCTCCTGCAGTAGTATATATTAGCAAGTTGGTTAATCTGCAGAGGAAATGTACAGGATCTCTATAAATTATTTAATTCGGGAGTGAGAGGAAAAGATTATTAATGAATGACACTATGCTACAATGCCCTCATGGTGAGACCACCTGTAGTTTAATGAATTAACATTGTTACAAGAATCTTTGCTTAAGAATTATACATTTAATTTGATTGTATTAAACATGTCACTTATTTATCATTATTAATGGGATTTCTAATTTTAGATATTGGTCTCAACATGAGCAATGGGACAACATAATCAAAAGCAGCTTCCATGATACATACTCTCTTTGGGAAGACTGCGCAGCATTTCTCTGTGCGTTCCCTCTATTCTCTATCTTTTTGTCTAGTCTTGCCACAACTACAAACACAAGCCATGACAGCATCAGCATCTAAAGAACAGCAAATTAAGGAGACTATTACACAGCCAATGCAGGAAGCTTGACCCAGTCAAGCAAATTAACTTCAGGTAATATATTCTATTACAGCCAGTGAAACAACATATTTAAATCTGGCCCCTGCTCCATGCACAGCTACATCTCTCTTCTACCTACATTTCATCCTGTGCTTGTAGTCACGCAGCAATACTGTCTCTTTCATTTTTCTGGTCTAATTTCTTCCTGGTCTTTTCCTTCCAGTCAGATAGTTCTCTCCCTCCTTTAAAAATATTATAGTACAAATGCAAAACATACAGAAGCCAAGGTGGAATGGGACCTCTAGAGATCACCTCACCCAATCGCCTTTTGAAAGCGGGGCCTCATATAAGGTTTTCAAGGGATCTGCCAAGCCAAGGGAGGGAGATGCCACCACTTCTCTGGATATCTTCTGTCAAAGTTTAACTGTTATCACGGCAAAGAATGTTTTTCTCACACCCAGACAGAATTTCCTTGGACAGTCTCAACATGAGAGTCTGCAGTGAGGGACCAGGGGTTATGAACACAGGCATCAAACCGCCTGCCAAATTGATCTTCTGAGTATCTCTGCAGGCAATGTACAGCAAGAGGCACTTGATCTAGAGTCTTTGGGTTAGAGCCAGCCAGCCTGAAGACTAATCCATCTTCTGAAAAAATCCCTAAAATCATTGGTAGGAACAGGTTGGGAGCCAGGGAAGTTGTACTAGCAGCCTGTTACCTGCTGCCTTCTTTTTCTAAAGTATGGCAGCCCCTTCGTGTTACGTCCAGTCTCATGATCTGTTGCACATACATGATCTTATCAGTTTTGTTCATGTGACAGAGAATGCTGGATTACATGACAGAGCATGTTGAATAATATGACAGAGAAACTCCACTCCACAGAGCCCACAAGAGCTTCCGCACAGCACCAGTGTTCAAAGTCACCATGTATTTCACCCAGCACCTACTTTGTCCTAACCTTCCCCTAGCCTAAGCAATTGTTTAAATGCTTCCTGCTTTAGGGGGCTGGGGTTGTTGAGTTTTTTTGAGGGGGGAGGCTCTCAATGGTTTGAATAGTTGAAGCTTGGGTTGGGAATAAATGCCTTTGGTTATTGGTCAAATTCCATCCAAATACAGCAAGACAAGCAGAAGCCTTTTAGTACAGGAAAAGAAGGATTTTCCTACATGCTGAGAATACAGAGAAGGAATCAGGAGGCAAAGGAGTTGTCAGAGCAATGAATGGCCATTCTGTCAGTAGTGCCTCAAAGATTGTGATCTAAATGCAGAAGAAGAAAACTGGATATCAAGAAATTAAAAGGCTAGGAAAACTCATTTTGGAGACTCACCCACGCAGCAATATTTTCCTTCCATACCCTCCCACCCTAGACAAAATAATTACATGTGAAGCGTAATAAAGAACGGGATATAGATTGCAGTTTTATTGATGAGATGTGGCATGGATCTGACTCCCTTTGCTCTAGAGATGGGGAAACAAATAAGTTCAACCTAGGCACATAGATGAGCAAACACATAAAACTAGGCTGGTTAGAGAAAATTCAATTTGAATTAAACCTAGATAGCATGACTGAACATGACTGCTACATATCAGTGCCAAGCACACCATGAAAATCAACTTTTTAGAAATGGAAGCTATTCCAACAAAGAGGAAACGCCACTTGGGAATTGATAAATTCTCACTTACCTGAAAGTACTGATAGCAATCTTGGGTCTCTCCAGACTTTTTGGCACATATTACTCTTTTAAAATTAAAAAAAAATGTGAGTTCTCGCTGTCTGTCACACCCTTCTAAAGCAGGAGGTGGAACTGAGGTTACAGCATCCAATGGGGGTGCTCCTCGGTTTTGGGCTTCCTGAGGGTGCAGGGAAGCACCGGCCAGAGGCTGATTAACTAACCCACGTTCTGATTTTCTCCACCTTTGCTTCCCCCATGTGGCCATCATCCCAAAAGTCAAGGCTTCCACTTCTTTTCCTTTTAACATTTTATGTATTTCACTTAGTGCCATCTTGCAAATCTTTTTTATACCTTGGTGCAAGACCTTATTGAAAATGTGAAGCCAGTCAAGCTAGCAATTACCAAAAAGTAATTTTAAAATGGTCTCTTCTGTACTTCCCAGGCAAAAACATTAACTAACATAGACCACTTTTGAAGACCAGTTTTGATGCATTCTCATTAGAGCCAAATGATACGTAGTTATTGCACTACCTTCAATATGGAAAACTATTAAAACTGCCAAAAAAAAACCAATTACTAGGAACATTCCTAGCACAGCTGAATCATTTACTTAAAAATCCATTCATTAGGAAAAGAAAAGTTAGATATGGAAGTTTTTATCACTTATTCTGGTAACATAAAACCAGACAAATGGCTTTATCTTCCTTACAGAATTGGCTGTTACCGTAACTGCCCTATTCTGAAAAATAGCTAAAGGTCAGGTTTTCTTTCAAAATCTACGTCTTGAAGAAAAACTGAAAAACATTACGTTACAAAGGGAGCTTAAGGTTTATACACCTACATAAAATATTGAAATTATATCCTGTCCAAATACCAAAATATGTTGATTCTTTGTCATTTCTTGAATTCTGTTGCAGAATTCCTTTAACTTCTTTTTCCAAGATGCATAAGGATAGCAGGATCCTGAGGCAGAGAAATTGTTTTAATAAAAAAGTAAAAGCTGTCTTTTGTTCCGTGTACAAGAACAATAAAATGATCCACTCACAGGCAAGCAAGTGCCTTTGGAGGGTGTCCTGATAATTTCTTCAATGCCATGATCTTTTCTATAATGTAAGATCATAATAAACATTAAACATGGAGGCTTTGTCTTAAAAACATTTTATAAGGGTTACATTCTTGGAAATAATTAACATAGTTCCCAAAACACTAATTAGATTATTTAAATTCATCTAGTGGCTTTGTTGACACTTCCTACACATCCTCTGATACAGTGGTGGATAAGATGCAGAATCCATCCAGTTATTTTAGGAAACATCTTTATGCAAAGAATGGTTGCAGAACCTCACTAATGATGCAGAAATGTACAATAGGAAATAATGGTTGGACTCGAAGATCCGGTGGGTCTCTTCCAACCTGGTTATTCTGTGATTCTATGAATGCAGTCTGGTGGTGGATTTTGCACTCCTTTTGCCTATAAAACTTTTGCCCCCCAACTGCCCTGCTCCTGACCGGCCCCTGGCTGGATCATAGAATAGCTTGGGTTCAAAGGGACCTTAAAGATCATCTAGTTTCAACCCCGCTGCCATGGGCAGGTTCACATCCCCACTGCTTAGCCCCATGCAGTCATTCTGACTGTGACCCAGAGCCTGGCATTTTATGTTCAGTTTGCACAGAAAAATACAGAGGTTCAAGGCAAAAGAACTTCAAATCCCTCATCAAAGATTCGCCTCAGCTGATTTTAAGGGCAAAATCCAGCTGCCTGAATGTGAGCACCTGGTCCTTTAAGCTCTGCCACCTGACCTCCAGCACTGCTCCAGCAGGACATAGATTTCCCCCCTTTCCTGCGGTAGATCCTCCAGCCTTGCCATGTGGTGGTGCATTTCTGAAATGCTCTGCTGGGGAAACCGAACTCAGCTCTGAGGCTTTATATGGTAAAATTTAAATACTCTTCATTTTAAGACACCTAAATTTAGCTATGGCAGATGTTGTCATGGGGAGACAAGTGTCTAAGCTCCCATCATCATCCAGCGGAGCTCTAATCAATGTAGTCAGGTGAGGTGAAGAGCTGCCCAGCCAGAAGTCATTTGCTTTTTGGTGGGCTAAATCACAACCTTGAGTGTCAGGAAGCAGCGAGAGTGGGTTTTCTTTGCAAGGGAAGGCAAAATTGGAACTGAGAATGGCAGGTAGAGTAGTGGCCTAGCTGACACTGGGCGGTTTCCTGAAACATCCAGGCAAAAAGAGCTGAGAAGATGTGGCAATGGAAACCAGCATTAGCCAAGAGCCCTATGATCCCCCAGTGAGTCCGTAGTGGCAAGACAGACCTGAGGCCAGCCAGAAAGGCAAGTCAGTGAGCCAGGGTCAGGCTTAGGGAGCTGCAAGATCACACAGGGGCATGCATGCACTGCAACTCCAGCAAAGACCAAGGGAAAAAGCTGCAGCTTAAAAATAGGTCCCAAGCGAAGGAGGAGCAGGACCGCGCTGAGGATCCTTGGGGGCAGACAGCTGTACCACATGTAAGCTGGTCTTGGAAGCAGGCTACCAAACCCCCAGGATTCAAAGGGATTTGCATGGGTCCCTGACACCAATCTTCCTTGTCTGTACTGAACAGGGACTTGATTCCTCTGCTTAAGGGTAGGCATCTTGTGCCTTTGGGATGACCTAGTGGACCCCTCCTGACCTCCATCTCCTGCTTCAGAAGGGCTGGTGTCTCCTGTAGGTCCTTACGGCATACCTGTCAGCCCGGAGTAAGTGCCTTAGATTCTCTGAGGGATTCCAAGTGGCTAAATGTAGGAGTTTAGACACTAGTCCACACCACCATGGGTCCTATTTGTAGACACCTAGTTGCAATCTGCATCCTGCCTGCACTCCCTCTGCCATGAGTGGTGAGAGAGAAGCAGCTGGAGAGGTAGGTCAGCTCATTTTAGGTAAGTTGGATAAATCTCTCTTTAGAGGTGCCTTCTTCTCTTTGTGTAGAGGAACCTAGATGACATATTAGACAAGATACCTATCTCATAACCAGCTAAATTTGAATTAGATGGGTCCCACTCTGGTTTTAGAGATGTTGCTATGCAAGGGTTACTGACTGAAGACTACAGACCATGATCTTAGTGCAAGAACTCACTAACACTGCAGGCATCCACACTGCACATACACCTACATTGTAAAATTCTGCACCTGGGTCTTCTCAGAAGGACCTCAGCCCTGGCAATGCTAACTCCTAGCTTTTTGGCTCCTCTCTGCATCCTCTCAGGATCTACAAACTGAAGGCTTTCTGTTTTGTCAGCAGCACTTGAATAATTCAAGAAGCAAAGCTGTGTGTGCCCTAATACATCAAGGCTCACACAAAACCAGTAAGGAGGGGCAATTTCCTAATTTTTAAACCAGTAATTTTGTCAAAGCAGCACTCAGTCAGCAGGTGGGAGATCTGGGCTCTGTGACCTGCTCTCAGCCCTACATACCATGTCTCTAGAGCCCTCTCTGAAAGTGGAAAGAAGAAAACATAGAAAGAGTAAATGAGAGCATCTAATCCGATGTGTCAAGCACTCATCTGAGAGAGGAGAAATCAGCACTTCAGTTTCTGCATCAGTTATTATTTATTTCATCAAATGGCTGCCTGATATAAACCACAAACATTAATTGGCACAAAGAGTTGTGATATCAAAGTTCTTTGTTCTTGTTCTTATATCCCAAGTAACTACGTATTTCAGTGAAAAATGAGTAAAAATTACATAATTCATTTGCCTCTTTATACATCAATTCATAAAAAGCCTATTGAAATGTTTCCTTCTGCTCCCTGCATTATACATCCCCACTAATCAGCATGGAAGTTTGTTAAGGTGATTAATGCAGCAACACAGTTTTTTGGCACAGAGTGATATAAAGGTGGAGGGTCAAGATGATTCAGGGTCCAATGCATCTCTCCTGTGAAGAAAGGCTGAGAGAGCTGGGACTTTAAGCCTTTCAGACCAGATAAGAGAGGGTTCAGGGGGATCTTAATGACCTTGATCTTATCAATACTTGCAGGTATTTAAACACCTGAAAGAGGGTGTAATGAGGACAGAGCCAAGTTCTTTCCAGTCATGCCCAGTGACAGGACCAGAGACAATGGGCACACACTGAAACACAGGAGGTTCCCTCTGAACATCAGGAAACACTTTTTCACTGAGAGGATGACCAAGCACAGGCACAGGTAGCCCAGAGAGGTGGAGGTGTCTTCATCCTTGGAAATATCCAAAAGCCATGTGGACATGATCCTGGGCAACCGGCTCTGGGTGGCTCTTCTTGAGTTTGGGGGTTGGACCAGATGACCTCCAGAGGTCCCTTCTCACTTCAACTGCTCTGAGTCTGAGCTTATTTCACTGGGTCTGGAGCAGCACTGGTTGCTTTGTGTTGTTATGGTGCCTCGAGGATGTCTCACAGGCTGTGTCCAACAGAACTCAGGCACCAAAGTTCGGAGACTGATGAAAACCCCTGCAGAAGAGAGAACCTTGTAAAAAGAAAATAGATTACTCGGGCACATGACACATTCTGCTTTGCCTGAGGGAAAACTACTAGAAAAGGTCACTGATTCAATTTATTTTTGACCCACTTTAAACTTTATATAAAGGACGTGATTCAGTGAGCTCATTTACACTGGGCTGAACAGCACAGTTAATATGCCTTGGGTGCTAATCATTTCAATTAACAAAAACTAATAATCTTGACTGAAAAATGTAAGCAGACTCATATTCTTCCTCACAGCCAAATGTACTGGGTCTGTATTAATTTCTGTCAATCCATAAAGTACAGTTAGGATTGTCTCCTCTCTTTGAGGCCAAATTCAGTATTTGGCTGCAACCTGCCCTCTTACAAAGTCTCACCTGTCACTCAGTGGGGAATTCACAATCCTGGTAGTTGTTTCAGGACACAGTTTGTCCTTCCAACAAAGGGCAGGCTGTTTTTTCTTTGTTAGCTGTTCTTCCTTTCCTCAATAACAACAACAAAAATCTCACATAATCAAAACCGTAGCTCCATTTTAAGGTGTTTTTAAAGACAGTCTGAAGAAATGTGAAAACAGCAACGTACCTAGCACAGTGAGTCTAAAATTTTACACAGATTCTTCCTTAAACAATGAGAAATGGTGAGAAACAAATTGTTTTGCTATGAAAACTGACTGTGCAGCAGAAACAAATTCAAAACAATCATTGAGAGGGTAAAATTTTATTTTTCTGGAAAATTAGAAATACAACCAATGGCTTAAGTGTTAGAAACAGTTAATAGCAGAACTCAATTTAAAAGTTTGCATCCTTATTTTTCTGTAGCTCCCACTAGCTTTGTAGCTGGACCAAAATTTTTCTAAATTTAGACCCATGAAGATGCAGATTAAATATAGGATATAAAAAACCACTTTATGAAAACAAAACCCAAAAAATTTCAGCTGTGTGTGTCTTTGGTAAGAGGTTTGTTCTTAGGTGGCTGCCTGTGGATCTTACTCATTTCAGCGGTGTTTGGGGGATGAGGCATTTCTAGGCTCAGGGACACTATTATACAGCTGTATCAATGTACATGAAGAATTTTTGAACTTGCTTTTCATTTTCTCAAACCATTTCTTCCCAGCTTCCTTCTTCTCTCTGCTTCACTGCCTAAACTTTTTTCCCTATCCACTTTTCTAACAAAAACAGACAGACATCACTCTGGTAAATCCCACGCACTTCCAGGCTGGAGACTGGCTGTCCTTGCTATACCAACAAACTTCATAACTTTGATGAGACTAGTAGGAATGATACTCCCCTTTAGTAACGGTAGGAAATACCGCAAGATGTTGCTCAGTGAAGTATTGATTTTTTCATTTCATGTCATCATGTTTTTTCTCTCATGTCACCTTTCAGTAACATATGGAACGTAAAATCACAAGTTGCAATGACAAAACAGGAGGGAACAAGCTTGAGTATATGTATAAAAAAAAAAAAAAGAAAAAATCTGAAAAAAATTATTTGGATCATTTTACCATCATGACCAAAGTCAACCTTGAGTGCAGAAAGTAACAGTAATCATGGAATAAACATCAGGCACCAATATTGTTTCTGGCTCAAATCAAGAAACTTTATTTTAAAGTTGGATGGGTTACTCTTTCCTATCAGAACTGTAACACTGCTTCAATGAAACTTGACCCACTGGAAGTAGTATAACAGCTATTCCCCTTTAGGAAAACAACAGATGACTACTCTTTCCTCCTAACTATGACTAACCTCAATTAGAATTTACTCTTTTTATAAATATTCAGGCATCATTTGACACACTGTTGAAGGAAGATAAATCTGAAACCATTTCTGCATGAGGAAGAATCACAAAGATCATTCACAGGAGGCAAATACACTCATCTGTGAGAAATGGGAGGTGAAAGCTTTACAAGGATGGAGCACTCTCAAACTATCTGAAGCACTTGATGGATCTTTTCCCTCCCTCTGTGATTAATAGAATACATAAGCTATTCGGTCTCCAAGCATTTTGCTTGAGGAAGCTTTGATTTGAAAAATGAGACAAGTGCTTCCAATGCTGTCATTGCTAGGAAATTAGGTGATAAAAGAGAGCGCATTTAAGCAGGTCTTAAATATTCATAACTGGAGCTGTTAAACCTCTATGCTATCCCCTCTCTCATTTTGCATTTACCCAAACGTTCTGTCAGGAGCAATGAAAACAGCAAAGCCAGAGGCAGGCAACAGTACTGAAGTAGTTCAGAAGTAATCACAGCAGGTCAAACGGGGTGGTTTTGGTCCAGACCACAGTTCAGACATAATCATAGAATCAGAGGCATGTGATAGTTAATTTGCTACATTGTGAGGTTTTAAGTTACTTTTCTTAGAATGAAGGATGCCATCAGAGGTTTCTCCTTCAGTAGCTCCCCCTCTTTGGTGCAATTACAGAGCATTTGACCTACCAATTTTTTATTGTTTTCCCAGAAATACATTCCAGGCTGATTTCCCTCATGGCTCTGAAAAAAATAAAAAAATATCTTATGTAAAATTATAATAATAAGCAAAACATAGCTAATTTATTTGGATATTATTAAAGGAATATATATTTATATAGATCTTGTGTTTCTAATGCCCCATACTGACAGAAGAGACTCTCAAACCAAGATATCCCAAAAATGAAAGTAAGTATACTCAAAAAATAAGGGATTCAAATTGTTATGGACTTCATTAACTTTTGCTTTAGTGCTTTAATAATTTAGAAGAACTCAGCTCTGCTTTTTTGGTCAGTTTTGCAACGTGAGACAGCACTCTACACTTCAGGTTGCTCCCCGACTGGACCAAATCTCTGCCACAAACATTTCCAGAAAAGCAATATATGCTCAGGGTGCAAATTCTCACCATTTGGTTCACATTGCTACAAAAACACCTTCTATGAGCACAGCTTCTCCTACAGAGAGGACAATCGTTGTTTCATTTATGTTTCCCCATACAGTTTCTATGGGTATGTGTTCCTCCTGTGCTGGGAGGTCACACAAACATGCAATAGCTGCAGGAGCTCTGGTGCAGCCAACACCTTAACCAGTGACTTCCTGCTGCCTACAGTGACCATTAGGTGGGCCCTTAAGCAAGGGTAGATTACAATTTGTCACCTAGCACATACAACTACTGCTGGGACCATTTCTTAATTGGAACGGAATTATAAGGTTGACTTGAAATCCACCTGAGAGACAGAGCAGTACAAGGCAGTAATTGGTACACAGTAACGTTGTCCTCCAGTTTTGGTAAAGGAAATGAAGACAAACAGCTTTTGCAATTGACTCTTCGAGAGGATGTATGCATGAAGAATGGAATTACTTCCAAAGACCTTTGAATACATCTGTATGCTAATTAAATTAGACCAGTTTGTAAAAAATAAGGGAATTTGCATCTCAGTTTTATGTCTCTTCTGAGAGGTATCACATGGTTAGGGCTGGGAAAAATAACTGATTCAGAAAACGTATTGATCATATAAAAACTGATTTTATAACAGTAAGGAATGAAAGATCTCAAATGTATGCAATTATCCAAAAAGGGAATGGAGTCCAGGACAGACTGTCCATGTGGTGGATGCTGAAAGCCCTGGGTGTGTCAGGCTCTGACATCATCTGAATGGCAGACTGGTTCACAACTGCATTCCCCAGATGGGTATTAGAACACCTGGAAGGATAAAAAAGAGTAGCCCTCACTGGGGAACAAAGTCCCTGGATCCTTATTCCTAAATGTGCGCACCTAGATCACCTGCCGGAAAGGGGGCAGACAGAAAGGGGGTTTGCAATGACAAACAGCATGTGCTGAAAGCATCATCTGTGTTCATCCACATCTGCATATAGGATGATTGAATGGAGGGGGTTTTATACTGTATGAGAAATTCATCCTTTAAACAGACGAGTATAACATGATTTCCCATGTTGGGAAAAACACATTTCTGAAAAGTTTGTGTGCTCAATTCACCATCCCAGAAGGCTTTCATTAAAGGTAGAAGGAGCCACAAACCACAGTGTTTCCCCTTCAAGGTGGACCAACTGGTGCCACCCTGCATTCTCCTTTATAATAGTAGGAAAACCAAGCGTTCTGACTTGTGAAACTGTAAAGGGCTCTAAGGAGAAGACTAGACTTTGTGGCTTGTCAGGCTGGATCACTATGATAGTCTTTCTGGAACAAGCAAAACACAATTCCTTGTTCTCCTGTGCAAGTGGTGGGCGGATACTGAAACATTTCTTCTGTCACTTTTTGATTGTATGTTATGTGGCTTCATGTTGAGCCTTAATTTGCTGCTTTTTATAGCTCAAGTGTAAGGAATACAGCTGAACAAATGTTACTGCCCCCCCCAAACAAAACCTGCTGTGAATATTCATTTGCATTTTTGAACAAATTCACTGGGATTGCACTCCTAGTTCATCTCCAACAAGTAATCTGGTGAATTCTCTAATGAGGAGCAACCAAAGCTGTGAGCATGGAGTACTGTGCTTCAAACCTGGAGCAGGCTCAGGTCCACCAGGGAGAAGTGAAGGGGCTTTGGCCAACCACCTTAACACTGGTCACCACCCCTCACGTAACAGGATCCAGCTATGAGGCTGGCGACACAATCTGTCCAGCAGGTCAGGACAGTCCCTGTCCTAGCTCCTCAGCAGCACAACAGTGCTCAGCGAGCCCACACTGAATTTCTGCCTCAAAGGTTGCAAGAGAAGGAAGCAAAATATATTGCAGACCTTTTTTTTTTTTTTGCATTCCTTTTTTGGCTGGATCCACAGACCTGACCTATAGATGTTTTGGGAATCACTCCTGAATTTCAGTAGCATAAGCAAGAGCAGAGTACAGCCTGGTGTGACAACAATACATAAAGAATAGTTGTGTGAATGCTTTCCAGTGCCCCATTTTTAAATGTACTGAAATATTTACAGTTCCTTTGTCATTGACCATACAGAACAAGTAGGAGAATATTGACAGCACTACAGAAGCACAGCAGTGAATAAACAGAGTTAAATCCTGAGCCAATGAGGCCAACAGGAAATTTCTGAGGGAGCTGGACTGTATCGTTGCGTACCACCTGTTCACAGACGTTTTAAAGACATATCTATACTGGTTTTATGTTGTACTTCAGAGTACAGCATTACTGTACCTGAAAGTCTGCATCTTCAAAGAGAACAAAGAAAAGAAATTTCCACATTTCCTCTTTCCATCACAAGAGAAACTTGTTCATTTTTAACGTGATTTTTAGCCAGTCCACCCCCTGAGCTGACTCACTCTGAGGTCAGGCAGGCACAAGTGGCATGTGGGAAACCAGGGAGGCAAGGGCACCACCACACTCCTTCAGCAGTTCTGAGCCCCTAAGCCTGTAAGCTGTATCATCACTTCACCCCAAATGTCCCAGCACGTGAGACTCCTGGCACTGGATGAAAGATATGAAGCTGCAATAGGAAGCTAGGATAGAAAATGGCTTGGAGTAGCCTCTCTGAGCACAGGGTCCACTGGGTAATGCCAGTCTCGCTGCAGTGCTCTACCCTTTCTCCAGATCACAAATCAGATGATCAGTTGTCTCTGATACCTCAGGTCAACGACTGAGAGTGAGTGAGACACAGATGGGTCAAGAAGGTAGCATTCCACAAGGGCAGTCAGATGAGTCTGTCCAGTTGAACGCTTTCTGCCTTTAGCCCTCAAGAGATGAGTAAAGATTTTCCAGGAATTGCTTAGGTATGTTGATTGCCCAATCCATTTATACAGAATCATCGCTGTCTCAAAGCACCAAAGGGTGGAAGAAAAATAGACTATGAGAAAAAAAGTCAAGCAAGGGATGAAGAGAAACAGGAAAGGAGAGTGGAGGAGAAAAAAATAGCTTCTTCAAAGGAGATAAAAACAAGGAAACAAGAAGAAAAAGAGATTGGGAATTCCTGGATAAGGAATACTTACTTAGTACCTTGAATGGTTGTCACGTTAAACAGGTGAGATTCTGACAGGTGCCTATGGAGCTCCTCCCATCAAGTCACAATGTTCAAGAAAGAACCCCTTATTTTCTAAACACCCCTCAGAGAGGACATCTAGGTGCAGCTGGATCAATCTGTAGTACCAGACCTGGTTGGCGGTGTATGTCTAACAGATTATGTAAGTGTGCGTATATGAATACCTGCCCTTGTCTCCTTAGAGACTAGTAGTCACAGGGTTAATACATGTGATTCTCAGTCCAAACAGGATGGCCAGCAGCTGCTTGCAGCAAAGCGGTCAGAGACACAATTTCACAATGCTGGAGGTAGTAAGAAGTTTCATTTAAGTGACAGATTAAACCAGTTTTGAGATTGCCTTGATAAATTCACTGCTGCGTTAGCACTTAAACACTTATAACTGGTTAACAAATAGTTATAAAGCAAGTAACAGTAAAAGCTTGAGTTAGTAGTTATTTTACTGGGGAAACATCTGACAAAGTCAGAGGAGCAATTCTTACTAAGACATTTCTTCTTGGTGGAGAAAGAGAGGTCCAGGCTTGCCAACCCATTGGGCAACGTGGCCATTTTTTCTCTCCCAACAAAAAGAGTTTTCAGGTATCAATTCCATACTTTTTTAAAATGTTTTGGCACCTCTTGGCAGCACATGGCTAAGTCAATTAGTATGTCTCAACTGGCCCTTGGAAAGGCCACTTATGTCATCAGAAGCAGGGACTCGGACATTTGCCACACCTTTGAGGCGGGGAGCTCAGTTCCATGCCTTTGGGGGTGTCTGTGATTTTTATCTTAAGTAACACCAGGCTGTAAGCCCTTCAACTCACCTCAGGTGCCACTTAGTTGATATGAATATCAAGCCATCACCCAATCTATCTGGTTTACCAGATGCATTGTCCATTGCTGGCCACTCAGTTTGCAAAAATCAAGCTTATTTTGCCATTCACAGGGCCTAATAAATCTATTATATCGCAATGGTCTCTGCTTGTCAAGGTCCCACACAAGAAAGATAGGATCATCTCACCCACCTGTGACACCTACATAGAGAGGGCTATACCTGATTTACTCAAATTGCCACCAAGCTTACTGAAGAGAAACAAGGGGCAAGACTTGTCTTGAAGAAGTTATCTAGAATATCTCAGTATTTCTTGTTTCTCTCAAATAGGTTTAAGAGAAGCCTAAACAACCAGCTCTACATGGACGCTTACAGTGTAGACATCTAAAGGTGGTTGAGGTTAACACCATAGTAATGTCTCACACACTCCTGCGTAGTCTTTTCTGCTTTCTGATGCTCTCTGGGACTCTTGAGCTCCATGTTTCCCACTTCTTAGAGAGTGGTGCCCATCACAGACAAAAGCTGTCACACTGCCAAGCTGGAGATCAGCTGAATGCTTGGGAAACCAGGATCTGGCATACCACAACACACAAGACAAGTAAGCTTAGGTGTCTCAGCAGCCATGCACTACCAGTTTCTAGCCATGAAGCCATTGCCTGGCCAAGTAGTATCCGGTGTATTCCTTCCACTGTGTAGACTTCAGTAAATCATGTAGAAAGAATACCACGTGCACCTAAAAATTCATCAAATAACAACTGCCTGTGGTAATCTGTCATTCACAGGCTGAGTTCTTGTGCAAATACACTGATGTCAGAGAGAAGATGTAACAGGAACAGGGCACAAGACCTAGTAGAATGACAATTGCAGGCATATTCAGTAGCGTACCAATTCAGTTCACTAAATTGGGCACTTTTGTACTTTACATAAATAATTTTAGTGAAAGAGACATTTATAGAATGAAAAGTTGGGAACAAAGTTCAATTTCAATAAAACTGAATGAAATAAAAAAGGTACATTTTCAGCTGGCAGAAAGAAATAGACTATATTTGGATTTTGGTCAGAAATTCAAGGACTGTTTTTATCGCCTCTAAATATGGTAGCAGAATTCTGAGGTTCCTGGTACTGGAAGTGATTCTGGAGGCACATTCTCTTTGGAAGAAGATTAGGGTAATTTTCCACACACTTATGTTTATTAATAGAGGAAGGGAGAAACATTTAACTGTCTCAGAATTGATGGAACCTTGTAAAAGCCTCAGTGCCAGGAAAAGCTTCCATCTAGAACTTGTATTTGCTGCTTTAACAGGCATCTTGCATCAAAGCATTGTTGCCTTCAGTCATCCACCTCTTCATCCTAAAGAGAAGCTGAAAAGACCAAGAATTCCTGATCCATTCAAGAACGTACTTTTTTATCTGGTTTTGGGCAAGTATTCAAGTAAAACAACGCTGAGTTAAATTCACACTGATGAGCTAGGCCAGGAATGATGACAGTCCCAGTTTATGTCCATGGGTGCTAGTAGAATCTGCATGCCCTTGCTGAACAATGGTATGGCTCAGCTATTCCCTTTCTCTGAGGGCTGCCAGCCCGACTAATTGATGGCTTTCAGTATTTTCAGATGTATTTGGGCCAACAGCCAAGTGACCTTGAGCTCATTGTATTCTGCCAGCTGCTCTGTGATACTGTCTGCCTTCTTCTCACCTGCCTCTCTGTTCTCACCTACAGAGCACAGGGGTGCCATCTCATCCCAACAAGACAACTTCCCTTGCCCTCCCCTCACCAGCAGAGAATGGTCTTCGGACGGACAAGGCCACATTTCTCAAACTTGTTGACTTCAGTGGGATAACTTCAGGTTTTACCTGTAAAACAGACTAGCGAGGACCTCTGGGATGATGTAGCTTTTTTAACACTTTTGTGCAACCTTGTGCCCTCCACAACACCTCTGACCTGCAGTTTCAGCAAGAGACACTCGCCAGGGCTGAAGAAATAGTGAAAATGGAAACATGGCCAGCTGCAGCCCTTCTAGGCACACAAGTCACCTTGAGCTGCCAGTTCTGGTGCTGACAGCAAGCATTTCTGGGCAGATTGTGCAAATCTGCCCAGGACCTTGGGTGAGCACTTGGCTGTGGGTGTCCTCAGTGTCACAGCTCCCTTGTTATCTGTACCCAAGCCAGGAAGTTTCAGGTGAGCTCAGGATGAAAAGGCAAGCCACAGTCTAGCTCTTGAAATGCACAACGGCAAAGGTGTAAACCAAAATGCTGAGTACATGGCACCTCATGGTACTTCAGAAATGCAAGTGCAGTCATTGACACAATGGATGGAAGGGATGTGAACAGACTACACATCCATCCTGAAAAACTCCTATATATCTACGCACACACCTGTGAAACAGCATCAGGTTAACTACGTGCATTCATAGCATCATGAAGTCATAGAATCATTCAGAAGCTTTTAAACCTTGTGATCTGAACAGAAGAAGAAAGCTAAAAGCAGGGCACTTATTTATAATGAAGGCATTTTACAGAAGTAAGACTCTTTTATCTGTTTACTGTGTGGTGCCAAATAGAGGATTCTGTGAGTGTATGCA
The DNA here is from genome assembly GCF_032191515.1 of Phaenicophaeus curvirostris. NCBI lineage: Eukaryota > Metazoa > Chordata > Aves > Cuculiformes > Cuculidae > Phaenicophaeus > Phaenicophaeus curvirostris. The sequence continues at coordinate 63,005,515 of NC_091394.1, forward strand.
TCAGATGATTGTGAAAAATGTATCTGCATTATCTTTGTTAAATAGCTCACTAATGTGAAAGAAAGACTAAAGGTCACCTGTCAAATGTAGTTGTGAGGCAGGAAAAAAATCTCTCATGTTGGATATCTTGAAACCTTTAGGCTCATGATATTTTTGTTGAACAGAGAAAATGTGATCAATGAATCATTAGGAGTCCTATGCCTGATAATGGAGGTCAAGAGTGCTTTTTGATGATGAGTTTAAGATGCTTTTATTAACCTGTCTCAAGATGGTTGATTGCTTTCTAATGTGATGAGACCCTCTCCAGCACTTGAATTTTAAATATTTGGAGATCTTCATTGTCAAATGCTTCTCAATAAATGAATTATTGTGCAAATGAAACTCCAGGTAGTTTTTAATAAAATCTGTAAAATCTGTATTCTGTAAAGATTAATCCTGTTTTATAAAGTACTTGCTAAAATAAAAGGTAACTAATAGGAAGATACCTGGAAATGAGGAACTAGGTGAATATCGTTTTCTTTTCACATTAAATTTCTGAGTATGTAAATACACTACTTTCTAATTCTAACTGCCTCCAGTTAAATTCTGGCTCATTTTAATGATGCATATGTGAGAAGAAATTAATTCATCTATGCTCAGGTCCTAAGGAACAAAGCCATTTCAGCCTTGATGCTTTCTGATACAAAATCCATTTTGCATCTCATTGGCTGTATAGATTACATTAACATTTGCTTCACAATTCTGTTACACAGTTAGAGAAGTACAAAGTGATGTCTGACTACGTGAGAATCAGACCATTGCACATAAATTCTTAATGCTGTTTCAGTATCACAACTCCCATTTCATTTACACCAAAGTGAATCACAAGTAAATCCATTTAAATCCACTGGACTGCCTGAATGGGAAAATTAGAGGAGATGACCAGCAGTGTTCCATAGTTAAATGGCCACATGCATCTTAGAGTTAGAATTTATACCATTTTATCCAGGCAACCCTTTTAAAACTCTGACAACTTCAGCCTTCTTATTGAAAGACAGGTCCAGCATCAGTTCTGAATTTATAAAAAGGAGCAGAGCACAGTTTTTCATTAGGTCCTGCCAGCCCCAGCTGTTCATGGCAGAGGAGTTTCCTGTACCCTCTTTTTACCTGGTGATATGTTAGAAGACGAATAATTAATTCACTAATAAAGCTGGTAGCTATTCAAATTCATTCAACTTCACTTTATTGTACAGCTACGTGACATAATGCTCAATTGTCTCATCTACCATCTGCTTTAGTGTCAAGATGTGCTTTTTTCCAAGTGACATTCTGTTGTCAATTGCAGCATTCTTGACATTTCTAAATGTCTTTGTTGAGAAGTTTGTGGTCTACTTGCAATTCCATAAGAAAGTTTTGTTGATCACCACCAGTACTATGGGACTTGCTGTTTGTGGCAGCCAGAGGGACCGCTCACCCTGCCATCTCTAGGCAGCACCTCAGAAAATTCTGAAGCTTTGCAGTCATTTCTCCAAATTCCTTGCCAGTTTCACAGAATCACTAGGTTGGAAAAGGCCCACAGGATCACCGAGTCCAACCATTCCTGTCAATCACTAAACCATGTCCCTGAGCACCTCCTCCACCCATCTTGTAAACACCTCCAGGGAAGGTGACTCAACCACCTCCCAGGGCAGCCTCTGCCAGTGCCCAGTGACACTTTCTGTCAAAATTTTTTTTCTGATGTCCAGCCTGAACCTCCCCTGGTGCAGCTTGAGGCCATTCCCTCTTGTCCTGTCCTCTGTCACTTGGGAGAAGAGGCCAGCTCCCTGCTCTCTACAATCTCCTGTCAGGTAGTTGTAGAGAGCAATAAGGTCTCCCCTCAGCCTCCTCTTCTCCAGGCTAAACCCTAGCTATCTCAGCCGTTCCTCGTAAGGTCTGTTCTCCAGTCCCTTCACCAGCTTCGTCCCTCTTCTCTGGACTTGCTCCAGAGCCTCAACATCCTTCTTGTGGCAAGGAGCCCAGAACTGAACACAGGATTCAAGGAGCGGTCTCACCAGTGCCAAGTCCAGGGGCAGAATAACCTCCCTGGACCTGCTGGTCACACCGTTTCTGATACAAGCCAAGATGTCATTGGCCTTCTTGGCCACCTGGGCACACTGCTGGCTCATGTTCAGTCACTGTCAACCAACATCCCCAGGTCCTTCTCCTCCAGGCAGGTTTCTAGACAGACTTCTAGTCTGTAGCACTGCATAGGGTTGTTGTGCCCCAAATGCAGGACTCGGCATTTGGCCTTATTAAACCTGATAAGTTTCACTTCTGAGTGAAGGATTCACGTGGCTTCACATGTTCTGTTTGCTATTTTGCTCTTCACTTGCTCTACACACTCAATATTATTCTGATATTACATGTAAGTATGACATCAGGAAAATTAATGTTGTCGTGAGGCCTTCGTCACTGCAAAGAGTTAATACGCTCAGCTCACTGTTCTCAGTCGAATCTAATATCAACTAGTTGTCTACTGTACCATACTATACTGTGCACTGTGTTGTATTCTGTAAGGGGGAACTTCTCACTAAGCAACAAGATGTTATACTGACTGATTAACTGAATATGAAGCAACAGCCTGTGATGTTGAAAAAAAAACCCACTAGTCTTATTCATTGGTGTACAAAAAGGAATGGGCATTTGCAAGACCTGGGAATTATGCTACTGACTTTCATTTGGGGTATCAAACACTAAGCAATATGTAGGCGTAGTTGAAAGCTTTCGGAGAACAGCAACAAGAACAAAAAGTCTGGAGAAACAGTAACAGACAAGGATGGGTTAGAGGCACAATTATAATCACTGCAATTTCTGGAGGTTCTTTCCATTGGCAGTGCTTCAAGTGTGTGATTTTCGAATTCTCATCTCAATCCTTCGAGCCTGCAAACACCAACGTGTTCTCTCAGGGAAACTTTTAAAGAGCCCAGGGAATTTGTGGGAACATCTAGGAAGAACTACCTAGCTGAGGGCTCACAGTGCCTGTGTGGGTATGCAAAGCAAGTTACAGAGATATTAATAATTGTCTGAGTATCTGCAAGACTTTTTTCACCTTACGTACCCTTTTCAATGGCTTACCCTAATTGTACCCTCTTGAGGGTACCTAACTGTACCTTGCAGGTACTCAGACAATTGCTAACATCCTTGTACCTAATTATTCATGCCCTAACTGTGCCCTCAGAAACAAACTATGCAGACAAACCTTTTGGCATGACACTGTAAAGCTGTAGGTCTCTAGTGAGTCCCACTGACGATCTGTGCACAAAAGCAAAGCTCAGATAGGTGGCAAAGCTGATGTTATCCAAAGTAATGTCATGCCACACCTGTCAAGGATCAAGCTGTAGACCTGTACTGTAACACTGAGAGATTTGGTTCATAAAAGCTTTGCGGATCAAGCCCTGCATAGCTTTCATAATGCATTTAAATAACTTCTCTTAGACACTGCAAAAAAAGTAGTTTGTACCATACAGAAAAAGGTCATAACAGCACATTTCAACAAGTAATTAACATATTATTTCGCCTCTTGCATGTCAGTTCTTATAAAGTCATGTACACGAACAGCAGTTACACAAGGCCTCTGTTATACTAATGTTAACAGAGAAAAAAATTCATTAAGAAACTCTGGAAGTTGCATGGCAGGGTTATTAAGTAACACACAAGGTATTTGCACACTTTCACTTTTCTGCTTTAAGGTTCATGATAAGAATAAATACACAAAGTTTCTTTGTGGGGCACTTCCGATAAGACATGTAAACCGAAACAAGATAAGCATCCAATGGTCCATGCTCTGTTGGTGCATACATTCCAGTAAGAATGCAGGACCTTTCTTTTTTTTTTTTTACTCATTGAGAAACACTATCAGAGTATCTTATGTTCAAAACCTGCAGTTAAATACATACCTCGCTTCAAAACCTGAGATCAGTGGGACTCTTCATGTGCCTGAATACCTTCCTGAATCAGGCTGCAAACAACAGGAGTCTTCCCATGTAGATTAGCTAAAGAAGAAGCTGAGTGGTGAGGCAAGGTAGTAGCCAACTTATCGTGGTTTGTTTGAACAGCTGTCATCTAGCTTTAGCTCTCATTATCCTGGCAAGCCCCACTCACTGCCCTACACACATGGAAAACCTGGCTAGGTTTTGCTCTTCTCTGTCCTAACACAACAATAATGTAATGGCATGATTTTAGTGCTGCTACAGCAAAACTTTGCAAAGGACTTAAAGTTAAAATATGTCTTCTGGTTTCTGAAAGCTCTATAATCCCATTCCTTTTTAAACAGAAGCATAATCTGAAAGCAACTTTTCCTTAAAAACTGTCATGCTATGACCCTGAAAGACAGCAGAATGAAGAAGTATTTCAAGTGATCTCAGGGACTTGTAAATCTGGGCATTTTGCAAAGAGCAAGTTTGCAACAATCTGTTGATTTTTCCAAAATTATAATGAAAACAACTCAGAATCATAGCCTGTGTCCTGTTCAATCACATCTCAGCCAAGCTGTTAAAAAAAATATGATGGGTTTCTAAAATGAAAGAATTGAAGCTCTAGTTCATAAGGTTCTTAAATTCATGCTTAATTTTATCTGCCTAGGTTTAAACTTCAGAATCCAAACAAAGGAAAAAGTAGGTGGTTAGCTTGCAAAACAAATGTACCTAGCTGAAGGTAGGTAGGAGACAGGCTTACAAGCATTTTTTATTCCTCTGTGTATGTAATTTTAAAATAGTGTACTTTATGTGGAAAATACAAACTCAGATGTGAAGGTATAAATGCAAGATTCATTATTTTTTTCAAAGGACAGCAATCAATATTGCATTCAACATGTATTTTTCCTATATGTAAGAAAAAGATCTCACGCCACCTTGAAGACCAACTGCTGAATACATTGAAATGATGAATTTCCCTTTGAATTTCAGATATAAAACTAGCCTTTTTAGCAAATAAGGTGTTTGATAGTAGCCACCTACTTTTCTTTTTGTTCACGTTGTTTGAATTTAGATGGTTTATTGAGAAAATACAGGCTTAATGTTAGATATTTCCATCAGAATAACCCATAGCCAGAACAAGAGCATCTCCCAGGATCTGTGAACATCCTCAGTCCAGTCCTAAACCATCAACAGGTTTTTTCCTTTCTCTAATCAACAAAACTATAATAAGAATATGCTTTATCGAGAGCTGTTTCTCACAGCTTGAGTAAATTAGAGTGAAGGAAAAAGCTGTAATCATTCAAACCATTCACTTAAAGAGATGTTTCTCTCCTCCTTCCCTACTGATCCTCTAAAACTCATTTATGAAGTATTTTTCCACTTAGCTTTCCTCTTCTTTCCTCTACTCTCCACTTGTAGATGCCTATATTTTCATTGATGCAGGATACAAAGCCCAGGAAAGGCCTTACCAAGTGAGAGAAAAGTAACTGTTTTCCAATATGTTTCACTGCCCACACCAAATGTACAGCTGGGATTTTCCATGATCCTCTAACTGACTGGTGACATCAATAAGAGTTGAGTCATAAACTTGATTCACAACACAACTCTTTCTCAAACTTACCACCAACTCTTTCTCAAACTTACCATCACCTGTTTCTCCCACTTACCACACCATTCAAACAGATCCCACCATTCATATCAGTGCACTATAGGAAAGTTAAGCCTGGCTTACCTGTGCAATTTAGTAGGTACTTTTTCCAGATCCACGGGAGTGCTCTGTAGACCAGCAGAAGAAACACGGTCTGACACACCTTCCACAGCACACAGCTGTTCTGTTCACCAACAAAATACTCCAGAGTATGGTTGGACCACGTTTGCCCTACAAAACAGGAGAATTCAAGCTCAGTACATCTCAGAAATAATCAGAAATACTAACAGACACAAGCAGGGCAGAGCAGAGACTGTGAAGAACAGCTTCAAATACAAGAGCAAGCAAGTAAACACAAAAGAAATAACAGGCCTCGGAGATGTAACTGGGATGTCTATACTAATGCTGCAAAGGAGGATCAACAGAGGGAAAGAGAAGAATGAGAATAAAACAAGACTCCAGGTGGTAGGTTATGTGGAACACTTCCAAGGCACTCTGGATGGATCTGTAGGGAGCAAGGCAAGCAGTGGGAAGCCCACAGAGGAGGCTGGTGCTGGATAATCCTCAAGAGAAAAGGAAGGTGCCCCTCCTCAGAACAGGGAGCATTTTGGCAGCTAGAGAATGTAAATGTCCATCCCTGTAGATACAATAGAGAAAGGAGGAACAACAAGCAGTAGCACAGCCCAGAAAACATTCCCATACAGCACTTTGAGCTAACAGGTAGTCCCAGCAGCGAACACTGAACATGAGTTGGATGAGACATCTGCAGGTTTTAAATCAAGAGTTAACAGTATTGTAGATGAAACCAGTCATTCACCTTTGGCTAAAGAAACAAATATTTCTTTTGTCCCTTTCACTTACTATGTGAAAATATTTCTTTATTTTCATTTCATTGTTGCTCCTAACTACTGCTGCCCACAGAATTGCCTTGCCCATGCCTGAAAATTTCCTTAGTAACTGAGGAAAATTACAGACCAAGCAATTCCCACAGTGCCTGCAGAAGGATTTTGGAAACTGAGATTCTATCCTATTTTACAAGTTCGACCCTTTTCCTATAGGGCAGTAGCTGATGAACAGAGGCACACTGCAGAAAACTGAAAGAATAAGGATGCACTGTGCAGAACAGCTGATTTGGTTTTGTGGCAACTCGAGGGAGGCTCTGAACAGCTCAGAGAATCACTCGTTCCCTACAAGGACTCAAGAGTTCTGACTGCAAATTAGGACAGGGAATTTCCTGCCCCAGCTCTGAGGACTCTTTTTCAGCAGCAGCGGGGAAGTCACCTTGTGGTGGCCCAACATCATTCCTGCTCCCAGTTATCCCTACCCCAGCTCCTCTGAGATGATCCTAAACCCTTTGCAGGAATGACTGAGTGATCTATGTAGTAACTCCTTTAGTTTATAGTACATCACAATAAGGTAACCCCGAATTGCTGTCAGTTTCCCTTAACACACCACGTTGAGAGCTTTTGTTGCTACAGGAGCAGATACGGGAAATCTCTGCTGCCACAGGAGCAGTTATGCCACCTTTACGGAACAGACTTCTTCAAGAAGAGGCTTGGTAAGCTACTGTAGGCATGAACCACAATTGCTCCTCCAAGTGAAGCCATCCCCACTTCTGAGTCAATCTGTGGCTAATTCCCTCAGGGACCAAGCCAGTTTGAGAGATTGCTGTTCCCTCTTGAACACCTAGCCACGCGTTCACACTCCCATCCCATCCCAGAAGCTACCCCCCTTGGCTATGGTGATTCAACCACCTTGTGAGCATGTTCTAAAACCTGTGAATTTACTGTGTTAATCTCTAGGAGTTATTTTTCTGTGCATAAACTATTTTAACCAAATCTGTTGTCACTGGGTAATGATGTAGAGTCACAGCCTTAGGCTGTATGACATTTGAAATGAAAAATATTTGTTTAACAGAATTAGTCTAATTTACTCTGAACCACAACATACATCCTAGGTACAAACTCATTCAAATTTACAGATGATTGTGGTCGTGCATGAGTAACCTGTCATTACATGTGGTTGAAAACCTCTCTAATATCTCGCATTGAACCTATAAAGTACCATATTCCTATGTACAAAAAGATCTAAACCAAGGCTTTTTCCCCTTTCATTCGTAACTGTCAGCTGAAAATGTATTAGTAAGACCTTGACCCGACTGCCACCAATGTAATGGAAATATCGAATTTGAGGTGCAGCTGTTAGTATCTTCTACTTGGACACCTACAGTGTACATTATCCAAATAGCTTGTGGGAGGCAGTTGCACACACAACTGCCTTTGCTGCTTCGTGGCAGAACCTGTATGTATGACATTCCCCACTCCTCATCACACCATCTCCAATGTGTATTTCATCACACTGGTGTTCAAGGTAGCTTTAAGAACAAAACAATCTGAAAACACACTGAGGACTGAACAGCCTCGCTAATGAATGGAAATGTGGAGGATAAAAGGTTACAAGTCAGGCTTGGAGACCCGCTTTCTTGCTGACTGCCAAGAAGTCCTAAGGCTTTGAAGACATCATGACAAGCAGTATTTCAGCACACATCCCCATGTCATCCAGCAAACACTGGGAGAAGAATTAGGTGTTTGTGGTGCATGAAATTGTTGCGGTGCATGTATGAAATGATGCCCGAATATATGACTAGCCCCAAGCTGAAGGTTCCCCAGGAAGCCACTGAAGAGTCATGGTCCTAAATGCACTGCATTGTTTTGCTTTGAGATCAGGTCTCATGTTTTTTTCCTTTGGCAAAAATGAACATTCAAATTTCTCCTACGTCTGCACAGGCTTAATCATATTATTTTTACATGTGCATAAAAGGCTGAGATTTTCTACTGAAAATGTGGCTCATGAAGCCTCTTCTAAGGCCAGTCCTGAAGTTGGATTGCTTCTGACTCACAAAGGCATTAGAATATGGGAGCTGCCCCGTCACTGTCTGCAGACACAGATTCACAGCATTGAACCCTTAAGTTTGATTTGATTTGCCTTGTGTCCTTCTGTCAAAAATCAGGAGTGACTATGGCACATCTTTTGTGTCATAGATGAAGGCTTATATATTCCATCTCATTCCCAACATCAGAGATATTTCCAAAGGTGAACCTAACCCAAGAATAAAGGAACGAGTTTTGTTCTGGTTACAAAGGGTAGACTAAAACCAGGGCAAATCTCTGTGCGTGACAGATTTCATGTAAAAGAAGGAAATCTGTTCCATGGCTTTTTTTTCTAAACTTGTAGAAGTAATCTTATGCCAAAAAGTAGGTCTGCTCTAGACAGGTGATAAGAAGGACTGACCCTGGAAAAAGAACATGTTACTACGTTGCTGTTCTTTCCATCACTGTGTGATAAAGTTATCACTCTGTTCTTTAAATTCTCCTAAAAAACCCCACCAAACAAAATCAAGCCACACCATTGCTGGTATTTCTAATATTAAGATCATGCTACAAGAAAACTTTCTCCAAGAAATCAGGTCACTGTAAAGCTCATAAAAAAAGCAAACCACATCACAATCTGTTTTCAGCCTGATTCCCTAATGCATAGCAAGATAGGCATCATCACTTCGGAAGGCCTCAAATTAGCTTAGCTATTTTTTGTTTACCCATAATCAGTTCAGTGAAACCACACAGTCACAGCCAGTTGACTGATCAAAAGAGATTATGGTCTACCAATCACTTGCCATAATGGCTGCAGTCATCTAGATTTCCTTGATACTTTGCCAGCTATCTAGGTTCTGGCTTCTGAATCAAAAATCAGGTTCCACTTAGTACCCACTTATAACTGCATTCCCAGCTACCCAGACTTAAGTTTGGGAAATTGAGCTACACCATCCTGAGTTTCATCTTCATGGATTTTCACAAATATGGCGTTGTGCTAAAATCACATTAAGTCTTTGGACAGGAAATCTAATCCTGCTCATTTACAAATCAACCAGAAATGGTTTTAAGCATATGAGTAGAGAGAATATCATCAACATCAATAGAACTTGCTTAGAATTAGGCATGTCCCTTAGCATATTTCCAGTAAGATTTTACATTGGTGAAAACAGGAGAAGGAAATACCCATTAACCGAAATCAGTAAGTTAACTCTTTCTTGAAGAGTAAAGACTGTCACTACTGGGCATATTTTTGCCATACTGCTGAAGTCAGTCCTAGCATTTGATAAAAGATAGTGGCTCAGGTCTTAACAATTTTTCTATTCCTTGCAGTTTGTTCACATTACATGGATGAGTGAATACGGAAGAGCCTTTGCTTAGCCAAATTTTCATGCCTATGCTTCATTATTTGGACTGCAAAAGCACTTAAATGTCCCAGGAAATAACATTAAATACATTAAATACATTAAATACATTAAATACATTAAAAAAATTCTACAGGGGCAAAAAAATGTAATGGGAAACAGCATTTGTTCCACAAAGTGTTGTACTTAATTTAGCACCAGTGAGCAAACAACTTCTTCTTTACAGGAAGAAATCCTACAACATATGTTTTTACTTCAAAGTGTGCTGAACAAAGTCAGTGGAAAGAAATTATTTAGATGTATCATGGTTATTTTAAGGACACTTTCTACTGTTTGCCAAAATTAAAGGCACTTTGGATTTTCCTGATAAAAGCATTCTTCATAATGATCTTCACAGCAGGCTCATGAATTGGTTGAATCATCTTGTAACTACATCTACTGCCATCCAGAGGTAATTGGTGAAAAGTTTGAAGTGTAAATCTAAGTTAATGGTATCACTAACAGTGAGACACTAATATCGTATATTAGCACTGTTCCTATCAAACACAAACTTAAAGCTGTAGCCCAGGTGAACAGAAATCACAAAAATAAAAGTTAAGTGGGGTAATTCCTTATTCTTTTCCAACAGAACAACAAAACTAACAGTTTATCACATTGATGCTTTAGGTCTTTTGGTGCATCACATATACCCTGTGCTATGCTTTCTATTAACTTTTGGACAAGCATTTCTGTGAATTACACTCTGCCATCTTATGGTTTTCATGCAAACCTCAACTGTGGTTAAAAAAACAAACAAACAATCCAAAACCCTATAGCCTTCTTCACCCCAAAGAAAGCCTGCACTTTGTAACAGCATTTGATTTATGCCAGATCATCTCACAGTAAAGAAAGTAAGTAAACAGTAAGGAATTAAGGACATACAAACACATCGTCACATGTATTTGCTATTGTTCACACTGAAGAGACAGAAAACTTCAGGGAAAGAGAGAGAAAGGATGAAATTGGTCTAAGTGTCTATGGATTGCAAGTACCCAAAGCTGAGGATTACTAGTTTCAAGTCTTATGGCTGAGCACTCACAAATCCAGCCAGGGGCAGTTTGAGAAATTCAGTATCTGAGATTCTAAAACTAGAAATGCAAAACCAGAGATTATCGAAATGAATGAACATTTCTAAGAATTTATCCTTTTAAAAAAATGCTGGGAAAGTCTATTAAGAAAGCTGGAGCTACCATGAAGTAATAAAAACATTTATTTCCCAACAGCTAGTTCTATAATTCAACATTGATCTCACCCTTTCATCTTTTCAAAAGCTTGAATTTTCAGCAGTATCTATTCACCTAGCGGAAGCTGTGTGCCTGCTTGTAATTCTCAGCTCCAAACTGGGAGCTACAGGCTCCAAGTGTGGCTATGATTACTACGGTAAGCATCTCAGAAGCCACTTCTCACAATGGGATAATTTCCCAAAATATCCATGACATTATTTACAAATATCATTTGGTTTACAAATCCATTCAAATATTCCTCCAACTGCCACTGTCCCAACCACACTGTGAAATCACAAACTCAGATATGTTCCGCCTGAATAACACAACATTACCATTTACTGCAGTAATGATTTTGTGGCCAGGCTTCACTAGCAGACACCATTGTGCTGACGACACTTAAAGCACAGCCAAGTGTAGCTGCTTCTTCAGTTATGTCCCATGCTTACAAGAAAAGGAGTTTGGTGTTGTTGGTAAACCAAGCAGATATTTATTTCTTCTGCACAACAGGAGGAGGTCTATACCAAGACCATGAAATTTCAGCTTGCAATAAGTTAAAACTGACTCTGCTGAGGCCTACAGCAAAACCATCCAAGAGTTCAGTTCGGTCAGGGTCTCTCCCATGTTCTTTAGTAGCTTGGATCATTAAAATGATGCAAGAATTTTTTAAGAATTATTCTCTAAACTATTCTCTAAATGATTCTCTGGTTTATTCTATTTAGATGATTCTTTTGTGGTATTTGAAATAACCTTAAGAAGGTGTTGTAATATCTACTTGTGACACATTTCAAAGACCTCACTAATTTTCTGAAAGTGGGATTTTTATAAACAGAACAAAAAAACAACCCAATGTGAAAGCAGTTACAGATTTCTTCTGTTGATTATAATTGTTACTGTTCATTATGTATGTAGAGACAGGATCAGTTCATTGCTGGAAGCAATGAAACCCACAACAAATAACAGTAAAAGGAGTACAAAAGCCATTAAAAAAAAAAAATCACCTTTGAACTCATCTGAGACCCAATACAGAATTTCCTGTCACTAATCCAGTAATCATAAGCGTGCCCCTATTAGGCTACTATCGCAAATGAAGCAATTGAATAAATGAATAGTCCCATTTACTGTGCTGGGACTGATCATACAGTAAATGACAATTTCTGGAACACATAAAGAGGCTGGAATTCAATTCTACACAGCAGTTGCCAGAAAGCAATTTTTACCTTCAAGATTCTTTTTCCCTTCCTTAGCAGGTTCATGCTAACAGTTAAAACAAAATTACCAACTTATGGCATGCAGTCCTTCTGTCATTCCGTTGATACCCGGTAATCGTTAGCACTTAAAGCAACTTTGGAAGTGTAACAGATATTACAAATCAGGTCCTCTCAACCCCAGACATTTACCTGAAGGCTTCTGGGCTTTGCAGAAATGAAATCCAGAAAAAAAAAAACCTCAAATAGTTAGCTCCATAAGGAGAGCATAGGGATCAGTGTAAAGGTATTGACCAGATTGCTGAAAAAGTGGACCTTGCAGTTCAAAAGTATAAATTTATGCCTAGATCTAAATAGTGCTCGCACATCTCTTCAAAGAACTGTCTTTAAAGTTAATTTTATCTGTAGTTCGAGGTGGAAGTACGAGTTGTGCAAGACGGGGAGCAAAATATTATCCGGCGCAATGCCATCTTGTGGTAAACGGGAAAACTGTCTGTGCCATCAGGCCTGGGTTTAAAGGCACGGGGACTCTGCTGATCCGTAGTATAAGTCATGCCCAGAACTACTGACTTGAAAAAACAGAAAAAGACTTTATCATAGTTAGGCTGAAAAAGTATAAGTTGTGATATGCTAGGCATTACACTCTGAGAATCAGCTATTTGTCTTCATTTTACAAGGCTGGCATTTTATTTTCATTCTAACAATACTGTTGTGGCATTAAATTCGGAATCATTTCCATCAGTCTCAACATAATGTAAAGGCAGAGATGTGACATAATTTCACAGAAAACTGTACCTAGTATAAAAACTCCCACCGCTTTCCTTGGCTACAGTTAACTGCCCTCACGAGCTTGGTTTTAGAGCACCAAGGATCATCAGCTCAAAATGTCATGGCTAGACAAGATGAATCACTCTACAGCTATAAAAGGATTCTTCCATAGCTCATTTGTTTAAAAATAGCATGGAGGTATCTGTGACCCAGCTGACCTCTGGGTGCATGCAGTACCACCCGATCCCCTCACTGACAATTACGCCTGCTGAGACATGTCCCAGTGATATTGCTTTCCAGATGATGTTCCTCCCTCCAATTCTCTGCAGGCAGACTTGCCCACAAGACTTGTGTCACTCTGTGGAGCTGCAATACTCAAATTTTGGTCCTGCGAACAGCACTTACAGGCATTGCTCTACAGCAATGACAGTCAGACATAGCAATACACTACTAAAACAAAACCCAAAACCCTTGTAAAAAGTATTTTCCCATTTCTCAGTCTCAAGCATGCTCAGTGTTGAAGGCCATGGCGTGCCTCTTATGCAGGCAGAGGCAAGGGAGGCCACGAGGCTCCGCTGACTTGCCAGTGGCCATGTCTCTCTGCACCTCTGACCATGCTTTTGGCATGTGCCTCCTCTCATCTGCAGGTTCCTTCCACCCATTTTCCACCTCAGTACCATTTGGGGTGGAGGAAAGACAGGTTTGAAGCAGCTCCAGCCAATATAGAATCATAGAATCATAGAATCATAGAATCACTAGGTTGGAAAAGACCTCTTAGACCATTGAGTCCAATCATTCCTATCTGCCACTAAACCATGTCCCTGAGTACCTCGTATACCCATCTATTACATACCTCCAGGGATAGTGACCCAACCACCTCCCTGGGCAGCCTGTTCCAGTGCCTGACGACCCTTTCTGTCAAAATTTTTTTCCTAATGTCCAGCCTGAACCTCCTCTTGTGCAGCTTGAGGCCATTCCCCTTGTCCTGTCCCCTGTCACTTGGGAGAAGAGGCCAGCATCCTCCTCTCTACAACTTCCTTTCAGGTAGTTATAGACAGGAATAAAGTCTCCCCTCAGCCTCCTCTTCCTCAGACTAAACAGTCCCAGCTCCCTCAGCTGCTCCTCATAAGACTTGTTCTCCAGCCCCTTCACCAGCTTCATCAGTCTTCTCTGGACACACTCTAGAGCCTCAACATCCTTCTTGTGGTGAGGGGCCCAGGACTGAACACAGGATTCAAGGAGCGGTCTCACCAGTGCCGAGTACAGAGGGAGAATAACCTCCCTGGACCTGCTGGTCACACCATTTCTGATACAAGCCTTCTTGGCCAATATGGAGCTGTTGGAAAGGACCCACAGGACACCACAAGGAGGAGCAACTCTGCTATGAGGACAGGCGGACAGAGTTGAGTTTGTTCAGCCTGGAGAGAAGGCGGCTCTGGGGAGATCTTATAGCGACCTTCCAGTACTGAAAGAGCCCCGGGAAAGCTGGGGAGGGACTGTTTACAAAGGTTGTTTTTTAGTGATGTGACGGGGGGGGGGGCTTTGAATTGGTAGGGGCTAGATTTAGAGTAGACATTAGGAAGAATTTCTTCAAAATAGAAGTGTTGAGGCACTGGCATAAGTCGCCCAGGGGAGCTGTGGCTGCCCCATTCCTGGATCAAGGACAGGTTGGATGGGCCTTGGGCAGCCTGGTCTGGTGGGATGTCCCTCCCCACGGCAGGGGGGTTGGAACTGGGCAATCTTTAATGTCCCATCCAACCCAACCCTTTCTATGATTTTATGAACCCATCGGCACCGTTAGAAGCGCCTGCCCGTCGGCCAGGGCGTCCCGTCAGAGGCACCGAGAAGGACTAACGCCGCGAGAAAGCAGAAGGAACGTGCCGCTGCCGCGGGACTACATCTCCCGGCAGGCATCGCGGCGGGCGTCCGGCGCGCCGGACCGGAAGGGCCTTGAGTCGCGCTTCCGGCGGGAGCGGCCCCCACGTGCGAGGAGCGTCCCGGCCCGGCGCGGGCCGCCATGGCGGCCGTGCGAGTGGAGGAGGTGCTGGCCGCCGCCGAGGAGCAGGAGGCGGAGAAGCGGCGGAGCGTCACGGTGGAGAAGGAGCTGGAGCTGGAGTTCGACCTGGGCAACCTGCTGGCGCTGGACCGCAACCCGCCGCCGGCGGCGGGGCTGCGCGGGGCCGGGCCGCGGCGGGAGGCGCTGCTGCGGGCTCTGGCCCGCGACAACGCGCAGCTGCTGGTGTCGCGGCTCTGGGAGCTGCCGGCCGAGCGCGCCGGCGGGGCCGGGGGGCCGCTGGTGGCCCTGCTGCCCGAGCCCGCCTTCCGCCTGCCGCGGGAGAAGCCGCCGCCGCGGCCGCGGCCGCCGACCCGGTGGGAGCAGTTCGCGCGGCTGAAGGGCATCCGGCGGCGCAAGAAGAGCTCGCTGGTGTGGGACGAGCAGGCCAAGGAGTGGCGGCGGCGTTGGGGGTACCGGCGAGCGGGAGGCGACCCGGCCCGGGCCTGGCTGGCCGAGGTGCCCGAGGGCGCCGATCCGGAGGAGGACCAGTTCGCCCGGCTGCGGCGGGAGAAGCGGGAGCGGGTGGCCCGCAACGAGCTGAACCGCCTGCGCAACCTGGCCAGGGCGCACCGGGCCGGCTCGGCCGTCCCCGCCGCGCCGCTGCACCCCACCGGCCACCAGAGCCGCGAGGAGCTGGGCCGCGTCGCCCGTGTCGCTCGCGTTTCCACCGCCTCGCTCGGCCGCTTCCAGCCCCGGCTGCCCAAGGAGCCGGCGGAGCCGCCGTCCCGCAGCGGCGGAAGGAAGCGCCGCTTCGAGCCGCTCCTGGGCAACCTGGCGGCCGAGCGCAGCCGGCAGCTGGAGATGCTGCGGGACATGGGCAGCAAGAAGCCGGTCCTTGACATCACCCGTGCCGTCAACAAGCAGCTGCGCCAGGAAGAGGCCGAGGCGGCCGCCGCCAAGGGCAAGAAGAAGCAGTCGCAGCGGGGGAAGCGCGGCCGCCGGCAGCAGCGAGTTGGCCGCAGCGGCAAGAGGAGCGGAGCCCGGCGGCAGCAGCAGCAGCGACCCCCGAGCAGCAGCACGGGCGGTGGCAAGAGGAAGAAGGCATGAGGGACTGCGTGGGCACGGGCTGGGGTTCCCCGCCGAGGCGTGGGAAGGGACTGTCACTGCCAGCCTCCTGCCCCGTGCTCTGTTCCCACGCTCGTTTGTCAATAAATACACCCCAGCTTTTTCAAAATGTCCTGCGTTTGTCTCTTGGCTGGCAGTCGGGGACGACTGTGTTCTCCATCCAGGGGGAGCTGGTGGTGGATTGAGGGAGTCAGGAGTCCCGCTTCCCCGCAGGCTGGGGGTTTCACAGGGACAGCCAAGTGTTGTTGCTTCGTGGCTGGCTGCGGCTGCAGCATTTCCAGACAGAACTGAGGCTGGGCAAAGCTGTCCCTTGCTCAGGTAGGTGAGATTGGGTGGAATGTTAGGGTGGGGTAACGGCCTGCTCAGTCAAAAGGCTCTCTGTTCTCAGCAAGTGGCCTCGTGGTGGAGCTCTCGCTCTGTAAATCAACTTCTGCTGGCTCTGTGGTATTCGGGCTCAGTTGTAAAAGAAAGCAAACTTACTTCACTGCAGGGCCCAAGAAATTGTACGGATTTCCTAGAGATTTCAGTGGATTAAATAAATAAGCCAAAGCTGGTGACTAGCCACTGAATTAAACAGAAAAATGTTTATATTGAACAGCAAGTTAAAACCTAATTTTCCACCTGTACTAACAGTAATCAATCATTTCATAGAAATAATTTCAGTGGTTTTCTTTACTAAGCATCTTGAGAGCAGATGTTGAAAATTACTTCTGATTTTGCTTGTTATCCTCTTGAACTTTGTAGTGTCTCCCATACTCATAAAAAAAATTTTTGTCCCAATGTGTGGCTTAGCTACTGAACTGGTGCTGTTCCTGGGGCAGGAAAATAAGTTTCAGCAATCTCAAGGGAATGGTAATGTAATATCTTGCTGCAAATTAGTTTTTGAAAAGGCTAGGTGACTACCAGTTCTGTTGTCTCATTCTGTAGCTGTTCAGTAGGGTGGAAGCCTGAGCACAATGAAAAAGACAAACCTCTTTGTAAGGCAGTGTCCTTATCCAGGTATCCTCCAGCCTTCTTATGTTGAGGATTCCAGAACTGGACACAATACTCCAGATGAGGTCTCACAAGAGAGGAAGAGGGGCAGAATCACCTCCTTTGACCTGCTGGCCACACTTCTTTTGATG
This sequence comes from Phaenicophaeus curvirostris, assembly GCF_032191515.1. Classification (NCBI taxonomy): domain Eukaryota; kingdom Metazoa; phylum Chordata; class Aves; order Cuculiformes; family Cuculidae; genus Phaenicophaeus; species Phaenicophaeus curvirostris. The sequence continues at coordinate 63,022,812 of NC_091394.1, forward strand.
CAGCCCAGGATATGGTTGGCCTTCTGGGCTGCAAGTGCACATTGTCAACCTTCTCATTAATCAGCACCCCAAAGTCCTTCTCCGCAGGACTGCTCTCAATCACATCATTCCCCATCCTCTATTGAAACTGCAGATTTCCCTGAGTCAGGTGTAGGATGTTGCACTTGGCCTTGAACCCCATGAGGTTCATACAGGCCCACTTCTCCAGCCTGTCCAGGTCCCTCTGGATGACATCCTGTCTTTACAGTATCACAACTGCACCACTCAGCTTGGTGTCATCTGCAAACTTGCTGAGGGTGCACTCAGTCTCGCTGTCGATATCCTTGATGACAATACTAAACAGCACTGGTCTCAGTACGGACCCCTGAGGGACACCACTTGCCATGGATCTCCATCTGGACTTTGAGCCACTACTCTCTGAATATGACCCTCCAATCAGTTTCTTATCCACTGAACAGTCCACCCATCAAATCCATATCTCTCCAATTCAGAGAGAAGGATGCTGGGGGGGGGGGGGGGGGGAGGCGTGTCAAAGGCTTTACAGAAGTCCAGATAGATCACATACGTTGGTTTAACTGTATCCGCTGCTGCGGTTACCCCATCACAGAAAGCCACTAGGTTGGTCAGACAAGATTTGTTCCTGGTGAAGCCATGCTGGCTGCCATTAATCACCTCCCCATCTTCCATGTGCTTTAGCGCAGTTTCTAGGAGAATATGTTCCATGATCTTCCCAAGGACAGTGGTGAGGCTGACAGGTCAGTAGTTCCCAGAGTCATCTTTTCTACCCTTTTTAAAAATGGGCACAACATTACCCTTCTTCCAGTCACCAGGGACTTCTCCTGATTACCATGACTTCTCAAATATCATGGAGAGTCTCCTGGCAACCACATCAGCCAATTCCCTCAGGACTCCGGGATGCATCTCATGAGGTCCAAATCCATATCTCTCCAATTTAGAGAGAAGGATGTTATGAGGGATAGTGTCAAATGCTTTACAGAAGTCCAGATAGATCACATCCATTGGTTTTCCTGTGTCCGCTACTGTGGTTACCCCATTGTAGAAAGCCATTAGATTGGTCAGACAGTCCCTGGTAAAGCCACACTGGCTGCCACTAATCACTTCCATGTGCTCCAGTTTCTAGGAGGATCTGTTCCATGATCTATTCCAGGAACTGTTCCAGAGGGACCTGGACAAGCTGGAGAAGTGGGCCTCTGAGAACCTCATGAGGTTCAACAAGGCTGAGTGCAAGGTCCCACACCTGGATCGGGGCAATCCCTGATTTCAGTATATGATGGGGGATGATGTGATTGAGAGCAGCCCTGCAGAGGTGCACTTGGGGGTGCTGGTTGATTGGAAGCTCGACATGAGCTTGACATGGGACACATGTGTCTCCTAGGGCGGCTAAAGCCCTTGCTAAAAACCTAGCTAAGCTCATAAATCGAGCTTTAAACTAGATGTGAAGGCGAAGGGGGTTGAGACCAGGCTAGACAGGAGCGAGACTGGATGTGGAGCACTGGTGATTCAGAGAGGGTGTGCTGGTGAGGACCACCAGTACATCACCATACAAAAAGTGAGGGAGAACACACCTGGGGGTGCTAAGGGAGATATGGGCACTCTGGAGCTAGCTACTCCAGTTACCAGGCAATTGGGAATGAACTCTGTTCCTTCTAAGAGGGCTGAAAGCTCGGCAGCTCAGCTGAAGTGCATTTACACCAATGCACACAGCATGGGGAATAAGAAGGAAGAGCTGGAAGCTGTAGTAGGGCAAGGAGCCTATGATGTTGTTGCCATCATGGAAAAGTGGTGGGATGACTCACATAACTGGAGTACAGCTACGGTGGGGTACAAACTCTTCAGGCGGGACAGGAAGGGTAGGAGAGGAGGTGGGGTAGCCCTCTTTGTAAGGGAGGACTTGGACACCATTGAGTTGGATTGTGGCGATGAGGAGATTGAGTGCCTGTGGGTTAAAATCAGAGCAGCCCACCAGAAGGTACATTTTGTGATGGGAGTCTGTTACAGACCACCCAGCCAAGGAGAAGCAGCTGATGAGCTCTTCTATAAACAGCTGGGGTTAATCTCTAGATCAATGCCTCTTGTTCTGGTGGGAGACTTCAATCTTCCTGATATCTGCTGGAAGTACAATAGAGCAGAAAGGAAGCAGTCTAGGAGGCTCCTGGAGTGCGTGGAAGACAACTTCCTTGCACAGCTGGTGAATGAACCAACAAGGGAGGGTGCCCTCCTGGACCTGCTGTTTGTGAACAGAGAAGGCCTTGTGGGGGATGTGGCAGTAGGAGGACACCTAAGACAAAGCGATCATGAGATGATAGGGTTTTCTGTTCTAGGTGAAGTGAAGAGGGTGGTTAGCAGGACAGTAGCATTAAATTTCCAGAGGGCAGACTCTGAACTCTTCAGAAGGCTGGTTGGCAAAGTCTCATGGGAGACAGTACTTAAGGGCAAGGGAGCCCATGAGGGCTGGGAGCTCTTCAAAAAGGAAATCCTAGCAGCTCAGGAGAAAGCCATCCCCATGTTCCAGAAAAAAAGCCAGCAGGGGAGAAAACCAGCTTGGTTGAACAGAGAGATCTTGAGTGATATCAAGAAGAAGAGAAATGTTTATGGGCTCTGGAAGAGGGGTCAGGCCTCTTGGGAGGACTACAGGAGGGAAGTGAGATTGTGTAGAGAAAAAATCAGGAGGGGTAAGGCTCAACTAGAAATCAGATTGGCAAAGTCTGTGAAAGATAACAAAACATCTTTCTATAAATATCTAAATAATAAAAGGAGGACTAGGGAGACCATACAGTCCCTATTGGACGCAGAAGGAACAACAGTGACAGGGGATGAGGAAAAGGCTGAGGTACTTAATGCCTTCTTTGCCTCAGTCTTTAATTGTAAAGAAAGTCGTTCCCTCTGTGCACAAACCCAGGAGCCAGAGGAGCAAAATGAGGCTCCCATGATCCAAGAGGAGGTGGTCAGAGCCTTGCTAGACCAACTAGACAGCCACAATCCTATGGGGCCAGATGGGATTCACCCAAGGGTATTGAAGGAGCTGGCGGATATGCTGGCCAAACCCCTTTCCATCATCTTCCAACAGTCCTGGAAGACTGGGGAAGTTCCACTGGACTGGAGGCTGGCTGATGTTGTGCCCATCAACAAGAAGGGTCGGAGGGAGGATCCAGGGAACTACAGGCCTGTCAGTCTGACCTCAGTGCCAGGGAAAGTCATGGAACAGGTGATCTTGGGTGCTATCATGAAGCACATACAAGAGAACCAGGTGATCAGGCCCAGTCAACATGGGTTCACAAAAGGCAGGTCTTGCCAAACTAACCTGATTGCCTTCTATGACAAAGTGACTCGGCTGCTGGAAAAGGCTGTGGATGTGGTCTTCGTGGACTTCAGTAAAGCCTTTCACACAGTCTCTCACAGCATTCTGCTTTGGAAACTGTCAGCCTCTGGCCTGGACAGGCGCACACTCTCCTGGGTGGAAAACTGGTTGGATGGCCGGGCCCAGAGAGTGGTGGGAAATGGTGTGAAATCCAGCTGGAGGCCAGTGACAAGTGGGGTTTCCCAGGGCTCAGTGCTGGGTCCAGCCCTGTTCAATGTCTTCATCAATGACCTGGATGAAGGCATTGAGTGCACCCTTAGCAAGTTTGCAGGTGACACTAAGCTGGGTGGAAGTGTTGATCTGCTGGAGGGTAGAGAGGCTCTGCAAAGGAATCTGGACAGGCTGGACCGCTGGGCAGAGTCCAATGGCATGAGGTTTAAAAAGGCCAAATGCCGGGTTCTGCACTTGGGGCACAACAACCCTGTGCAGTGCTACAGACTAGGAGAAGTCTGGCTAGAAAGCTGCCTGGAGGAGAAGGACCTGGGGGTGTTGGTTGACAGCCGACTGAACAGGAGCCAGCAGTGTGCCCAGGTGGCCAAGAAGGCCAATGGCATCTTGGCTTATATCAGAAATGGTGTGACCAGCAGGTCCAGGGAGGTTATTCTGCCCCTGTACTCGGCACTGGTGAGACCGCTCCTTGAATCCTGTGTTCAGTTCTGGGCCCCTCACCACAAGAAGGATGTTGAGGCTCTGGAGTGAGTCCAGAGAAGAGCAACAAAGCTGGTGAAGGGGCTGGAGAACAGGCCTTATGAGGAACAGCTGAGAGAGCTGGGGTTGTTTAGCCTGGAGAAGAGGAGGCTGAGGGGAGACCTCATTGCTCTTTATAACTACCTGAAAGGAGGTTGTAGAGAGGAGGGTGCTGGCCTCTTCTCCCAAGTGACAGGGAACAGGACAAGAGGGAATGGCCTCAAGGTCCGCCAGGGGAGATTTAGGCTGGACATTAGGAAAAAATTTTTCACAGAAAGAGTCATTGGGCACGGGAACAGGCTGCCCAGGGAGATGGTTGGGTCACCTTCCCTGGAGGTGTTTAAGGCACGGGTGGACGAGGTGCTAAGGGGCATGGTTTAGTGTTTGATAGGAATGGTTGGAGTCGCTGATCTGGTGGGTCTCTTCCAACCTGGTTATTCTATGATTCTATGAGCCGGCAGTGTGCGCTTGCAGCCCAGAAGGCCAACCATATCCTAGGCTGCATCAAAGGAAGCGTGGCCAGCAGGTCTAGGGAGGGGATTCTGCCCCTCTATTCCTCTCTTGTGAGACCTCATCTGGAGTTCTGTGTCCAGTTCTGGAATCCTCAACATAAGAAGGATATGGAGCTGTTAGAAAAGGTCCAGAGGAGGCTACAAAGATGAACTGAGGGCTGGAGCACATTACATATGAGGACAGGGTGAGAGAGTTGGGTTTGTTCAGCCTGTAGAAGAGAAGGCTCTGAGGAGACCTTATGACGACCTTCCAGTACCTGAAGGGGCTACAAGAAAGCTGGGGAGGGACCGTTTACAAAGGTTTGTAGTGATAGGACGAGGGGCAATGGGTGTAAATTGGAGAGGGGCAGATTTAGACTAGACATAAGGAGGAATTTCTTCACGATGAGGGTGGTGAGGCTCTGGCACAGGGAAGCGGTGGATGTCTCCTCCCTGGAGGTGCTCAAGGCCAGGTTGGATGGGGCCTTCGGCAGCCTGGTCTGGAACTGGCTGACCTTTAATGTCCCCTCCGACCCGAACTACCCTCCGCCTCCCCCCAGGCCCGAGCCGCGGCGGGCCGGTCCGCCCCCAGGCTGGGCGGTGCGGCGGCGGGATGGCGGCGGGCCGGGCGGGCGCCGTGCGGCTCCTGCGGCGGCTGCAGCGGGCGGCGTGAGTGCCGGGGCCGCGCCGGGCCGAGCCAGAAGCCGGCGGCCGCTGCGGGGCTCCTGGTGCCCCGGGAACGAGCCCCTCGGGGCGGCCGCACAGGGGGGCGAGGGCTGGTTGGGGTTTCCGCGTTGTTTTTTTTCTTTGCTTTTAACCCTGCCTTTTCCTTTTCATTAACCAGATGTCGATGCCCGAGCCATTCCCACACTTATTCCCAAGGTAAGACTTAATTCGTCTCTCCAAAGGAGTCCGGTAGGAGACCGTGGCGCTGTAGGTATCACAGAATCACAGAATCAGCAGGTTGGAAAAGACCCCCAGAATCATCGAGTCCAACCATTCCCATCAATCACTAAACCATGTCCCTCAGCACCTCTTCCACCCGTCTTTTAAACACCTCCAGGGATGGTGACTCAGCTACCTCCCTGGGCAGCCTCTGCCTGTGCCCAGTGACACTTTCTGTCAAAAATGTTTTCCTGATGTCTAGTCTGAACCTCCCCTGGTGCAGCTTGAGGCCATTCCCCCTTGTCCTGTCCCCTGTCACTTGGGAGAAGAGGCCAGCTCCCTCCTCTCTATATCCTCCTTTCAGGTAGTTGTAGAGAGCAATAAGTTCCCCCTCAGCCTCCTCCAGGCTGAACAACCCCAGTTCCCTCAACTGCTCCTCGTAAGACTTGTTCCCAGGCCCTTCCCCAGCTTCGTCGCTTTTCTCTGGACACATTCCAGAGCCTCAACATCCTTTTTGGGGCCCAGAACTGAAGTATTGGTGCAACCTGGGCAGAGGGAGTGGGTGGGAGGCTTCTTCTCATAGAATGGAAGCCTGCTATAAGGTTTTCTCAAGGCCTTCTCTTCCCTGGGCTGAACAAATTCAACTCTCAGCCTGTCAGTGTTAATCGAATCATCGAATGCCAAGTTGGAAGGGACCTCAAGGATCATCTGGTCTAACCTTTTTGGGTAATACATAGTTTAAGTAAGATGGCCCAGCACCCTGGCAAGCTCAGCCTTGAAAGTGTCCAGTGCAGACTCATCTACCAGTTCCCTGGAGAGATGATTCCAATATTTAACTGTTCTCATAGACTCATATAATGATTTGGGTTGGAAGGGACCTTAAAGATCATGCAGTTCCAACCCCACTGCCATGGGCAGGAACACCTTCCACTAGGTCAGGATGCTCAAAGTCCCCAGCCAGGTCTTGAATACCTCCAGGGATGGGCCATTTGTGACTTTGCTGGGCAACCTGTTCCAGTGTCTCACTAGCCTCACAGCAAAACATTTCTTCCTAATATCTAATCTACCCTCTTTGATCTTAAAACATTACCCCTTGTTCAGTCACTCCACTCCCTGATACAGAGCCTCTCCCCAGCTTTCTGGTAGACCACCTTTAAGTACTGAAAAGCTGTTAACTTTGCAGCTGTAAACTTTGCAGCTGTACAATGGTGGTGGTTATTACTGGAGAGATGGAGTGTTCCTGTGTAAGCCACATCCTGTCTCTCCCTCCATTTTCCAGGAGGCACGCTGATCAGAAATTTGCTCTGACTGGTACTGCTGCGGTCATCACCTGAGTTAATCTCAACTTTAGATCTGCTTCTGAGGGGGAAAATACACATCTGTTACATTAGAGAAGAGTCAGGAAGCAATATGGATAAAACCCAAGCTTTTCACAAAGATGTGCTTTGGCTTGAGGAATATAATTTCGATAGTTTTTTTCTACAGTCAGTCCAAAGTGTGCAGCTTGCCTAGGCTAGGGTTGTGGAGTAAGAGCAGGAGAGCTGCGCCAAGTCACTGAGTCAGCCTGTGAAGAATTTCTGTTGGCATTGACTGTAGGGAGGCTAGGGGAATAGCTATCAGTTTGCTGTTCAGTTTCCAGATCCAATACAAATTAGTATTTTGGGCCATAATTTGAGCAGCATAAAGTTCTGAGCGGCTTGTTTTCATGTCCTTTACTTAATACACTTTTTAAAGAATTACCATTTTAAAAACTGAAAAGCTATAGATGTGTTCACATATTTGTGAACAAAACTGTCTTACAGTAAGACAATATCACAGCTGAGAAACAGAATCACTTTCTTCTGGTTATCTGCTTAATGACCTGCTCAGTCAATTCAAACTAAGCCCTTGCTAAATAGAAGTCTCAGTTAAGAAACACCTCTGCAGTTTTAGGCAGCTATTGAGTCCATAATCTAGCGAGATAATGTCAGTTCAATAAGTCTCTGAATAGTGGGGATAGATTTAACAGTGACTGTAGCAGAAAGGAAATGTTCATTGTGTTTCTGGGCAATGTTTGAGGAAATGTTGCAATTTTTTAACACAGTAAAATTCTTCCTGAAAGTTAGGTTTTGCTCAAGAATATAACAGCAGGGCATCTGTTATAGTATCAGAAAGGAAGAGAGTAAATGGCTTGGACATGTTCTTAGCCTGTCAAGTTAATGACTGTGAGTACAGCAGACTCAGACTCCAGGATAGGTCAAACATGTACAGCCTGGCAAGAGATGTCAATGAAAGAGCTGATAGCAGCTGGCCTGGCCTTGAATAGAAAGCACATAAAGGATTTTAATACATCTATCTGTTATTGTTGTGGGTCAGTGCTTCAGTGCACCCCAGAGTGTCTCTAAGACTCATTATCATGGCTTCACTCATTGGATCTGAATCCAAATCGCATATTTTCAATTAATGTAGCAGACAGAAGGCGTGACTTCAGCAGGAAGAGCAGAATGCCTCATCTGGTATTTTCTTGGAGCAGAATAGGCTGTTTCAGTTGTTGCACTTAGTTTCGCTGTGGCAAAATCAGGATATACAAGAGATTAAAAGTTTTGTAGTAATTTATGTAAAAATACCAGCAGAGAGAGGATGTGACTGAAATAATACCCCTGTAAATAACTTTTCTACTAAATAAAGTTGATAGTGACGCACCAATTCGTACTGAAACTCTGTTTATGATTGGGAATGCATGCAGTTCCTTAATTTTCAAGCATGCAATTCAGTTTGTCCTGCAAATTCAGGGCTAGGCAGCAGTAAAAAGAAGTGTAAACACCTGTTGGTATTACTCTCACACGTACACAAGATGTTCTCTATGTGAGTGCATATGGAGGATGTCTCAAGGATTTGTCTTAAAAGTTGTTCTCACAGTTATCATGTAGCCCCTACACATTCGTAACACTTGTCAGCTGGTAGGTAGGCTGCCTGCATGCTCTGCAGATACTCAGTTCTACTTATTACGTGCTGTTCTGGTCCTTGCAGATTGATAACGAATTCTAATGCACACTTACTGGTAACTTACTCAGTTTTTATAGGGATGAATTAATTCTCAAAAAAAAAAAAAAAAGACAAGACACACCTTTTTTGATTAATTATGTGAACCAAATTAACTACTTGGTTCATTTAATCTCACCAACAACGTGGAATAAAATGGGTAACTTACCTAGACAAGCGAAGATGACCTGTGAAAATGTATCGGTGATTTTAAAACCAAAGGAATCTGCCAACTCTAGTACTGAGATACAAAGGGTCGTCACTTTCTGTTCCCTAATTTTACTATTTCATTTCCATTCCAGTTCCTGAACGGCCTGCCCTGAGGAATACAGACTATGCATTTGAGGTAATTTAATAATAAAATACATTTGATTTAGAAGTAGCATTTTGTGTAAGTCGAAATATGGCATTTAACAAATATTTATTTTAGTAAATATGTATATTTCGCTTTGACTGCTTGGGACTAGATGCCATTTCTCTTTTTTTCCAGAAAAAAATGTTCTTTTTTTTTTTTGTAGATGGCCATTTCAAACATCCGATATGGAGAAGGAGTTACTAAAGAGATTGGCATGGTAAGCTTCTATAGTGTGTTCCATCACCAGTGAAAAGTTATTTTCTAAAGGACTGCTGGTGCTATCAATCCATTTTATAAGGGGTAACTTATATATGATGTGTCTGAATCTCCACTGCTTTGCACTACGTGTAGTCATATGTACCAGTGTAAAAAGGTCAGAAAATACTGCTCAGTAAAGAACAGAAGAATGTTACAACAGTGTTGCTGTGGTGTAAGTAAATACGTGAAATGGAGCTTAGTTCATGATTTGCCAGGATTATGCAACAGTATTTTTCTCTGATGGGGAATTTAATTCAAGAAGTTTTTAATTCAGTGAGACACCAGGATTTTCTCAAGATCGCTTTCGTCTCTTCTAGTGCTCATTAAAATGTATCAGAGACTTTCCACTGAATTAGATGGATATTTATTCAGCTCTGAGTTTGCACTGTGAGAGTGCAGAATTTTTATTTCATCAAACTAAATGTGAGATGATTCACCTGAGTACATTGTGCCAGTTATCCTTTTAAATGTGTGTTTTAATTCATCATTTTTCCGCTTTTCTTGGCATTTATAGCATTAAAAGTTCTCTTCTTTTTTGAAAATTTGCGAAGTAAATTAATAGATATTAAATTAAGTTAGACGGAACTGCCTAACAGCAATAGGATTATTCAGAATTGCATGTATTAAATAGCCATTGTCAATCAACTTAGCAAAGATTAGGATCTAGAATTATTTTTCTTCTTTTTCCTACCTTATTTTTATTTTTCAGCAATAAATTAATATTAAATTTTCAAGGTTTTAATGTCATCCTTTTGTAGGCAGTTCAGGGAGACTTAAACTGTGGAAAAGTCTTTTTATGTTGCAGGAATTGTGTAGGAAAAATTATTTTAAAAATACTTTGCTTTTTTTATTAGTCTTAGGTGGTTCCTTGTGTTTTTCACTTGTTCAACATCTTTATCATTAGTTTTCTTCTATCATAAGACTTCAGCCATCTAAGTTTGGCAACATTATACTTTATGCTGCCTTCTGCATCCTATATGTATGTGGTTAATCCTTGTTTTCTTTATCTGATACTGTTCTAAAGATTTTACAATAATCAACTATTTTTGAGTTGTTTGGGTTTTATTACTAAATGGTTCCATTGATTTGGATTAGTATTTAAATAGTTCAGTGTATGATTTTATACCAGTTGTTTTGGTTTTGATTTCATTGTTATTGTAGGACCTGCAGAATCTTGGTGCTACAAAAGTGTGTTTGATGACAGATAAAAACCTCTCCCAGCTCCCTCCTGTGAATGCAGTGTTGGATTCCTTGGCAAGATATGGTATAAACTTTCAGATGTATGATAACGTCCGGGTGGAACCAACAGACCAAAGGTACTACTTCTGACACTGCGCTTCTCAAAGTAGTGCCTGGGCTCTTACAGCATGCCATACAGCTGTTTTAAACACTTGCTTGTGACCTGTGCACTGGTCTTAATAGTCAGTTGTTCTATTGTATTGGAGCTGCTGGTTGCTCAGTTCTCCTGACTAATCGGAAAGCTTTTTTTGTTTTCCAAGTTTCCTGGATGCCATTGAATTTGCTAAAAAGGGAGAGTTTGATGCCTATGTTGCTGTTGGAGGAGGGTCTGTCATTGACACCTGCAAAGCTGCCAACCTGTATGCAGCCAGCCCTGCATCGGACTTCTTGGATTACGTCAATGCTCCTATTGGGAAAGGGAAGCCTGTCACTGTGCCTCTCAAGCCACTCATTGCAGGTAAAGCAGGACGGCAGGGTGTGGAGGGTAAGGGCTAGGAGAACAGTAGTCATTCTACACTCTGCATGCAATAATTTTGCTGAAATTAGTTTACCACCACTGCTTCACCGTCCTGTGGGCTTACTTCTCTACTTGTACACAGCAGCAATTTTGCTGTTTACTTCAGCGGAAGTAAAATCACAGGTATTGTCATTAGTTTGCCTTATTTAGCAAAGTTGGACTCCTTTTGATGAGAAAAGAGATTGAAGTACCAGTTTCTCTCTGACCTCAGACTTTGGATTTGGGATACCTCTGGGATTTCCTGGATCATGTATTTTTGGTAGCGTTACTATTGTGGTTTTATTTATTTATCTTGCAATATTGCGTATTACTTATTGTTTGTTGTTATCTCTGTTTTTCCTTTTAAGTTCCGACGACCACTGGAACTGGAAGTGAAACCACTGGTGTTGCCATTTTTGACTTCAAAGAACTAAAAGTGAAAACTGGTGAGAATTTTTTTTGTCTGCTATTCAAGACAACTGCTTTTCCAATGTCTTTATTATTTCTGCGCCATGAAAGAAAGGGATACTGCATGACTTTTGAGGTGTCATTTTGTTTAATTTAACCACCACAGGCAAATTTGAAAAGATTAAAGGTTTCCTTTTTGAATTAAATTTATAACATATTAGCATAATCAAATGCTTATGTAATATAGCAGATTATAGTTTGAAGGCAAAACAGGAAACTAAAATCTTTCAAGTTCTTAAATGGCAGAAAATGTTAATTGCAAAGGAAATTTCTACTTACATTCAGGGTCAACCAACTGTTCCTTATTTCCTCTGTCTTTTTCTTTCTGCTTTTAAGACTTCTATTTCTTTGTTGTATAATTGCAACCAAATGTTTCTGTTCCTGACTTTTGAAACCTCAGGCTTGAGATGCTGTGTGAGTGAGGGACACTGTCTTCCTTTGGCCTTTTCATCCTTGCCAAATAAAGATTAGGCCTAAATTGTCATCTTAAGCTTCATAGCCTTTTTGAGATTTTAGTTCTAAAAGTCTGGATTTTATGTGCCACGTGGTACTTGGGACCCGAATGGATGTGCTAAGGAGCTCTGACCATAGCTCAGAGTTTTCTAGTCTATATGTAGTCAATTAGTCTGTCTATGTCTGTCTTTCTCTGTAAGCTACATCTGTGCCCCCTTAACCAAAACAGGAAGGGATATTACAGATGCTGAAGACAGCAATTAGCAACAGCAATGGATTGCAGACACAAACCAGTCATGCCCTCTGATTGTTCACAGAAGATACAAATCTAAGAATAATGTTGCAGATGCCATTCAGCATAGACATTTTGGAAGTACAGGCCAGGCAGGAAGGGTTACAAATGGAGACAGAACATTGTCTGGTACAATTCACTTCAGGCAACAGTCTCAATTCATTTACAAAAGCTTTATCATCAGTAAGACTTAGATTCATAGATACTTCTTGCTCTGCCTTCTCTGTCTTGTCTTTTCTTTTCTTTTCTCTTCATGGTTCCAAATAATTACCTCTTATTATTGTTATGTTTTGAACCTTAGGATTGTCTTTTCTCACTTTGTTGCAAAAGATCTTTAACTCATTTTTCTTACTTATATATTGTAGGCATTGCTTCAAGAGCCATTAAGCCAACATTAGGCATCATTGACCCTTTACACACACTGTCTATGCCTGAGCGAATAGTGGCCAACAGTGGCTTTGATGTGCTTTGGTGAGTTTTCTTTGTAGGCTGTTACCTGAATTTATTATAATTTTGTATTTTCACTATGATGATTGTAGAAAAAAATATATTTTAGGAACAGAAAAGGATGATTATCCTTTCTTCTTCCTTTCCTGCTCTTTTTAAGGTGGTCTGCATTATACTTTCCTCTTGTTTAATTTCACTATCTGCCTCAAAATGTACGGAAGCAAATCACTTATTAGCAGAAATTTTAATGCTTTTTGCAGTGCACTGGAGAAGCCATTTGCTTTCAGGGTTTTGGTTGTCAGGGAAGAGAGAGACCATCTTCATTGATTATTCACAATTGCAATAGTGTTTAACACGTCCCACAGACATGGCAGGGAATAGAGAACAAGGATTTTTTGATAAAATCCACAATTTGACAACAAAAATTTGTGAAGGCTTGTGAGATGCTGGCATGTCTCATCCCAATTATGACCATCCTCAGAACCTCTCTCATAATGTACCTCTCACTTGGGCACATTTCCTTTATTTTAAACCTGTACAGCTTTTAACTGCACAAAATGCTTGGAAGTTTCTATTCAGAGGGCCAGAGCTTACTTTGGTTTTGGGTGCTGTGTATATTTAAGCAATAGATGTATGGTGGAGCTATGTGATTTCTCAAGCTTGTTAAAATGTCCTGAAATACAGTGTCTGTAATGGAACTGAGGCATTTGTCATAAATGGAAATGGTTTGTCTGTAGTTTTGTCCATCTAGATGTAGGAATGTAAGCAGTTCCCTTTCTTTATTTAGTCAAATTTGTGAGTACCTTGGAAATGAGTCTCTTCTTAGTTCTGCTTAGCTTAAATATCACACTCCCAATTTTTTAAAGATCAATACTTCTAAAAGAAAAGTGGTTTACAATCCTTCCAGTACTAAGGCCTCTTACGACTGCTGTCCTACAAGAAAGGAAACACACCCATTGCAGATGCACAGTGCTCTTCACTGAGAAATGTTACTCTCCAAGATGCCAGTTCATCCAACCCAACTTTAAGCACGGTGTGATCTGATAAATTGTGACCATGTTTGGATTGCCTGCTGTGTGTCTGTTGGAGAGTGAAGCACTTTGGAAGTGCCCATACAGTGTTCTCTCAGTTGCCTATGGGATTGTATTTCTGGGTTTGGCAGCTGTTAGACACCAGAAGTAAATAAGAAGAACCTGCATTCAAGGCACAGCAGAGCAGTAAAATGTAGCTCTCCCACTGAAATAATTCAATTTTTAATCTTTCATTTAGCCACGCTCTAGAATCGTACACTGCTCTCCCTTACAACATGCGCAGTCCATGCCCTTCAAATCCAATCAACCGACCAGCTTACCAAGGCAGCAACCCCATCAGTGATGTCTGGGCTCTTCATGCTCTGCGCATTGTGGCTAAATATTTGAAAAGGTAATAAGTTTAACAACCACCCCCTTTGCAGTATGTTCAGTCTTCAGTGCACGGGGATGCACAGAAGAACTTGAATTTTAGGGTAAAATAAGGCTAACTACTACCTTAAACTTTGGATTTCTGTTAAACAGAGCAAAAAGTAGTTGTTTTTTGTTCACGGGGAATCTACTCATGAGACTTCTTCTCCAAGCTGTCAAACTACACAAGCGGTCTGATGCGTAGGAAGGCAAGGATCCCCGTCCTCTTCCCACACAGATAGTGGGGTCCAGACCACCAGCTGATGAGGTGGTGAGAAAGCTAGAGTGATCTGGGAGCCATGTGTATCATAGAATCATTTGGTTGGAAAAGACCTTTGAGATCAAGTCCAGCCTTATGATTGCTGAAGTTCCTAAGTGGAATTGTTGAAACTACCACTGAGGTGAATACAGCTAAATACTCTCTATTAACGCAGTTTTCTGAAAAGTGACAGGAAACTTGCCCTTCACTGAGCCAGTTAGATTTACTTACTGATCCAGAAGCAGATTTATTCTCTGACTGAAGTGTGGGTTGATCCTATTTCCAGTGTTTTTATCTCAGCTTATCTTAGAGGTTCTTGTGTACTTGTCCATAAAGAAGCCCTCTCTCCCTTCTCCATCTTGAGTTACCAAGCTGCTTGTGAATTAACTGGTACTGTTGTCTCCATGGTGCACAGAGCTGTCAGAAACCCTGAAGACCGTGAAGCAAGAGCCAACATGCACCTAGCAAGTGCTTTTGCAGGTATTGGCTTTGGCAATGCTGGTGTTCATCTCTGGTGAGTACAGAAAAGTACTAATCTCACCCAAGGTCAGCTTCTAGCCAGTGTTTATTTCAAATTGCCAAAGACATCGCTGCCTTTGTTGCTGAATATATAATAAGACATTGTAGCCTGGCCTGTAGCCTCTTTGTGAGAAATTGATGGGCGCTTGCCATTTATGTGTATGGGGATTGTGTATTCTAGCTTGTGATACTCAAATCCAGTCGTGTGAAAATTACATAACATGGCCTTCTTTACCTTCCTCAATAGTAAAAACTGTAGTTATGAAAAATAAAACCATTAATGGCATTTAAAAATGCTGGATTTCATGCCAGCTGTTCTGCAGTGAGACAGCAACAAGATAATCTTGTGCCATTCCTGAGCTGATGCAATTGTCTGTAAGTTGGTCTGTGGGGTAAGCATTCAGCAGGCTGAAATGAGCTATAATTAATACTGCAAGGCAATGTAGTTTCATATGGGTGAAAATCTCAGAGGAGCAAAGCCTAATTGTGTGGAGAAATCATTCTCTTCAGAGATGTTCCTTTCATTCCTTTTGTTGGAGCAAATCCACTCTTTAATTAGACTTTAAAATTAATGTTTGTTTTTCTCAGACAGTGTGATCAGGTAGGGATGGAGATTATGCTGGTTTTGACGTATCTGTATTACTTCAGTAACTGAGCATCTTTCAGTCCAGTCAGTGGAATAATATAACTTCACGCTCACAAAGTAAGGAAATAGTTTTTTACAGCTAGGTCCCTAAGATGCAGAGGGGTGAGGATTGTCTGTATCCAATATCCATACCATACCTAAATACCCTTTTAGTGTCTGTACCTAAGAGACTTGCATACAGAAGACTGACCCCACAAGGGACTGAATGCAAACTTTTCAGATGCCACGAGAGCTGCCCTAACCACTTTCTATCTACTCTCTGTTCCAGCCATGGAATGTCTTACCCTATTTCTGGTTTGGTGAAAACTTACAAACCAAAGGATTATAATGTGGATCACTCTTTAGTGGTAAAACTTGGTTTATCTTTGTTTTCATATTACTCATTTCATTCCTCTGTTTTCTCACATTAATGAGCATTAAAACACATTGAAGTTGAAAGTACATGTCCTGTTGATGTGATTATTCTTTTTTCTTTTTCCCCTTTGCCCCAGCCTCATGGCCTTTCTGTGGTGCTGACATCCCCAGCAGTTTTTGCCTTCACGGCGCAGGTACACCCTGAGCGGCACTTGGAAGCTGCAGAGATACTAGGTAGGAATCTGTGGATACAACTTACTCATACAAATGGAATTCTTTCTAAAATGAGGAAAAAAAAATGCGTGCAAGCAATTATTGTTGGTTGTCACAGAGGTTTTAAGTTTAAAAAACAAGATTTTGAAGTCTGACTGAGTTAAGCATAATGCAAACTTAAGTAGAATAATGCTACATTTTTAGCTGGAAATATCTGCTTCTTGGCTAGAAAACTGGGCAGCTGAAAAAACTGAAAGTCTGTTATGAATTGGGAGAGAGTAGCTGTGATTGACATCTCTCTTGGTGCTTTATGGAGAGTAGTTACTTTAGAGTAGACACCATAAAACAAACCAGTACTTGGGTGCACCTCTTAGCGAAAAGGAAGCATTTTGCCTGATGAATTTCCTGCTGTGGCAATACATTAGGGCAGTGTGATGTTCTGAGTCACTCCTGCCCTTTTTCAATGGCACACAGCTCTGGGTTTTGGTCTTTTCGAATGCAGGCATGAGCTTTTTTTTTTAGGTGCTAGAATTTCTCCGTGGCCAATGTCAAGGGAAGACAAAGAGCAGTTGTTCTGTGGACACATCTATGATGGCTGAGAAGTGGGTTAGTGAACAAAGTGGCCTTTTCTGCTCCTTAGCAGAATAAAGGTAAATGCTGCAAGCTGATAGCTCATTTAAAGGTTACTTTTTCATACAGTGCATCTGTGCAACCCGTCACCAGAAGGTGTCCTAGGGAAAGGATACCTCTTCATTGCACAAACAGCATGACTGTCTATAATTAATAAACAAGCTTTCAATGATGTAATCTGGGAGCTGTTAGCAGTCTAGCTGTGACAGCATGGCTCCATGGTAGGCTAATTTATTTATATCTAAGGCTGGGATTTTTGTCTGCACTAGATTCTGTTCTGTAGCTAAACTGCTGCTAATGCTCATGCTTGCTAATGAGCAATCACAGTCACATTGTGCAGCAGCGTAGAGAGAAAGTGATTTGTGGGAACTCTCCGGGTATTTGGAAAATTTGTGTTTGGTCCCTTGTATGGTCAGCCTTCTGTACGCAGATCACAGCAATCCAGTCACATGTGTGACTTCCTTGTATAAGTAACCTGAAAACATTGTTGGTTTCAAGAAAGAGTAGGGCTTTTATATAGACAATGAAAATACCACAGTCTTTTAAAGAGAATGTAAAACAGCATGGTCAGAAAATCTACATCGAGGAAAATCCCGTTTATTTTATATATGTTGGCTATGAATTTGTTCGTACAGAGTATGCAGTCCTGACTATGGTCAAATCCAGAACATAAACCTAGTTGGAACTATATACTAGCTACAAAATGTCACTGTTCCTACAGCAATAACACAACTCAAAGTAGGCTGAGAAAATGTTTCTGGGTAACTGACCAGCACTGCATATCAGAGAATTTGAACTTTGGCTTCCTGATTTTAAAAAACCACTAGGTTTTGTGGTATGAACTGCTGCCGTAAATTCTCTTTTTAAAATCTCTGATAATTTTCACAATAGAAATTTAAACTACATTATTATCTGCCTTGTGGTAAAGGGACTCTGCCATATACATGTCACGTGGAATTTAATTTATTCACTCCTGCCTGGGTTGTTTACTTCTGATTCCAGTCCAGAGTCCAACTGACTACAGTAGCTGATTCAAATCTGTCATGTTGCCAAATGCAATGACTAAGAAGGTATTTTATGACATGAAGCAGATTACTAAATAGTTATGTTGTGTGTATGTACAGCTGTGAATTTGGGTGCAGCCAGAAAAAGCTTAATACCTCCCTGGGTGGATTCTTAACAGTTGAAATAGGTGTGCGTGTGGCCAGAAATTTTCTAAGTGCAATCAAAGACTGTTGTGTCTTTTAGATAGAGCAAAAAGAAAGTACTAGAACTATAGCAATATTTTAAAACTGCCCCTCATGTTTACTGTCCTTTTTTTGCTTCCTTCTCTTTTACTTTACTACCTGAAGATACTAGATTTATGTCCCTGTTACTACTCTACAGCAAAACCCAGGGTAAACTCAAACTGCATGGCATAATCCTAATAGCTTAAGATGTTGTACAAGATTCTGTCATACCTTATTTATCAATTTCTCCCAGATGTCATCTACTACAGTACTGCTGGTCTTACTATCCAAATATCCAAGTTCCTCAAATGAGCTTGTCATTCTCATGTTCACTTAATCCCGTCTGAATGTTACACTGAACTGTGTGAGGATCACAGGAAATATTTTTCCTGTAGCTCTGTTGTGCTCTTACTCATCTTGCAGTAAGGCACTCAGACCTAACATAGTTCTGGTGTAACATCATTGAGGTTACACAGAGAACAAATTTAGCTCATCTTAGTTTGAAAAGAAATCTTATGGAGGAACCTGTGTCTTCTATTCGGACGTGGTTGTATTATTACTTTTAAACAAGTCCTGACCATTCATTGAAGAAGGGGAAGAAAGCTGTTCTGTAAGAAATATTGATGCTCTTTCATTTTATATTGATGCTTTCATTACTGTTCAGTACATGTTTCAAAGACACCGGTTCCTGCTCTTCAGTTCTACATTATTCTACACAGGTGAGCATATATTCATATAGCATTAAGTTTAGGATTTACATATCCCCTTGAACACTGCCCTGCCATCTCCTGTCTGTCTCTGCCAATATGCTCTAGGTCCTCTCTTTGAATGCGCAATAGAACAGAATAGTAAGTGGTTTCAGTGTCCTCTAGATGTCAGCAAATTCAAGGCCTTAACATTTGGCACACTGTCCATAAAAATAAATAACATTGACGTTCATGCGTTCACTTCTTCCCTCCCAACAGTTAGTCAGACGGAAAAGTGCTTCTCCCTGTAAGCACAGAAGGAAAGGAACTTAACCTCATGTGGCAGTTAGTCTTTCTGGCAGCAGTTACCTGCTTCTCCTGGTCTTGTTTCATTTCACCTTTTACGAACTATTCTAACTGTAAAATGAAGACTGATTCCCCTTTTTATTTCATGTTCCTTTTTGGACAGTCACTGTTAAGTATGGATATGTATTCAGCTGATATTATGATTAAATTAAGGCCAGAGCAGACTTCCTCTGCTCTCTCCACCCTACAGTCAAGGCATTATGTCTTATTTTAGGAGCTGACATCCGCACTGCCAGAATCAAAGATGCGGGATTTATTTTGGCAGACACACTCCGGAAATTCCTATTTGATCTGAATGTTGATGATGGCTTAGCTGCAATTGGTTATTCTAAAGCAGACATCCCTGCATTAGTCAAAGGCACGCTGCCTCAGGTAAGACAGAAAGCAAAATAGTTTTTCTTGTCAAACAAAATAGAACAGATTTTTGAAAAAACAGAAGTGTTTCTTTTCAAGCAAATGTTATTTCTAGTCATATATGGAAACAATTCAAATGGAGAAAATTATGGGCAGTCGACTGTATTTTGTTTCTCCGCACTCTTTAAGCTTTTCTTTTCAGTGAGATGGAGTGCATTCTGCAGTCTGTTCTTTGCATGGATTCAGAAGAATGGCTGGGTATTTGGTTTATTTTTTAACATTGCATTTTAAAAAAAGAGGATGTTTTTCACAGACCTTTGGTCTTTGTAGGAGATGCTGCTTTTTCATAACTGTCTCTGCTAATTATGTATGCAAGATGAGTTGTAGATAAAGCCTTAATACCAAGAGCTACCTGGTAAGACTGATCAAGCTCGCTTTGCATTAAGCTCTTCCATATTGAGAAGTTGCACTTTTCTTCCCAGATGGCTTTTTTGTTCCATTGACCCCCATCAGAATTTGAAATAAGGTCCCCTGAGATGATACAGATTAAACTTGTAATACCCTTTATTGTTTCAGTGCTCACAAAGACACTGCGAAAAGCAGCACACCACTCTGAAAGCAAAACCCAGTATCTTCCTTGTAAAAAGACAGTTTGATTCATATGCTGTGGACTGTTCCATCTACTTAGGATTTATTATTAGCATAGGAAATAAACACTAAGGGAAAAAAAGAAAATTTTGTAGGCTGAAAGCTTATTCACTTTTTACAGCAGTGCCTTACCACGTCTAGTTCTTCTCATTTATGAATCTCAGAGCAATTTAAAACAGATTGTAATTATCAATATTCCTATTTTATATCTGAGAAAATGACACAAAGGTGCAACTCTTCAGGACCGCACACAGCGGAGCTGTAGCAAAGCCAGGAAGAAGACTAAGGTCTCTGTGTGCCCATCAAGTGGATTATGTGTGTAAATTGTTATGGGGCATTTCAGAGGTTTGTTTTGATAAATATATTCCTTTAAAAGAACTGTGTTTGGGTCATCATAAGCACAACATCTCATTGAAGGCATGTTTTGCACAGCTAGGAAAGGTTCTTCACCAAAAGATGTTGCAGGGTTTTTTTGCTTGTTTGTTAGCTTAGCTCAAATTGACTTTTAATTCATTTAGTGTTGTCTCATGGCATTGAGGATTAATTGCACTGTGTAAAATGAGATGACCTAATAGTTTCTTGAACCTAATTTTTGTATATGAGTTGTAGCATGATCAAAATGTATTAGTGGTCCTTAATAGCCCATTATTACCCACAGAGGTAGTCCATACAGTTTAATCTTCAGTATATTTTTTCTTTTCCATTTGCAGTAGGTTTTCTTTGGAATAGAGCAGCGATCCATTCACATGAACAAGGCAGTTGTAGTCCAGGGCTGATAGCACTAACAGGTGTGCAGGGTTTATTCCACATTGTGAAGTGCAGGCTGCAGGAAAGCAAAACTAGTGTACTCTAACTGCTGGGATTTGTGCTGGGAACTCTACCGGGACAAACATTTATACTTGAAGTTTAATCAGAATTTTATTCTGAGTGAGTTTATTGAAGGTGATCCTATTTACAGATGTGAGTCTAGCAATGAAGATGCTGTCCCAGGATCTAAGATGGTCAGCCCTGCAATGATGTTTGAGGGGAGATAGAGAGGACTGAAAATGAGAGACAGTGGAAGGGCTGTTCTGTTGCTTACCCACCCCCTGCAGACATCCCTGATGAGGCCGAACCACTGACAAGCCAGGGGTTGCTCATTTTTGGAGCGATACCAGAGTGCACTGAGTCAGACTGGGTGAGTTGAGGCCTTGCTGTCTTGGCAACAGCAAATGTCAGCAGGCTTGTGCGAAGGGAGTGCTGGTGCCTCTGCGTCCGGGCATACAGGAGGAGCATCCATTTGGAGCCTTCTGTCGATATAGCTGGGAAATGCTGCAGTCTGTCACGGTGATTGTATTCTGTCACCCTGTGTGACTTTACAGATAACTCTGTCCGTCTCGGTGCACAGGACTGCAAAACTGTAATTTGGCCCAGAGCATCCTAACATAAGCCTGATGAATTTACTGAGTGCCCAGTCACTGAGTTGTTGTATTTTCCATATTGTGAGTCTGAAGAAAACCCATACTTTTGCCCTAGTGTTGTTTGAATTTTCCGTTTGGTTTCAAAACAGCATAGAATAACCTTAAGCTTTTGTTTGAGTGGATCTGTGTGTGTAGCAGTGCTGCTCAGGGATGGGGAAAGAGGTATCATTTGATTGCTATTGCTGCACCAGCAAAGCTTCTCATGTAGGTGAAGTTATACACACAAAGCTGCACTTTTCAGACTCATCACAAGGCATGCTAACCATGCTAGCAAGACCATGAACTGTGACTGTCTCACAGCTGGCTTCCTCACAATGCTAGACCGATATTTCACATGTTAAGCTCACAGTGCGGTGGCCTGTCTTGCTGTGTAACCACATCCAACCTGTCCACAAATCACAGCCTTGTGGGTTGAGAGGGAAGTGGAGTGGCTGCAGCATTGCGTTGCAGCAGTGGTGTGTGCTCCGTTCAGGAGGCTGGCTGAGCTGAGCCTCCCCCGAGGCAGGAGGCTGGAGGAGCCCCTTCTCCAAGCATCCCACTTGACGTGCGAGGCAAAGCCCCTAGCAAATGAAATCCACTGTCTTGAATGTGAAAAAGGGAGGGAAAAATTCAGAGCTCTTACTGGGACAGCCTCTTCCACAAGTGAGATCTTGAAACAGGGTGCAGCAGAAGAAACTCCACCTTGCCAAAATACACTGCATTCATGTAAAGATAACACACTCCTAGGGTAGGCCTAGCCTCTGTCTTTGCAGATGTTTGTGACTTTCCCCAGTCTTTCAATAACTGTTAAAATTGTTGATTCTTGAAAGCATAAAAGTACTAATCATAACCAGTCTGAGTACATTAATGTTAAGCCCTTTCAGCTGAGTGTTTCTTAAGTAACAATACCTACAGTAATACCGCTCCTCATCCTCGGTAGTGTGGGCTGCTTCTGAGGTGCTGTCCCTGCCTTTGTGGTTGTTTTGTCAAGCAGAGCAGTGAAGCATGTACCTGAGTTTCGGACAGTGGGACTTCAGCACCGGAAAATTCTGTTGAATCACTGTCAAATGAAGACCAACCACAGCTATTTAGTATTCTGGTTCAAAAACTGTTTATTAAGCAGTTTTAGTACCGTCCCTTGCTGTGTCTCTTTTTTTGGAGCCTGAGTTGCAAGTATTGTTTGCTCTCCCCATCTGTGGCAGTTCCAGGATTTTGAGAGATGTTGTATTTTGAAAATATTGGTCCCTAAAAATCGACCTCCAAATTCCAATGCCAGTGAATGAATTTTAAATGGACCGTATTCCCAGGATACTACCCACCAGTATGGACATCTGTGACTGACGAGACCAGTGTTTGAAGTACTTGACTTTGCAACTGAAATGCGTTTTAATCTTGCTTCTGTGTATTTAATTATAGGCAATTTAAACTAATATATTCTTGAAAGTACCGTGCAGCTGATGGTGCTTCAACCTTAATTACTTGATTACTTATTTGCAAAAGCATATTATTCTCTGTGAAGGGCATTAGTACAAGGGCACGTAGTTCAGCTACTGTTTGATTAATTTTATTGGCAACTTTCTGGAATCCATTTTTTCTTTAATCTTGCAGGAGAGAGTGACTAAACTATCACCACGTTCCCAAACAGAGGAAGACTTATCTGCCCTCTTTGAGGCTTCCATGAAGCTTTATTAGCTTAAACGTTTTGTTCTGAAAAGTGTGCTCTGTTCTAACACAAAGGTAATTTCTTATAGATATGGGGCTGAAATTGTTTAGAGAATGGAAGAACTTGTGTATCTTTGACTTCTGTTCCATTGTACACTGTCAAAAGGTCAAGCAATTAATCTTTATCTAAATAATGCTCTGAAGTGAAGACTGTGGGTCTTTTTTTCTTGCTTGGTAGTCAGTGGTATTAACTTGCGTAACGCTTGAAGCAGACTTCTCACTTTACTGAAGACTTTCTTGTGCTTTAGAGGTGATAAAAGGTGGAAAAATTATGTAAGGTATATTCCAAAGCATTTTACAAATTACGTTTTTCATTAAAATTGTCTGTGATTTTGTCTTTAAAAGTCATGCTGTTTAAGAAATAATTTGGGGCATTTTTAAATAGGGAAGGGGAGTTACCTTATGGAAAAAAATCAGCTTGCTGTATTCTGTTCTACTTTGTCATCTTTTTACTACCTGGCTTCACTAAGGCAGCTCTTGAACCGGAATGCTTTTTGTTGTTTGGTTGAGAAAAAACCTGCATGCTTCATACATGTTTGGAAAAGGCTTCCTGGAAGTTTGCTTTGGGTTGAAAACGTGACATTTATTTTCAGAAATTTATCATGCCTTTTAAGATCTATATAAAGCATTCGTAGGAGGAGCAAAGCCAGAGTAAAGTGTGGACACACTCAGGAGAAACCACCTAACAGCAAGACATCATCCATCACGGTCATTTTGTTTCTGTGGAGGCAACAGCTTCCTTTTCTGTTCCACGGAAAGAAGATACCAACTGTATCTTGCTTCTCTGTGAAGCAATTGCTTCTGCTGAGCTCCTGCAGGTGCTGTCACTCAGAGGGAAGCCACCAGCTTAAGGAAGTGGCAGTGTGCTGTGGTTCAATATTAAAAGTTGATGGTGTAGCGTATGGCTGCACAATGCCCCGCTGGGAGCACTGGTTAGATGTAGGAATGAGTGTGCACATTCAGAGCTGTTAACCAGCTGGTTGACTGTCACCTGAGACAGGGAAGTGGGAAAGGGAGAAATGAAACTAAAATTGTAATACTATTTTTCTTTTTTTAAAAAGTGCACATGGTTTTGTGTACAGTTCATTCAAATTAGGTTCCGCTTCATGTTGGACTATTTCAGCATCTGATTCATGCAGCTACCACAGCACAAGACAAATATGAGAAGAACCCCATAACTTCTGGTGTGCTTATTCTGTCTACTAGGGAGGGAGCACTTTTCAATCAGTCTGCGGAAATGGAAGGCTCTGTTCTTATGCCTTTGCATTCTTGTGTTTGTCTGATAAAGCTAATGCTATCCTAGACTCTAAGCACAGATATGTTCTGTGCATTGACATTGCATCTATTCTAATGCTGCTAAAATAGATGGATGGATACTGGTTGAAGACTGGAGATTTTGGTTTTAACCACAGAATGGGTTTAGTGGCCATAAGAACTGTGCTGCCAGTATGCTTTGTCTGGGCTGGGACACACATTTGATTTCCATGTCCTTCTGAATCTTGTCCACTGCTGAAATTGCCTACAAGAACCTGTGTCACAAAGGCTGATGTTGTAATAGCAAGGGATTCACTTTACTGTATTGTGCAAAGCTGCTATACTGGGGAAAAAAAAAAAATTGTCAAACCCTTTTGTATATAATCTTTCATCTTTCCACTCCTGTCTTTCTCCAGGCTGTGATAGCAGTGTAGAGTCCTAAAGAGAGAATCTTTTTTCCAGGAGCCTAATTCATGGCAGCCATGCTGTGTCAGAGAGAATATACTTTCTGCAGAACTGGACAGCATGTGGGTTTCATCACACATGTTGTCCAGTTCTGCAGAGCAAAGTACTTTTGTGGACTAGTTAGGAAGGTAGGGTATTTTCTTTCAGCACACTTGTTATTTGCCATTTCTGCCAGTATGGCAGTTTTTACCAGGCTGCATTTTCAACTGACAGAACCTTGCACTTAACTTCCCATACCAGATAACATAGAGCTCTTGCTGGTTTTTAAATTAAGGTTCACACACACACCCCCCAATACAGTGGATTTTATCTGTATTTTATAGACGAGACAAACAGTCTCAACATAACCCAACATAAGCAGATGGTGCTGTAAGAACGGCCATTTCTGTTTTCTACCACCTTTGGCAGCATGAGGGTCTTCGACTGGCTTAGACTGGTTGTGAAATCTCACAGACATCAGGTACACAAGTGTTCTCCTACCACCAGTTATTAGCTATTAATGGAAATTTTCTGAAGAAAAATCAAGGGAGGTCAAGTCGCCTCACAGTGTCTTTCAAGTAGTGATAGTGTGACAGGGAGTCACGCCCTGGCTGCTGGGCAGTGGTGGTTTTATCCACAACTGAACAGTTAACCAGGGTTTTTCATGTATTATCTTACTAAATTGCTCTGTTCTGAGACAACCTATTTGGTCAAATATATCTGTATCTTTGAACATGTCTATTTTGTGCACATGAGCCTGACATTTGTATGGGGAGCTGGGGTGACACTGTAATTGTCAGTGCCTGGCAGTGGTTGGGCACGTGTGTGAAATCTGGGCAGCTTGTTTTTGTGGCTCCTGTTACTTCTCTGTTACTCAAGCCCTCCGTGACAAATCCGTTATTCCCTTAAGATGATACTGAACTGCAAATAACAAATAATATTGTACTTGCTATAAACACAAACTTGATTGAAAGTGTGTGAGTGCAGTGTTTAAATCCGGCATGTTAACTTGAATCCTATAAAGTAGCTGAACCAAAACCACTCAGAGAGAGTAGACTTTCACTAGCTTCACAGACCATCGTGATTCTTCCTGCAAAGTCATTTGCCTGATGATCTTGGTGCTGTGCAGACAAAGCCTTTGTGTCGTGGGTGACAAACAAGAGCAACGGTGGAGGCATTCCCAAAATAAAAGCATTCAAACTACTGCACAGATTTCTGTGACTGTTTAAGACCATTTGTGCATGCCTCACTCTGCATGATCAGTCCATAGTTATAAGTAGCATTACGTATTTCATGACAACAACATTATCAGTCCTTTTATGTTGTACTTATTAGCAGTAGGAGTTGATTGAGTCTCTTCTTCCTTGTGGAGTCAGAGACCTACTTTCTGCCTTATATAGCTGTAACTATATAAAAGGATTTGTCAGGTTTCATATAAAGAAGAATAAATGCTTAGTTTATCTAGATCATGGTTTCTGAATAGGTTTAAAGTAAGCATAAATGGCAGATATTCAGTCACAACAGAAGAATGGTTTGAAGAGGCTTTAGGGACTCCTATTAAAGTAGGAGTTACCACGTTCGAAATTCTTGCTGTGGACACTGACCTGCTACTTCTCCCTCTGGTCCTGTGTTCTCTGAGTTCCGTGCAGATAAACACAAAGTGCAGCCTAGCTTATCTGGTTGCTCACTCAGTCCATCTACAGTGATAAGAATAGCTTTGGGGAGTGAGTATGAACAAGTGCACGTGTAGTGCTGGTGAAAATAGTTTACCAGCAGGTGTAGTTTTACCTGGAGTACAAAATGGAAAGCCCACTCCTCTCACAGGGTGCTGAGAGCTTAATATCAGTAGACCCTAGGGTAGCCGGTACAATAGTTTGTACCTCTCTTCCCTTGCGTCTTCCCATTCTAGTGCTGATTTTCCTAGCTGTTGAAGGAAAAAACAGTGTGAAGCAAAAAATATATAACCAACACGCCTAAATCTGCAAAAACTCTCGCCATCATCCTGTGTGAATAAACTTGGAAGAAATCACAGGTAGGTTAGTGTGTGCACTCATTCCTTGTTGTACCGTCTTCACTTAACGTGCCAAGGCTGTCATCTTCTGTCTTGTGGTTGGTTTTCTATCTTCCTGAGACCTGAAAAATGGATGAAGGAGTGTGGTGGTTAAGAGAGACACAGCCAAGCTATGTCTAGGTGCTTCCCATAACCCCTGAGTAAATCTGCTTAAGCATCACAGTGCTCCAGGACATGTGCAGTATGCCTTCAATTCAACAGCTCCATCCTTATAAATCCATCCCTGCATTAAGTGTGTCTGTGCAGAAGGGACAAGGGCAACCTGATACAATGCAGCAGGAGCCCTAGAGGTACAGTCTCCAGTTTTCCTCAGATCATCCCTGTGTACTTCCTAAATAAAAAGGAGCTTAATTTAAATTCAGAAATACTGAATACAGAAAATGGTTAGACCATTTTCCTGATTTCTCCGGGAACAGTAGCTGACACAGAGGTACACAGACCACTTGTCTGTCGCAGTGTCCTGGACAGTGAGAGCAGGGTCTTGCACGCTTACCCACTCCTGTTAATCCTGCCTTGAAGCCTGATTCCATCTTTAACTCTTTACCAGGTCACCTGCAGAAGAAGAGGTTCCTCTTTGAGCCATGGGACTGTCAGTTACTGAACTTGCAGGGGTCTCGGCTCTCTTTGCGCTTGCCTTATTTCCCACAGACAGTTGCCTTTGTGCTTACCTGCAGTGTACATATGAGAAATCACTCCATTTGTTACAAAATGCTTCGTGCATTTTTTTTATGTGTCCATGAAAATAAGTAGAAGCTTCTACTGTTGCTCTGAATTTCTCAGTGAAACAGACAAAAAAAACCCACCCAGAACCTGGGCTATCATCAGGAGGGCTGCAGTTCTCTTAGATGCAACGTTTCTGAAGGTAGTTTGATATTTTGCCCATTGTAGGCTTACATTAAATAACCCACTAAAATGCCTTTCATTTTCTCCCCATTGCACTGAAGCATCAGCCATGAGCAAGTTGGTAGAAAATGTTGTGCAGCCAAATAATAACAATAAGAGGAAGAACTATTTTATACAGCTCAATGGAATGTTAATCAGGGTCTTAAGTTTACCGCTTTCCTAGTAATACAAGAAGGGATGAAAAAAATACTTGCAGTCTTTGATTTCTTTTGAAATATTACACTTACTCAGTTTTCAGAGAACTTTAAATACTGCAAGCGGCAGCAGGTATTTTCCTTATTTCTCCGACCATGGGAATTAAAGGGGGAAAAAATGCACACCCATGAGGCAGCACAGTTAAGTGAAAGCAGAGGAAATGTGACCCATATCCTTTGCAGAGCAGTGTTAATTGATATCACTGTAGAGCCACGGAGTTCAGTTCTGCAGCCGGGTATGCTGGCAGCACACCAAAATCAGCAGAGTAGTAACAGAATGAAGGCTGTGCCCACACTGTCATATGAGCTCTGGCAAATCTTTAGTTTAATCTGATACGACTGTATCATGAAATATATATATATATCATAGCACAAACGCTGGTTTATTGATGTGGAACTTTTGCTCTGTGTTGCCTGACTTCCAGTGACTTTGACCAGCTTTAACAATGCACTTGTGCTTTTCCTGGGGTAGGCTATTTGGATGTTTGACCATACAGCCTTAAATTAGCAACTTGACATTGAAATGCTGATTTACACCTGCAGTCAATGGATAACACATGTTAAGGACTGATTGTCAGCAGCTCCAATGTGTTATCGCTTCATTCTGTGGCATTGTCACTTGCCTTTATGGGGTTTAAGGATGCCATTGTGTGGTATTGTTGCTATGGCTAAGGACACAGCTGTGGGGGGCTGACACCGTGTGTGGATGTTGTCATTTATCTAAAAGCTGACATCACTTTCAAAAAATCACTGTGAAGGTTTGGACGTTTAAGTGTTGCTGTGTATTTTAAGACAGTATTGGAAATAAAGACACTTTTTTGCTGGCATAAAAAACAGTTAACATTCAATAACTTGCTCTTCCGACCTTTTCACCTTAAGGAAGATTTACGGTCATTTAGATCAGAACTTTCCCCTTGATCAGGGGTTTGAAAGCGTTAGGATGCAGACAGACAAAGAAAGTCTTTTCAGCGCTAGGTCACCAGCACAGACCATGGTATCTCCTAGTGACCATTAGATGGTTGCTCACTAGTTTATGTGCGAGGGTTAGTTGTAATCCATTTTCCAACACACTTCAATGCCTCATGAAAGCTGTCACCATGTGCTTATCTGAGCAGTGAGAAATAGGAATTAGCATGAACAGAGCCTGAATTGCATTCGCCATGCACTACTAAAACCTCAGAGCCTCTGTAACACTTGTTTTAGTGGATCAGTCCTTCTCCAGAGTTGGTTTTCCAAGCCAGGAAAGGTTGAAGCCATGTCAGCGCTGTGCTGTGAGCAGTGGCGCTTCAGTGTTCCCTCTACTCCCACTTATGGAGCAGGCAGGTCGCATTCAGACACACTCACAGTGGCACCACTGGCATTTCAGGCAGTTAGGACATCCTAGAGGAGGGCATCCCACAGCCTTCATGTAACCAACTCCCAGGTTTAGTTCCTGGTGTGGTCAAGCTGACATACTTCATACCTATTGGATTTGTGTTTTAAATGGGAGACCTAAAATTAGAACTACTCAGTTGGTAGAAGTGAGCATAGAGCTAGGGGGCAGATTTCAATAGTAAAGTAACTGCTAGTGACTTCTGATGTCGGAATTGATAATGTCACCAACTGCAAAGCACCATTCAGGGACCTACCTAAGAGAGTCGAGCTGGAAATGCCAACCCACTGAACAAAGGCAGCACAGGGGTGGCTGATGGGTGCTAGAGGTCTAAGCCTTTCCTTCACTGCAGGCATCTGCACGTGCATAGCAAAAGAGGCATTGGTAAAAAAACTGTGGTGTGTGGAGATACAAGAATATGATTGCTTACAGCTGAGATGTGGAGCCTGAATATATAATGTGGTTACATGAGAGTATAAAAAGTTGGAGAGCTAAGATATAGGAGCCTACAACTTTTTGGCCGACCAAGTTGAGAGGATATAGAAATGTCAGACTTAGAGGAATATCTAAGATGAGAATACGCATTTTACAAAACATTGTAGAAACCAGGAAGGATGTAGAATCTAAAACTACATAGTTATTAAGGAGAATGTCCATGTCTATTGCAAAGCACCCCAAAACTCTTCCCTTTTGGTTTTCTCTCTCCCAGGTTCACCTCTGTACAGTTACTTGCCATGTAGGGAACAGAGCAACTGAAGAGATTACAGCCCGAACTGAGGTTTAAGTGTAAAGGCTAATAGGACAGAGGAAAAGGATCATCAGTTCTACGAAAATCAAAGATCTCAGAGGCTGCGTGACTTGAAAGGAACTGACCTCTATGTAGCTTATGAGCTTGAAAATCCCCTCCTATGTATTTGCAGCATTAATTCCTGTTGTTATCTGAGGTGATCTACTTTAATCAGATTCCTAGAAACAAGTCAGGTACTTAAAAGAGAATATCTTTGACACTCCTGCTGGCAGCATCTGTAGAGAGGCCAAAGACCAAACCAGCAAGGAAATAAGATAACTTGCTTCATCTCTCCAAAACCTTTCTTAGGATAATTGGCATCAGAGGGAGTCCACAAATTTCCCTTTCCAGACTTATAGGCATACAGTGTATGGCCATTTAACGTGCTTGTTACAAAAAAACTACATCAAAAGTCTCACATTTCTAAGACACAATTCCATACTGGTGCTCCCAGTGTACCCTAAGAATTCCTTTGTCACCATGCCATCTCCTGTGCTATCTCGCAGCTTACCACAGGCACCATAACTTAAATATGGATCAAAAGTGGACTCATGAATTTGATCCTGTGTCTGTGCCTTTAGTGTCACTTCTCCTACTTCCAATTCCTGTTTTCTAAGTTTCTAGCACTGGGTTCTCCAAGTGCCAGTAGTGATGGTCCTTGTTTTAAATTTTATCTCATTTTCACCAAGAACTTAATCCAGGGAAGGCAATGCTGTTTTGATACCCTCCAAAGACATTCATCCTGCTGAGCACGTGTGCTGCATGCAGCAAAAGGAGCTTGATGGCTCTGTGAGGACACGCTAGAGACAAGTAAGGTGACAGTTCAGGTTGCCTCATTCTTTAGACTTATCCATGGGAGGAATCCTAAGCAGTTTGTGCCTGGTTACCCAAGCAGTGGATTTTCCTCCATATGGTGTGAGACATAGTCTGCAGTTGCAGCAAGAAGGCTACTAGTGCAAAGATTCGCGAAACACAGGACGAGTTTCAATAAATGCACTTTATTGTCCAAAAAATGGTTATGTGCACATCAGGAGCCGATAGTCAAAATAATCTTAAAATGTTTTAAAGGAAAATGTTGGGAGTGAAAAATACCCATCCAAAAATTACTGTGATTTATCAGGGGAAGAAAGACCTCACTGGTCAATTCGCTTGAAAAATTAATACATTAAGGACAAAGGTAATTAAAGTTTGGTATCTTAATAAGCTATTGTTGTCACAGCCCAATTTGGACATATCGCTCTGTTGTTGACATTTTTAATCTGTGGATTACCAGTACACGACCAGCGTATGAAAGCTTGTTAAGCCTCCACGTGCTCAGCCTGGCCCTCTCTTTAATGCTGGCTCAGTGCAATCCCTGCTGCTGGCACCAGCTCTGTGGGACTTGAACCTCGCAGTGCTGGGCATTGTGCTTCTCACTGATCATTGTGTGGAATTACTCAAGTGTATTTTACAAGCTTAGGGCAAGTTTGTGAATGTCTAATTATCTATATGTAACTTTTTTTTAGGAGGAATCACCAGGCTTGGGGTTTTCTTTCAGAATCCTGCAGTATCTTTCTGTAACTGGAAGAGGGAGAGATGCTTTCAACCTGGCTCCCTGGTCTGGCTGCTGTTTGCTTTCCTGATTAGCAGAGGAGTCTGTGCTCTTGCCCTTTCAAACTGCACAAGACTTGCATCCTCTATGGTGAATGTGGTCAGAATGTTTTTAAATGCCTTGATTGTATCATTCCCATTTGGGTAAAATCTGTCACAGCAGCTTTCAACCAGATGCTGGAATTAAAATATTGCTTTTGAAAAGTCTTCTACTTATTCATTGGCCTTTCAGCCAGGCAGTGCTACTTTAATTTTGGACTAGTTTTACTAGTCTGTAAGAATGAGGTGAAGTTGTTGATTGCATATCTGTCTCTCTCTTCATTTAGAGGAAAATAATAGACTAGGTATGACAAACTCAATTTATATTTTGCTTTTGCTGTTATTTTTACTTTTCAGTCATGAGCAGTTGCAATTCTTTGGCCCTAAAATGAAAAAAAAAGTTATTTTCTTTTCAAAAAACACAACTTGCATTGCATCATACAGAAGTGTTTCAGAGTAAATGCCTGCAGCATGCATGTGCACTTTTATCCTGTCTTATTTTTAAATGGTTAATTGTGCATATACAATCCTACTCCAAAAATACCTGTGATTTATCCTTATCATATTGCCCAGCTAACAGTAAGAAATAGGCTCAAGTGGCTCAGTACGGATTAGATTCGCCTCTTACGCAACAGAGTATAAGATCCAGGGAGAAGCCAGCGACTTGCCTTGCAAACAGCTCTGTCTTCTGTGGGCCAGGGAATCCCTTGGCAATATTCCCTGCATTCGCTGAGAGTACTGGGATCCTTCCCACTGACTTCATTTGAAGAATGCTGCATGGAATGCTGCATTTTTTTACAAAGGCCAGGATAAATAAGTTTTCTGATACTTCTCTGAAATCACTCGCAGCTTAATTACATGGTTTGTGACCATAATTCACATCTGGTTTTACTGGATTCCTTTTGAGCTTACCAGCTCTGGTGTACTTGGTAAGCAGGACAAGCAAATACCCTTGATTCCTCTAAATGTGGCTGAAATGTGGGAAAAGCAGCCCCACTGCCTCCCTAGAGGGACATGCTGCCAACTTGTGGGATTTTCTGCCATGTAGACAAGATTCACTGATCCTTATGCTCTTTTAATCAGTTGTTTTTATCTCATCCTCAACATCTGCCTCTTCCCCTTTTCTACCTCTCCTTACTTTCTGCCCACATTCCTGAAAGTCAAATACCTTCCTTGTCCCAGACCTGCAGTTCAAGTTAGATAGAAGGTTTGTCAGACACCATATGTCTGTTTCTGTGTCCTGAGTTGGCCTCCTCCTTCTCACTTGTCCCCATTAACCTCTGGTCACCAAGTTCTTCTACCAGCAAATGTTTTGATTCTTTACTGCAACACAGGGAGTTCAAGTATTTGGTAAACAACTACAACAGCTACATCACAGCCCACAGTGAGGAATTTGGATTCGACATATTGACTTGCAAGTCTCAGTCGAAGATATAACCCAGTGCGAAAAATGTTTGGGGTCTTCTCATGGCTGCAGTGGCATCATGTGAATTAAAATAATAGCTTTTTTATTTATTAATAGCAGTGAGGGGGGAAAAAATGAGCCTAGTTTCTAGATATTTTATGTAATTCGGGGAACAAAAAGTGGTTCATAGGATCAATACATGTTTGGTTTCCTGCTTCCACCATAGACTGGACTATTGCTAGGTCAGTAGGGAGCTGAAGGGAGATACCATGTGAAATTGTCTTTCACCCCGCAAGCAGCCCCCGAGTTGGACATTGTGGAGAGCATCTTCCTCAAGTCTAAAATTTCTACCCTGCTGTTCTTCAGCAGGTTGCATGTAGTTGAACTTTATAGTACACTTTCTTGGCAGGTATTCTCACACCTAGTTTGTAGGTAGTTCAACCAAGACACTTGTCCAAAGTAACTCACCAACAGCTAGAAAAAAAGTAGCCCAATATGTGCAATTCTCCTGAAGCCACATGAAGATTTCCTGCAAAACCCTGGCCATTCATAGTGCTCTACTACCCTGTAAAATCTAGGTGGAAGGAAACAGCAAACTCCCTTTCATGCAGAGGGGAAAATTCATTCCCAGATGAAACAGATTATATTGATCCTCCTGAGCCTTATTTTTCTGTCTGGAAGTGTGAGAGCCTTTTGTCAGCTCTCTTCACAGGGTGACTCATCCCCAGAGCATCGTGTCCTTTGTAAAGGTAGGTGTTCAAAGCCTACCTGCTCAAAACCCAATCCACAACACAGTGAATGCCAGCTGATAACCAGTTCACCTCAATTTCCACATCCCTACCACCTCTCAAACGATGAAACACCAAACATTTGTTCTAATGTTAAATCCCAGCTGTGATTTTAAAATATCTTTAAGTATACCTGTAACTAGGAAAACAATGACTCGTATCCAAAAGTGTCTCCTCTCACAGGACTGTCGGTATCCAAAGGTGAAATAAAGGGTGGGTTAGATTTGTTATAGCTTTTTTTTTTTTTTTGGTCAACTATTCAGTGTTGCTCTTCATTATTTTTTTTTTAACCTTTTGAAAGCTTTAAAGCCTCCCTACATAACCGCCTCTGCTCCATTCACTGATGAATGGATGGTGCGCTGATCTTTTTCTCGGTGGGTAATGGATTTGGCTTGATTGCTTGACAAAGGAACAATAGGGGGATAAATAATTACATTCGTGCCCGTGCAGCTCCCCATCTGTTGAGTGCGTGCGCCTTCAGAAGGAGCTGGGCAGGGACAGATGAACACGCCAGCCGAGCCTGATGTTAATGACATCAGTCATACAAGTAGAACATGTGGCGCAATAAATCAAAAACTAATTGAACTTTTGCTCGATCATATTGCCATCCCACCACCCATTTCAAACACAGCACGCTCTCCTGGGACAATGGCCCCAGCCCCGCAATGGCTTTGCTGCTCCTGGACAGCAGGAGGCTGCCCTGGGAGATGACAAGTGATACCAACTTCTCTTCACTAGTTTCTTTCTTGAAATGGGGACACCTTCCACTCAACCAAAATGCTTCCGGGCTTGGGATGTATGTTTGACCAATATTTATTATTTCAAAGAAGAAATATGCACGAATATGACGGTCACACCCATATTTGCTGGCACTTTCCATCTGGGACTGTTGGTGGCAGACGTCTATAGGAGAAGACGGCACCAGTTTTTGTGTTAGTTGTACACACATGCTAGTAATGAGGGGTATTCATCAGACTGATATAATTTAATATCACTATTCACACTTGAAAGTGATTTTGTAGCTGTGAAAAGGAATAATTTCTGATGGGACTATTACAGAATGAAAAGCTTTGTCAAGAAGACGCTTTATAAGTGCGTAAACATGGAATTAGGCCCCAGAACCACAATGGCATGTAGGATCCCATCTATGACTGAGCCATCTGCCCCCCACCCCCGCAGCTACTGAAGTGTAGGAGCATATAGACCTAAGTATGTCTGCCTGACATGCCCTTCTTTACTCATCTGCATTTGAAATTTTACACTGAAGTGCCTGGGATTCAGGTACTAGTTTATGAACTTAAAAGGTAAAACAGAAAATGCTTTTCTTAATGTATGTAGAATCAGCTCCTTATTGTATGTGAGGAACAAATTTTTGTGATAAATGTGTTAAAACTCACAAATCTTAGCCCAACTTCTATCAAATATCCTTGCAGTACTTCTGTAAATAGTTATTTGCTTATACATTGGCTGCAGAAAACAGGCTTTAATTGTTAGCAAATTATTACAGAGGATCCTCCAAACTGGTAAAAGGAGACATAAAATAAAATGCTCTTATCTGAATAGAGGGTTAAGAAACAGCTAAATTAAATCTTTGTATTAATAGTATTCATAGAAAGGCAGATGGGAGCAGAAAATGTTGCAATGAAGAATATGGAATGAGATGAGATCACAGCATGTCTGTCCTTTGTAGATCTGGACAATGATCACAGAGCCAGATTGGATTAGTGAAACCTATTTACCAGAAGTTCAGAGCAGTTGCATGAAGCTGAAAGGCAGTCAGGAGGGAGAGGTGGAAAATGCACCAGATTTACAGCTGCAGCGATGAAAATTTGGAAGTTTTCACCACTGTGATTTCATCCAAATGTGAGTACATCGAAACTGTAACAACCGCTACGGTGTTGTCTTTTAGATGGATGGGGTGTTTAGCATCAGGGAAATTTTTGAAGTGAGCAGCTCATCTGTTCTTCCGTGCCATGCTCTGCTGGCAGTCTAGCGTTCACTGCTTGTTTCTGGAGCTAATCTGTGCAGGTGCTTCGACATTGTGGCTGTGTAAAAACTTTGTGCTGGCAAAATTGGGAGATCT
The DNA here is from genome assembly GCF_032191515.1 of Phaenicophaeus curvirostris. Lineage (NCBI taxonomy): Eukaryota > Metazoa > Chordata > Aves > Cuculiformes > Cuculidae > Phaenicophaeus > Phaenicophaeus curvirostris. The sequence continues at coordinate 63,058,717 of NC_091394.1, forward strand.
GGAATCAGTGTTGATATACCTATGAGGTAATTGCTAAAGTGACAGCTTGCAACTGTGTGGTTATTCTGTGTAATAGAAAAGAAAATGAAGTTCTGCAAGCAGTTAGCAGCTTAGATGAACTGGGTGAACTGCATGAATGTTGAATTTAAGTCTGCTGGCTCAATAAATGGAACATTTCCAAAGCCATGTCCTGGAAATGAATGCATGATTAACATTAATTGCTTGTAATGAAGAGTAAGAACCGGACAAAGCCGAGTCTGCATTTGATTGAACAAATTAGTTTAAACTCAATAGCTGCATATTTCAGCAATAAGAAAAAGAAAGCAGGTAAAAGCAGGGAAAATAAATTGTGGGGCCAGATCAGATCTTTACTTGCAAGCTGCAAGCACGAGCTCTCAGCTGCTTAATTTCAGAATATAAGTGGAAATGACAAAGTGAACCGTCACTGTAATTCTTTTTGTTGCCTGAAAGCTGGGCTGTACAAACAAACATCCTTTTGCAGGCAAATCCAGAAACATCAGCTGCGAGGATTCATTCTTCCTTTCCTGCTCCCAGTCCCTGCAGAAAATCAAGTTTGCAGGGAGAGCCCTGCAGCCCCACTGTTTGCATTGCTGCCATTGTGTTCCTGCACGAGTGGGTCACTTCTGGCTACCTCAGCGATTCACTCTTCATTCAATGGCCATTCAAGTAATTGCATGTTTGCTGGTGCTGTGACTTCCCTTTCATGCTTTGCCTTTCTCTAGCCCCTGTAAGCCATTTGCCACTCACAGTGGCAGACAACAGGCAGTGAGTTGGACTGTGAATCATACGTACTCTGAAAATAGGCAAATTTATTACCTGGGCACGTTTGTGTCTTGTTCCTTGTGTACCAGCCTGGGCACCACTAAAATTGCAACAGTACTTGGTTCTGGTAGAAATCTGTATAAACTGTGGTTCTCATACTATCCAGTAAAATACAGCCAATACGAGAAGTACGTGAAGATGGTTTTTTGCATCACTAAACTTTTCTGTGCTTAAGTGTTTTGCTTATGAACAATTAGTTTAGTTCTCACACAATGAAATCCCAAAAGTAAGGGTAATTGCTGAAGCTTCAAAAGCAAGTTACAACATATTCCTAGGAAAGAAACTCCACCTTCATTACATACACATTCACCATAGCTTAAAATATGAATCATGTCATGCAGGAGAAGGCAGTAGGGATCCCTGAGGATATCGTGCTGTGCAAAACAAACCACAATCAAACTGACAGCTTAACACACTCTCCAGCTTTACCCAGGCAGATAACTTACTTGGCAATGAGTTCAGTGTGGAAGCACCCTGTGTTGGAACCGGTCACTGGCAGGGACCCTGGATGAGACTGATCGCCTTCCACGTTACTGTCTTGTTTCACATTGCCCAAAACCTTGTTTCTAGCCAGTGGTGTCCTAATGCTCAGCACTTATATCCTTACTGGAGTATCGTGGGGTGGCTTTTAGACAAACACAAGCCATCTGGGAAGAGTAACTCTGGTCCCACTCTCAGCTCTGCTTGGACAAGAGCCCTGGAAAGCCCTTTCACTTGTTATGCCTGCCGTCAGATGAGTTTGACTGCAGAAATGAGCAGCCTTGAGTGAACTCCAGCTGCTTCCACAGCTTCAAAACTCTCTGCAAACACCAATACATAACGATGATGATTGCTGCAACTCCTGCAGATGAATGGATGCCAAAAAATGTAAAGGAAAGCTCACCTAGAGAGTAAGAGTCACCCATCATCCCATAACAAACCTTCCTGGCTCTTTAAAGCCTTTGGACAATACAAGGAGCTCGAATAGGAAACTCCTATTCACATCCCTTGCCCTCAGAATTAACCTTTAAAATTGGAGTTAATTCTCCAAGTCTGGCAGTATTTTGCAGGCCTGTTTCTGTCACTGGCTACTAAATCCTGTGGTCGTAACTCCTGTATCCTGAATACAGAGGAGGGTAGTCGTTTTGAAGGGCAAATGGTAAGATATGATGAGAGGGAGAGATGGGAGTATCACTGAGTTTTTCAGGCCAGTTTCAAATCAAATTGAAACAAGAGATGTTTAAACAACCTTCACTTTGTCCAAAAAAAGCCTCACCCAAACCAAATCACTTCAATCAAAAGCTTGGCTTGTTTTCCTAGCATCTTGTGTGTCCAGTGGCTAGTGATTCTGTTTTGCCTGTGATTTTGGTGTCTTCATGGATCTAAGAAATAAAATTTAAAAGCAGGCTTCAAGCAAAATACCCCAGTTTAAAGAACTGAATAGGTCATTTTGAAGACTGAAAAAGAAAAGACTAGGCTTAGTGCAAATGTTGTGTGTTGGACATCGTGCAGTAAAACTGAAATGATGTCATGATGTCATGAAGCAGTTTGACCTTATTGAAAAAACCTCTGCCTAGGTAAAATGATAGGCGTCTCCAAAGTTAATGTGTACACTAGTCATGGTCGAAGGTGACTGGATGGAAAGAGAAGCTCATTTCCTTCTGAATCATTGGCAGGTGGGAGGCTAGATCAAAACTCAGGAAGGAGAAGGATGATTCCTCGCAGAAACCTATGGGAGTAGTGGAGAAACTTGGGGAAGGCTGCTGCCCTGTGCCTGTGGATGTCTGCATTGTACAGCTAGAACATGGTCTTTGAGATGACATTAAAAAGAGCTTTGGTTTGGGTTGTTTCAGCTGGAATCCTTAAACCCTTTCTTCTTCCCCCCTTCCCCACCATGGCCCCAATGTATTCTCATAGAGGACTTTTAGAGGAACAGGTAACCTCGTCTTGTCCCCCTCCACTGCACCCTGACTGTATTCCTGTTCTTCTTTTCACAGCATGTAGTCCTGCCCGAAGACGAGCCAAAAGTACGCAGCACATCCTAACAAAGAGTGTAAGAAAAATCTCATTTTTTCTTTTTTTTTCATTTTTTTTTTTAATTCTAGTTGGCTACACTTATCTTCTAAAATGTTGTGGATAAATGTGAAGGACATCTTTCAGGGCAAAGAAGTACATCAGTGTCTGATGCTGGGACTGGGAAGGAAAACTGAAAGGGAAGTATCTGTAAGGCTACAGTTTATTTACAGAAGCACATTGAAACTTAAAAAAAAAATGGTCTGTTTGTGCAGGGTCCATCAAAATGAACATAGCAGCTTATCAGCATAGGTCATCTGAGGAAATCACAGACTTGGCTCTTATCCATGAATCTCTAATAACAGTGACAGAAGGACAGGTAGGAAGGAAAAGCAAACAAATCATATGAATACATACGTGTGTTAGTTGAGGAGTGAGTCAATATCCCCAGTGAATTTAGGAGGGATCCATCAAGCAATGGACTGTAACCTTGACTCAAAAAGATGGCTCTGAGGGAGCCACAGGAGAATTCCTGTCCCCTGAACTCGGAGGTGCTTGCCTGACCCACTCTCACCACCAATGTACTGGTACAGAGGGCACAGCTGGAGCTTTACTTGGTTCCTTCAGGTGAAGTACCCCCCAAATTCAAAGAACTAAACATTTTTCATGCTCTGAGAAACATTTTTTTCCAAGTTTCCACACTTTGATACAGGGGCGTGAGGTTTCTTGTCTTCAGAGACAGTTTTCCCCTCCTTAAATTCACTTGACACATACACAACCCCTTCCACAATCCTTTCATTGCAGTTCTGACTTGCAGGAATGATGGCTTCTGCCTCTTGAACATATCAAAGCACTTTTTACAAGTTTTGAAACTCTTCTGCCCAAGCATTTCTTCTCACTACAGACCTGTCTCTTCTCTACCACTTTGATGCAGCATTTTGCTCCATGGCCTTTCCTTTTCCCATGCCTTATCCCACTTGCCAGTCCCTTCCTCATTTGGAAACGGCCTTCTCTTCATATTTCTGATTCCCTGACCTCCCCACAGCACCACAGGTAACCCCTGCTTACCACACTTATCCATGCACTGGAATAAACCTCACAACATTCTCTCCCATCTCCTCTCTTGGTTATTAAAGCAGGTCATAGGATCCAAATACCACACAGGACACCTAAAGTTGTTCCCACGAAGGGTCAATAGATTCCTGTGGTGTTTGAGTAGAAACTATGTATACGTGTGTTTTTCTGAAATTGTGAAAATCTTGGTTTTGTCCCGTGATTCAGGCTGAGGTTTCAAAATGACTCTTCATTCCAAATTAAGATGAAAGTCAGTGCTGGAGACTTGAAGAGTGCTGCTAAGACATTTTGAGATACCGCTTTTTTATTTCTTATGCTTTTGGTATATTTTGTTTTTCATGTATTATAAAAATAGCAGAAAAGTCCAAACCAAAAGTGAACTATTCTGTCTTAATAAAACAGAATGCTCAGTTAATTTCTCAAGTATTTTCAAAATAGATACTTTTCCAACAAAATGCCCAGATTTCTAACCAGGAATTTCTCACAAAACTATTCAGTTGCAAAATTTTCAGCTAGCTCTCACTGAAATCTGGGGCACCTGTATGTCTGTTATCATGTTCTGAATCTCAGCAGCTACTTCTTGTTTCTGCTGAGTATGAGCCTCTAATATTTAATTTGGTTTGAATCAGCTGTTGTAGTAGCATTATACTCATAAAGGTCTAAAGAAATAAGTTAAGAAAGTCCCTGGTTTGCTGCTGTATTTTTGGAGAATTTTTTTTTCCTTTGGGGCTTTCCTGACCCCAGTTAAAGATGCCCTTTGATTGGCCCTTAGTCATGATGCAGGCAGCATCCTATTAGCAGTGGCAGCACTGAGCCTGAGGAGCAGTCTGCAGTCCCAGCTAAGAAAACAAGCAAGACTCTCAAACCAAAGCAACTGGCACAGGCACCTCTTAGACTTGTGCATTCCCCTTCTTCAGTGTGATGCAGCTACTTACAGCTCATGCACAGGCATTCAAATAAATAGCAGATAGTGGAACATATGTGCCTGTGAGGAAGTTGTGATTGCCAATTTCTAGACCCACACAAAAGTAGCAGAATGATTGTTTTTCGCTTTTACCTCTGCACCTGCAGCCAGTACTGCAGAAGTACCTCAGCTAACATGAAATCTTCTGCTCTGGTGATTGCAGTGGATGCACGACTTTAATCCTCATCAGGGGTGAAAATAGCAAGCAACGTGAACATCTGCCAGACTTTTTTTTCATGGCAGAAACACTCAAGCAGTGTAATATTAGAGTGATTTAACTTTCAAATGACTGACCTTGGGGGGTAATTTCCATGACATTCAAGAACCCATCCCAAAAATGGGATCCTGACCGTGGAAGAGTGAGAGGAAGGGGGAACACCTTTTTCTTAATTGAGTGTTTCACAAACACATATTTTTTGCAGTTCCTATTGCCCTGTTAAGAGTTATTTCCCGGGACAGTAGATATTTCCATTCTTTTCCAAGTCCCGCAGTCCTTTGGCTAGAACTCTAAAAGCAGTCCGGGCACCAGTACTTGGCTGTTTTGCAGAAAAATGGCAAATCCTTCTATGTATGCTAAAATTGCCACATTAAGAATTAGACCATCAAAAAGAGCTTAACTCTACAAATCTGCCATTTCCTTCACTAACACTTCATTGTTCATCCTCTAAGCTTCAAAGTTTTATCTGAAGCCAGATGCTTAATTATCATCTTTACTGGTTGGTTGTTGGTTTGGCAGTGGGATCTTGGGTCCAGGAGCAGGGTGGTTAGAACAAGCCTCTGTGCTGATCTGCAGCCCTCTTGTGTCCTCTGTGCCCCCTGCTTAACACAGCTAATTCTGACAGCAGGGATGCCAAGTGGTAAAGTCCACTAAACAGAGACTTTGCTGAGCTCTGAATTCAGAGTCAACATCCTGCAAACAGACTGTAAGGGACTTACAGGTTCTAAAACCAGTAGTATTTTAGGGAGCAGTTTAATAATTCTGAGTAGTTTGGCTGACTCTGCCATTCAAGCAGATTTAAATTTCCTGGTATGTCTGGAAAAGGAAAATGACTTCCAGCTGATCCTTCTGCCTTACCCTAAGTACCCTAGAGAAACGTCAGCTCCAGTTGAGATCAAAACTGCACTACAGCAGGTTTAGTTTCCTGACCTAAATAAGTCTTTACATATTACAGTAATGGGTGAGGTAGCCAAAGTCACAGTGAAATCTTGTATTAAGAGATAAGGAAATCCAGAAGTGAGCTACGGCCAAATGCTGTAAACAAAGGTGTTCACCGAAGATGTGTTATAGAGACTGTGCTGTTGTCTAGAGATGTAATGGAAAATGGCACTGTAACTTACTTATACAGATTCTGCTGCTTGAAGGTATGTTGGCATTACTGATACAACATGTAACAAGGACTCTCAAAAGCACGGAAAACGTGCCTAAATAATTCCTGCTATTAGTGGAGTTAAAAATCCTGCTTTCTTTCCCCAAACTGCGTAATCCTTTGCAACACACAGGAAGATTGTTCAGTTTCAAGTTGGTAGTGTTTTACCCTGCTCAAATAAGCCACTTTCAGGATTAGAGACGACTGCAGCCAGCATCCTACTTACCAAAAATGCTCTTTCCATGGCCATGCAAAAGAAGTGACCTCAGGTGTCTCAGTAGCAGCGGGACATTTTCTGTCACACACCAAAGAAGCCGGAGTGTGACGTAGAGCACTGTGCATATTTCCAGAGCTCATGGGAAACGTGAGCTTTGTAGTGTTCCTTGAAAGCCAGAGGAGCTTGGTTCATGTGAGGCAGACTCCAAAGGCTGTCATGAGAGACTCCTACCAACCACAGCTTCATTGTCTTTATAATGAAGATGAGTGTCTCCATGGATGTCTCTGTGGTGATGGGGGGTGATGTCTCTCTCTGGTAAGCAGCTTACAAGGTTCGGGTGGTCAGGGCATGCATGGACACGGGAGCCTGCAGCCTGCCAGGAGTTGCTGCAGAGCAATGAGGAGGTCCTGGAACTGGTCCAGGGGCAGCTGGGAGAGAGCCAATGCCAACTACTTAAGCAGTATCAGGAGACTTCTCAGCACCAGCACCACTATCATTTCTGAATTACTGGAACAATGCAGGGGCTTGGCTCCACCAGGCAGTGCCAGATTCATGGTCAGTGGAGCTGGACCCTGTCTTAGGCCTCCTTTAGCTTGTCTTCAAGGACATGAGTAGTCCCTTTGACTTTAACTTAACCGTGGGCATGCCCTTAAGAGCTTATGAAGCAGGGACTGTGTTAGGCTGTGTGCCAAAATCCACAGAACTACGAGAAAACCCCTCTTAGGTCTCGGATTAGGCTAAAATAAATAAATAGCATTTGTAATTCACATTGCACAGGTTTAATTGATTGCTCAAGATATGGTGCAATAAGAAATTAAATTTAAGCTGTCTCAAAGGCATTTCCTACTTAGTAGATCTTGAAAAGGACCACATTTCAGTCTCCTGAGGAGAATACAGAAAGGTGCGACTAAGTAGCTGGGTCTCAGAGAGATCACATGTGATTTTTCTGTACTTCTATACATTGCATGCATGGAGGCAGGAGCCACACAAAACCACACAAATCCCACAGTCCTCACCCAACAAAATCCCCTTTGGATGATGGGAAAGCAGTAGGAAGAGCAAATGCCATGCTGCGCCACTGTAACTTTGACAGCCTACCTAATCTCCAAGGCCAGGTGTAACGGGATGGTTTTGCCTCTTCCCTGTAGGTGATAGCCATCTCCGATCATCGGCCCCACAGGATTGAGAAGCTCCAGCCCCACCAAGGTGATCTCTTCCATGTGCTGTACAGTGAAGATGAGGTGCGGGGCCTGGGCCACCTGCCGAGCGGGCAGCTGGGACCCTGCTCTGCCAAGGGCACTTCCCAGCATGGTAAGTCTCCAGAAATGGCTTTTTTCCTCTCTGGCTTCAGAACACTTTTGGATATCACAGTCTTGCAGTTTGCAGTGAAGCAGGCACTTTGTTATGTACCTGAAAGGTTCTTCCACACTTAAAATATCTAGTGGAATTAATGAGATAATGACTGGGGCATTGCAGAGCTTTTTCTTTATTCAGAGTCATAAACTCAGTTTATTCGGAGTCATAAATGCTCCCTTTTCAAAGGCTGACAATATTTTAGAGATTATAGATTGCATATTACTGAATTGGCCTGAATCGTCTTATTATATAAGATCCCTGCTTAGAATTTGCCAGAACATTATTGTTTCGGATTAAATTTTAGATTCTGAATGTCTGCCACAGACCTGACTTTGTTTTTTTCAACCAAAACTTGTTCAGCATATTTGTAAGGACCTATGAAGGAAAAACAGAGGTTTTCAACGTAAAACCAAGGAAATGAGCAAACACAGATAGCCTGGGCATTCAGCTACTTCGGTGCTGGTGTGTTGTTTGAAAGGTCAAAGCTGGAGCTGAGCCATGCACTTTGGCAAGGGGTGGCTTTTTAATCAAAAATGCATCTTTTGCTCTCCCTTGAAAAACCAACCAGATGCAATCAAGTCATAAGCCTTTGAACAAAAATCCCATATGGCACATGTCTGGTAGAGCCATTGGATGCCGACCTGCTAAAATTTGCTAAATCTGTATAACAGATACTATAATGAAGGCACATGTTCTTCACACCACCAGTCTGCAGCTGCAGTGCTCATAAGCCATTGCACTTGAACACAGACCAGACAAGTATGAGGCCTTGGAAACTGAGAAGGAACAAACTGAGCTTGGGACTGTTAGGAGAGATCTCAAACTGGCACCAGAACCAAGAAATGGCTGAACAAAGAGCTGGGGCTTAGGGGCTGGAGCAGGGACAGGAGGAGGAGTAGCTGGGACCAACTATGGGGTAGTGGATAGCAGAGAGCCAGTGGGGCACAAAGAATCGTAGAATCATGAGCTTGGAAAAGACCTTAGACATTATCAGCAATAACTGTATCTGTCTGCTACTAAGCCGTGTCGCCAAGCACCTCATCTACCTGCTTTTTAAACACCTCCAGGGATGGTGACTCAACCACCTCCCTGGGCAGCCTCTGCCAGTGCTTGATAACCCTTTCTGTGAAGAATTTTTTCTTAATGTCCAATCTAAACTTCCCCTGATGTAGCTTGACAGCATTCCCTATCACCTGTCACTTGGGAGAAGAGACCTACCTCCCTGGAACCTCCTGTTAGGTACTTGTAGAGAGCAATAAGGTCTCCCCTCAGCCTCCTCTTCTCCAGGCTAAAAAGAAGGGACTGCTGGTCTCTGCTGCAAAACGAAACAAGATGTAGAGGGTGACAGATAGGTGCAAACTGGAGAAAAGATGTAGGAATCTATCAAGAAGAGCTGAAAAGAGGGAAACAGTTCTCATAAGGGGAGAAAGGGCATGAAGAAACTGAGATGCTGAATGGAAAAGAGGGAGAATCTACGGTTAAATTAGACTGCACAGTAAAAGGGAAGAACTGAGAACAAAGGAGAGACAAGAGGCTGACTAAGTAGTGCAAGGAGGGAGGGGAATGGGATGGGAAAAATTCACCAGGAAACAGCTTTGAAGGATTATTATGTCAGGATGACATTCTGCAGAATATTAATGATTTGAAATATAATATTTTCCCAACAGCTGGACACTCAGCGAAGTGTGATATGAAGTGAGGTGTATACACAGATATGTAGCATCTGTTTTCTGTACAAAGGTGACCTCCACATAAATTTCATCCTTCAAAATCATCTTTCAACTTTCTTGCTGGAAATAGTTGTGTCTGTAGTGTTTTCCATGCTTGCACCATAGACAAGTGTTGTTGAATATTAAAGAGACTTCAGATTTGGTAAAGCACAACTTGCGAACCTGAAGTGGTGAGGACTTAATTTTTCTTAGATATTTTGCTAAAACTTTGCTAGAACACTTTCCATATCTAGTAAGAAGAGAGGTAGGCGGAAGGGAAAAATCAGTCAATGCAAAGTCAATACAAGAGCAAACAAAAAAAAAAAAAAGGACAAAGAAAAAATATGGCCATTAACTGAAGCACTGGTGCCTGGAGCCACTTGCTGAATTTTGTTAGTACCTAATATGCAAGATGAGAGGAGCTAATTGAATTAAACTTTGACATGATGGATACAGTTGAGTACCTAACGGAATTACTGGAGCAAGGGGAGGCAGGAAGAGAGAGCCTAGTTAACATATTTATCATGATCAAATATTGGCCCAAAAAGAGAATACAGTTCTGACTGCAAAATCATGCTGGAGACAGTTCTATAAGCAGCACTTTCTACTATCCTCAGACCTGGAGAGTAGACAGGCAGACAGAAAGGTTGGAATCCCTCCCTGTGGTGGCGTGGATGTAGCATACATTGCTGCCCAGGTAAGAATAATTCTCCAGGGCAATCCAGAAAGATGAATGAGCTCCCAGGCAGGACAAACCTGGCAGTGGGGCTCTAAGACAGACATAAACTGCATTAACCGACCTCTGCTGAGGAGAAGTGGGTAGGACTGCACTTCTTATGTACATATATGTGAGTGTTCACAGAGAGTTAGGGCTCCCCCCAGCTTGGTCTGCTAAAGACAGCTCAGAATTTCATTTAAAAAGCAGATAAGCGACTTTCCAGAATGACAAGCAATTCCAAAAATCACCTATTTTTGACTTCACAGTAGATGATCATAATAAAGAAACTTCTGCAGTTTAGGCTGTAGTGAAACCTAGTGGGACCATAACCTCAGTCTGGGCTCTGTTCATATCTGGGCTTAACTGCTTTTGATGCAAGCTGTGCAAATGCGAGAATTACTGATCAGGCCACGTTTCTTTTACTTTGCAGTAGGACTTACTAAACGAGAATCATCCAAGTCCTGCAATCACCTGTTGGATGGGAAATCTTCGGTAAGTAAATACAGCAAACCAGCTACCACTGTCTGATGCATCTCAAAACCTACTATCTGTCAAAATGTCCCACATTAATAGCATGTCAGTCTGTCACAGTATGTGCAGATTTCAAAGTCTTCATTAGGCTTTGAGACATAATTTATGCCAGAAGCTCCTTAGCTGGAAGCAGAGGGTGGCATAGGACAGCTGCCACTCCGGGAACTGAGGAAGTGGTGCAGGCTGGAGACAGGCAGGCTGCTGTTCTGGATATTCAGCCACCTGCACAGGGAAATCCATGCAATATCTGGGAAGAATTAGCCTCTCATTTCTCAGAGAATTTCACAAACTGGGAAAACATTGTATTTCAAATCATTAATATTCTGCAGAATGTCATCCTGACAAGATAATTGGATCAATCAAAAATACCAACAAAGAGTTGATGGGAAAATCATCATTCAGAACCTGAATATTTGTTCTGTAGTGGAGACACAAAATGTTTTGGTTAAGAATGACTGGGCTTCACTAAAACATTTTCCCTCTCCTCTTTTTTTACCAAAAAAACAGTTTTCAAAGTCTCTACATTTTATAAAAAATAGATCTTCAAATAGAAAATAATCCTTTGAAACGTTTCTGACCAACATCAGACAATGCTATAGAAACTTTATGGTTTCAAATGCTTTTTTGGAAGGCTGCAATATGCGTGCTAGCTGGTAGCTGGGCTATACTCAAGAAAAATCACTGCAGAGTATTGAAGGATGGTCGAAATGAATGGCATTCAGTGCAATGAAACTAATTGCACCTAATTAACCCAGTTAAATTTTAAAGGATGCTTGCAAAAGTGATTTCAAACATCTTTAAGTCTTGGTTTACTTGCAGAGCACAACTAAACACATCCAGTCTCAGATTAATTCCAGGGAAAATAATCCTAGGCAGCTTAAGACCAGTTATAATAGTGACAATAATATGAAGAAATTTTTCAGTACTGCCAGTAACATCAGTCACTCTGTTTATTGCCTGAAACGATGACAGCACATCACAATTTTTGACCTTTTTTACTGTTTCTGGGCAACCCACGCTTTAGCTTACCATCTTGGAGGATGTGCCAGTCTCAGTGGCCTCTGTATGGGAAAATGCGACTCAGTTCTTTGATCAAGTGGGACAAGGAGGATGTAGATGATTAGGCACTCATGAGGCTGTGGCAGAACTGGGGCATGAGCCAGGAACCCCCATGCCACAGAGCAGCACTCAGCGAAACATATCTGAACACACAAGTGACAGCGACGGCTCGGACAGATGTAAGGGCAGCCTGTGAAGAGCTGCAAGAGGCAAGCTGCTCAGTCTGCACAAAGGCTTTCCTCCTTGGGAAGCTATACATGAAAACTAGGGAATAAAAAGTCCTGCAAGCCTCGCTTCTTCAATGGCAGGTGTAATTCTTGCTCATATGAGTGTTGCACTGAGCTCAGTGAGGCCATTCAGATGAGCAATTGGTATTTATGTGGGTAGGAGTTGGGCTGTCAAGTTCTTAGCCAGCCTGCTTTCTCTTGTTGAGATTTAAGGTATTTATTCGTTTTCCTAAACCAGCCTCTTCCTCAGACAAACCTGAGGTCCCTACTCATCCGTGGTATTTCCTAATGATATGCTTTTTCCTCCCGCAGTTTCCACCATCACCAGTTGCTCAGATCAGAGCAAAAGCAGTGGCTGTCACGGACTCCCCCAAAGGGAACAGAACTCCTACAGATGAGTAAGTCCCTTCCCACCCCTCCACCTGAGCCCAGGAGGCTGTGTGTGGGTTGTTACCAGACAAGGAATGGGACGGGGTACCTCTACCACAGGTCACCCTCTCACCAGAAACACAAATAAGTGCTCGACTGCTCCTCTGAATCACAGGTGTAAAACCTCAGTGATTTACAATAAAGCCACACCACTTGCTTCCCAAAGGCAGGGAGAGCTCAGCTAAAGGACGTGCTGATTATGTCGTCAGCTGTGGCTGTTTATACAGCTGCCCGAGTGCCAGTTTCAGCTTTGTTTTATCACTAGAAAGAAAAGCATTTAAATCCAAAATGTAAGTATTTTTCTCTTAAGAAGACTGTAATATTTGTTCTAAGGCAGTTTAGAAAAGGTAATTAAATATTTTTTAAACAAAGCTTTATTGTCTTTAAGTGTAAGTAAGGAACAGCTCTACCATAGTGCAAATGCACTCCTCAGTAGACAGTTAACCAAGACATGGATCTGGGCGATATTCTAGTTGCCACCATTGCCACCTGAGGGTCAGTTACAAGCTCATTGTCACAGTGTCCTTCCAATTTTTACACAGAGACATTTATCCCCCTCAGACACTGTAAGCTGGCATAGCCCCCTCAACCACATGCAGCTCACACCGTTTGAATGCTGCCACATGGTCCCCAGGGCTTAGGTGGAAGGACTCAAGCTCTGCCCGTGGAGGTTCAGGCTGAACATTAGGAAAAAATTTTTCACAGAAAGGGTCATTGGGCACTGGAACAGGCTGCCCAGGGAGGTGGTTGAGTCACCTTCCCTGGAGGTGTTTAAGGGACGGGTGGATGAGGTGCTGAGGGACATGGTTTAGTGTTTGATAGGAATGGTTGGACTCGATGATCCGGTGGGTCTTTTCCAACCTAGTGATTCTACGATTCTATGATTCTATGGTTCTATGATTCTATGATTCTATGACTCAGCTCAGCCCCCAGGCCACCAATCAGCTCTTTCTCTGGTGGCAAACGCTACAGAAGACGTGCCTAGCAGCAGTTCCACTTGTAGCCCATCACCTCATGTGAATGTTCACCCTGAGAGCAAGTCAGAACGGGCTCCAAGGGGAGAGAGGACAGCAGGGAGCGGGCAGTTGTGGTGTCCAAGCCCACTGCCTTGCACAGCCCCTGCCCACCATGGACTTGCCAGTCCCAGGGACAGGCGAGCCACAGGCTAAACTTTGCAGATGGGCAGCCCTTGGTTGTCAATGGCTAGTGGTCACAATCATGGGAGAAGAGCCTCGGAGATTAATACTTTACACATCTGTGCTTTATTTGCTAGCCACAGGCAGCGCTGGAGAAAGACTGCAGAGTATGACCTGACTCTGCCACCAGGAGCAGAAGCTTCCCTACCACTGACTGGAGGCAGCCTGTACGGGACACCCAGCCTCCTGAGGAAGATGTGGATGAAGCACAAGAAGAAGTCAGAGTACCTGGGGGCGACAAACAATGCCTTTGAGGCGGACTGATAAGGCTCAGCATCACTTGGAAAGACAGAAGGTCCTTTAGCCAGGACAAGGTGCTCTAGAATCAATGAGGGGAGACACACAGCACAGCTCATCCAGGAAAATTATATCCTTTTTATTATTTGATGCCGTTGCCTCAGAATGGTGGGAGAAAGGCTAAGGTAAAAATGGTGAATGTGATGCAACTCACTAGCCTTTCTTTGTTGCAATATACTAAAATCCCAAGTATCCCACTAAAATTATATGTTGACTCAATGCCAAAACTACTGCTGGCCCATTTAACATTATACATGTCCTGTCTGAATCAGCTCAGACTCACAACAAGAAAAGCCTACCAAGAAGTTTGTGTATTCGTGCAAGCAATGGGTCAATTACAGAGTGCCATTAAATCCCAAGGGTCTGTTCATTCTGTACCACTGCTTGTCCTCTTCTCACAATGTGAGATAAAACCCACATCTTACAATATGTTTGTTGAATGACACATGCCAATCTTTTTCCCTTCAGCTTTGATGTTTCCTGACAGGAGTAAAGGATGTAGAAATTTTAAAATAATGAGTGAGTCAGAACTGAGCAAGTTTACAAACACGCATTTATCAAACCTTGCTATGTGACAAGTGATTGGTATTTCAAAGTGCCCTGCGAGATCAAACCATGAGCAAATGGAGGTACTTTCTTCCATAGAACCTGCATAACCTGCAGAACAGCCTTGCAGCTAGAAATCACAGACCCTCCTCTCCTCCTTCCCCAAGGCAAAGGTCATTCTCTGGCCCAGCAGCCTGAGAGAGGCATGATTTACTCTCCTGTTTTCCTTCCTTCCTGCTGGGAAAGGAGAGGAACACAGCTCCTCATTAACCACACGCTGAAGGGACCTGGCTGCTGGCAAGGCAATGAGAGGAGGCAGTGGTGGCCAGCATTGACCATGTGTCACCAGCCACATCATGCAAGAGTAGTGACAATGCCTGTTGAAGGCTGCACACCTGCACAGCACCAGAACATTTCCCTCACAAGGGCCCATTCCACCTATAAATTAGAGCTTGACACATTGCCCTTGTGTAATAGTTTGGACACCATGACCAGCCTGTGCAATAACCCTGCCAACATCAGGTCCTCCATGACTGAACCAAGCCGGAGCTGCACCCAAGATTTTCCTGAAACATCTCCTACAAGTATCACCAGCTACTTTACACCCCCACTCCCCAGCCCTTAGAAATCCTGCCAGAATCTTTGGCCTCGTACACACGGGCTGTTTTTACACATATAGGTAAGCCTGGCAAACTCAGCGGAACGACTTTCTTGCACAGCAATGCATACGCTCAAGGACCAAGAATAACAGTAATCACCAGTTCCTTTTTTGGTTTCATAATCTAAGCAAAGCAAAAATGAAAAGATGGGCTGACACTGGCAATAGCCCATGTGCTGCGTTTCAGGTAATTAAGATGGTGAGCGCTTGTGGTACCTGCCCTTGTAGTGAATTTGACCCATAGAGCACCCGTCACAGAGTCCAGGGCAGCAAAAGTTTTGTCTATTGAGAGAGCTGTATTTTAGTATTTAATTTGTTAATTAATAGCTTTAAGCAGTATGAGGAGGGAGGTGAAGAGGAGATGATTAATGTTTCTACCTTATAATTGATGTATCTTGAAATGTGTATTTATGGTCTTCTTATTTATTTAATTTATAATTTGGGTCTACAAGAGAAGGAGAGACTTACAACAAGCATATTTAATTTGTCTGTATTCCAGGAACTGCTGTGGAGATTTCTTGTATTGTAGTAGACACTTACCTTATTGATTTAAATAAAATACGTCCTATTCTTTAAAAAAACAAAATAAACAAGTAGCATGTGGTAACATGTGAGTCTCAGTGACTTAAAAGCTTCTGGGAAGATTTTCATAGACTCATAGGATTATTTGCTTGGAAAAGACCTTTGAGATCATCAAGTACAACTGTACCTTTCCGCTACTAAACCATATTCCTGAGGATCTCGTCTACTCATCTTTTAAATACCTCCAGGGATGGTGAATCAGCCACTTCTGTGGGCAGCAAATTTTGATGCCCGATAACCCTTTCAGTAAAGAATTTTTTCCCAATATCCAGTCTAAACCTCCCCTGGTGCAACTTGAGGCCGTTCCCTCTTGTCCTACCACTTGTTCCTTGGGAGAAGAGACCAACACACATCTCACCACAACCTCCTTTTAGGTAGTTATAGAGATAATAAGGTCTTCCCTCAGCCTCTTCTCAAGACTAAACAACCACAGCTCCCTCAGATGCTCCTCATAGGACTTGAGCTCCAGACCTTTCACCAGCTTTGTTGCCCTTCTCTGGACACACTCCAGAACCTCAATATCTTTCTTGAAGTGAGGGGCCCAGAACTGAACACAGTTCAGTGGAAGTTTAGTGAAAGGTAAAGCCAGAGCTTATAATACTGAAAAATATGATGACAAAGAACCCAAATTTTTCTCCCAACAGGGAGAGGCCATAAGTCTGTGTGAGTATCTCCAATATTTTATGGGTAATAGAATCATTGTTATCAGATACTCAGAGAAAAGTCCTGGCAATGGCAAGAGGGGTTAGACATGAGACACACATTTACACACCTGACCTTAAGCCCTTTACGGACACAGCACAAGGATGCAGGAGCCCAGGCTGGGGGGGCTGACTCAGGACTGCAAGGGAAAGACTTTTGGATACACCAGGGAAAGAAAACATATGGTGTTGGCATCCTGCACCAACCTCAACTTCAGAAAACCCTTTGTTAGAGGGTGGCTTGTCCCCCCTTCCTGCCTCATTTCCCGTACGCCCTTGCAGCTCTGGTGAAAAGATGCCTCATGTCTGGTCCTTCCATTACAGACAATTTCTACCTTTAAAACAAGCAACCAAGGAGCGTCCTCTTGATGACCATCCACACTGCAGGACTCGGTTTTCTGAGATGTGGGGGTAACAGCCTGGCCTCTGCTGGGAATTCCTGTGAAAATACCCAACCCTTCGTACTTGTTAAAAATATTGGGATGAGTTTGGAAGAGGATGTGGATCTGCAATACATTTTCCAGGTGAAAAATGTACAGAGAGCGACATTGGTCAACTCCAGAACACTGTCAGAAAATGTGAAATAGCGATTAAAACACTAAGTGACCTGCACCATTTTTCCATCAAAGTCAGAAAAGAAGTTAAATGTGCAGCTGAAAGCATGTGTTACATGTAGTTTAACAATTTTGGGTTCCCCGGAACTAGCAACTAACTGGGGCACTGACCTGGCTGAAATAGGCAGCGTGACGACAGTCCATCACATTTCATAGAATCATAGAATCATAGAATAACCAGGTTGGAGGAGACCCACTGGATCATCGAGTCCAACCATTCCTATCAAACACTAACCCATGCCCCTTAGCACCTCATCCACCCGTGCCTTAAACACCTCCAAGGAAGGTGAATCAACCACCTCCCTGGGCAGCCTCTGCCAGTGCCCAATGACTCTTTCTGTGAAAATTTTTTTCCTAATGTCCCGTCTAAATCTCCCCTGGTGGAGCTTGAGGCCATTCCCTCTTGTCCTGTCCCCTGTCACTTGGGAGAAGAGGCCAGCACCCTCCTCTCTACAACCTCCTTTCAGGTAGTTATAGAGAGCAATGAGGTTTCCCATCAGCGTCCTCTTCTCCAGGCTAAACAACCCCAGCTCTCTCAGCCGTTCCTCATAAGGCCTGTTCTCCAGCCCCTTCACCAGCTTCGTTGCTCTTCTCTGGATTCGCTATACTTTGTTTCAAAAATAGGTTTCTAATTTCTTCTCACCATTTCAAAAATATCTTTGTGACAGAGCTACTCACTAAAACACCCTTCATTCCTTTGCATACCACTTTATTTAAATAAACTGTAGTGAATTTAAAGCTAGTCTACCATATAAAATAATTTCCACTGATGCATGAATCAAAATCTCAGATACACTTTGCCCTCCTTCCTTCCTCTTTCGCGCTCCCTGTACAGATCCCGTAGCAAATAGGTTTGCCAGAAGAGCAGATCACAAACACATCGCTGTCTGGGGGAACATCATGCACTTTTAACAGAAAACATTTTGAACTCAGACATTGGCATTTGCAGAATAATTTCACATCTGCCAGAAAAATTGCAATATCAGGACTTGAACACGCAAAAGAAAATGAAACAAGTCAGCTTTCTCACACGAAACCCTGTGTGTGAACTCTGCCATCAGTGCAGATGTCAAATAGCCATAAATATTTTGTGAGAGATTTTTAAAATCTCAGTGTTGACTCTGTAGATTACTCACAAGCTCAACCCTATACTGCACTGAAACCTTTTTTTTTTTTAAGTGGTAGAATTATTATTTAAATGAGTGGGCACACAGATCACTAAAATAAAAAGTGGAGTGTTTAGAAGTAAAAATAAAGAGATGAATATTTAATAAATTTAGATGAAGGCCCAGAAAGCGAGCAGCTTAGTTCAAAGGAAAACACAAAATGGAAGCACATGTGAGTGATGCCCCTCTTCTCAGCTGCCAGGTTGGCTTCACTGAAGAAAAGGACACCGTTTATAATGTGTATTAAGAAGCCTACGGAGCCGCCAAGGGCCCCAGAGCTGACCCAGCAGTAGGATATCAGCGCAGACACCGAATGGCAGCCCCCAGGCCCAGGTGTTTCACCCCATCAGACCAGATTCACCTGCCCCAACAGTTTACTCTGCTTTATTTTAGAACAACTGCACCATCACAGTTTGCATAGCACTGAAATAGTACAGGGCAACACCCCATCTATTTGCTTGATGCTCCCTTTTGAGGGGAGGGGAGGGTGCGCTGGACCATAAAGCAGAAGAGACATGCAAAGGGCCCCACAGGATGCACGGTCCTTCCCCCCTACCCCTGACAAGGCATTTTTTGGCAAAGCGAGATCTCGGAGCAGCCATACTGGGAGCTGATGGTGCAAAACCATCTGCTCAGCTGAGGCAACCAAGCAAGAGCAAAGGAGGAGGTCAGGAAGCAACAGCGTCCTCGTCAAAGCAGTCGCCCCGAGTAACAGGGACCACTAAATACACAACAAAACTTCAGAAGTTACTCATTGCTTTAGCCTGGGAGTGCAGTGACAAGCCTAGCAAAACTGTATTTCACTGCTAGGCTGCACATGAAGTCCTGCGAGTGAATTTTTCCAATAGAGATATTAACCTTTCATGTGAAAACTGCAACCCAACTTCATTATACCTCAATCCCAGAGTCATCAAAATACTGGATACCTGGTTTGACCTTGAAAGTCAGAATGCAAGTAGATTTTTTCAATCAGATTTGAAGGCAAGGTGGATAAATATTTATCTATAATGAACTCTTGAAAATGGGGTTCACCAGCACTCAGACTCTTGCAATGTCTATTCGTTTAGTCATGATGGCAACACCTAAAAATCCAAGCTTAGTCAATTATTTCTTTAATTGTTGACATGATATGAGGTGTCAAGATATTTAGGTGTCTACAACATGCTTAAAATAGGTTAACCCATTAATGGAAGAGGCACAAATATGCTAGGGCAGAAAAGGAGTAAGAAGTAAGTCTCTGATCATTTTCCTCCAGACAGAGACCCTTTAACACAGAAACCACCACCAGCTGGCACGCGGGGCTCCCGCGCCTCAGTGCACCAGCCACATGCAGCAAGGGCAAAAGGTTCGTGCAAAGCTGAGTGTGGCATCGTCCCGCTCAGGGTTTTCACAGAATCACAGAATAATTAGGTTGGAAAAGACCCACTGGATCATTGAGTCCAACCATTCCTATCAATCACTAAACCATGCCACTCAGCACCCCATCCACCCGTCCTTTAAGCATCATCAGGAAAGGTGACTCAACCACCTTTGCAGGGGAGCCTTTATTTTGTGACTGTTGCACCCATCTGAGCTGATGCTCCACTGACACACGTTAAGGTAGTTGCTGCTTTTGCAGCCAGCCTCAAGGTCCTCAGGTTTCCAAGTGGAGAGCAGGGATGCTCAGCAACTGTGCAGTGACTCAGGTGATGTCACTTATTCTTTGACCTTTGCCACCTGAAGAAATGAGACTCCACTGGTGTGACAGAGGAGTCGCCTCACATGTGTACAACAACTATGGTCTGGTTGCCACCACTCCGGCACCTGTTTTGTCCCATGTCAATCCTCCCTGCAAGCCAGGAGGAGCAACCAACCATGCAGTCCCTTGCCACGGACTCCGAGGAGTGGGAGGGCTCAGCCCAGGCTGCCT
This sequence comes from Phaenicophaeus curvirostris, assembly GCF_032191515.1. Taxonomy (NCBI): domain Eukaryota; kingdom Metazoa; phylum Chordata; class Aves; order Cuculiformes; family Cuculidae; genus Phaenicophaeus; species Phaenicophaeus curvirostris. The sequence continues at coordinate 63,078,872 of NC_091394.1, forward strand.
TCATGTCTAGTCAAGGCCATTCCTGGCTGTGCCGCAGGTGGCCCTGTGAGCCCCCTCAGGCCCAGGAGGACGTGTATGTGCAGTGCTTGTACGTCCACCAATGTGAGCCCGTGAGCCAGGGCCTGGCCCAGTTTGCACAGCAGCCATGGCAGCTGGAGACATCAAGGGCTTCTTTGCAGACCATTGCCTCATCTTTGTTTCCCAGGAGTAAAAATTTTTGCCTCTCTTTCTGCCCCTCTATTCCTCTCTTGTGAGACCTCATCTGGAGTACTGTGTCCAGGTCTGGAATCCTCAACATAAGAAGGATACGGAATTGTTGGAGCGGGTCCAGAGGAGGGCCACAAGGATGATCAGAGGGCTGGAGCACCTCCCATACAAGGACAGGCTGAGAGAGTTGGGGTTGTTCAGCCTGGAGAACAGAAGGCTTTGAGGAGACCTTATAGTGACCTTCCAGTACCTGAAAGGGGCCACAGGAAAACTGGGGAGGGACTGTTCATAAAGGCTTGTGGTGACAAGACAAGGGGGAACAGGTATAAACTGGAGAGGGGCAGATTCATATTAGACATTAGAAAGAATTTATTCACCGTTAGAGTCCGGTGGATCTCTTCCAACCTGGTTATTCTATGATTCTATGATTCTACGACACCAAGGGAGGTTGTGGCTGCCCCACCCCTGGAGGTTTTTAAGGCCAGGTTGGATGGGGCCTTGGGTAAGCTGATCTAGTGAGAAGTCCCTGCCCATGGCAGAGGTGTTGGAACTGGATGATCTTTGAGGTCCCTTTCAAACCTAAATATTCTATGATTCTATGAAAAATACCTTCTTACTGCACATCACTGCTGGGTTGGAGACATACCTGTAAGCTCAACCAGGGTGATCAACAGAGGTGGAAACCAGAATATTGTGAAAGAGAGAAGAGAGAGATGCCAAGGTATAAAAGCAAGCACTTTGGTCCAGCCACTACCTGAACTTTAGGAATCTGTGCATGTAGATTCAGCTTCAAACCTCAAGACATCTCCTGAACAGGCAGGTCCACAGTTTTGGTGATATCGGCACTTGGGGGCCACACAGAGGTGCTGGCACTTTAGAACACCAGCTCATTTAGCCCTAGAGATTTTAACTAAATGAATATTATCTTCTTCTCTTATTCTATGATAGTCAGACATTACACACTCAAGATGAACTTTCTCAACATTTTTATTATTTAAATTTTTTACTGTTTGAGCAGGGCTGGCTCCAGGCACTTTTGCAGAACGTGGCCTCGCTATGAAGGCAAGTTGTCTCTACCAATAGAGCTTGAGGAAGGTAGAAGGACAACATAGATCAGGTTTGTTGCTGCCAGCCAGACCCAACGCTGGCTTTTCCACCCACAGAAATGAGCTGCTCTTGGGCAGGGAGGAACACTGGGAGTGAGGTGCTCAAGCTGTTCTTGTTTCAGGGCCGGCATTGAACCGTGGGAAGGGGGAAGATGAACAGTCAGAGGCTGCAGGTGCTTCTCTCCCAAAATTACTCTTGCAACCACTTATTTCCTTCAGGATAACATTTCATAGAATAATAGAATCATAGAATCACTAGGTTGGAAAAGACCCACTGGACCATCGAGTCCAACCTTCTCTTCTTACCTTGCTATTACCTGCTCATTTAAAGTTGGAAGTGAGAGAATCACACGTGCTTACTCTCACCTTCTCCAAGGCCAACAAATATGATGTTAACTTATGCAGGGCCAGGCTGGGTTATAAACACAGTCCCTGGTGGGTTTGGGGCAAATATTTACCAGCAGGAAGTCTAAGATGTAAAACTACTGGGAACTTCTGTTTTGAAGAACAAATGTTTCTATCCATGTTTGCTACCGAACTGCTGCTGAGGGAAGTAGTCGGAAGCCTCCCACTGTTACTGAGCTCCTCAAGAACTCTGTGAGGGTAGAAGCATCTGCTGCAAGCCAGGCATCAGCTCTCCTCTCAGGGGTCAGTCCCAGTGGAGCCCCTTTGCCTGCCGGGACCTTCACCATCTCCAGCTGTGCCCTGATAGTGTGACCTTGGGCAACATGGGCCACCCTTGCCATTTTTCCCCAGCCAGCCAAACAAAAGCAATTAGAAGATGTAATGAATTTTACACATTTGCCCAATGCAATTAGCAGCAGGCTCTCCGTGGAGGGGCTGTATTGTCACACTCAGCTGGAGCCAGCTAAGCTGATCTGTCCAGGCTCACAAAACTCTTCTTTCACAGGCCAGTGAGTACGGTCAAAGGACAAACTGACAAGGTCCCATCTTGGCCCCAGCTGCTGAAAGGTCCTCCCCCTCCACTCAGCCCTAGGAGGAAGCTTTGAAGAGTGCTGGGCTGGTTTCTCCCTTCAGGTCCCATCTGGTTGGACAACCAGATCCATGCCTGAGGATTTCCGGGGCTCCCTCACTCTCCTGCCCCAACCTGGCTTGCCAAGTCACTGAAACATCCCTAGAGCACTGCAGGCCAGTATTTGCAAACTACATGATGTACAAACACAAGTGTAACCACTGCTTACTACTAGCCGAGGAAAAACACTTACATTCTGGTAAGTACCAGCAAGGGCACAAAAAAAGCATAAACTCAGCAAACACAGGATGCTCCATATCCAGTCACTGGGAGTTTGCTAAGAAGAGGTTGTGTTAAGAACAGGAAAAAAAAAAAAAAAAAGGAAAAAAGGGAAGATAAGAAAAAGCTCTCCTCTTCCCGCCAAAAATTATGCGGCAGCAGGTCCACAGAGTGTCTGCCAGATGACCCACTTGTCACACTCATAATTGCTTCCCATCTGGTGTCTGGAGCACACAAAGCCTGGCCGTTTGCCAGCGCAGGACGACGCACACACTGGCCTACTTCTGGTGACACAGGCCCTCCAGACACCGCTGATCCGCTCCTTTCCGTATGGCTACGGAGAACGTGGCATTCATTTGTAAATTGCCAGCGGCTGATTTATCCGGCTATTTGGGCCCCCCCTACTCAGCCCAGCTAACCGGCTTCCCCTTCGCTGCGTGGTGCAGCCCAAGCCCCAGCACCGGGGCACGTTCTCTCTGACACCGAGGTGCCACAAACGCGCGCTTGCCGGGGTGAGAAGCAGGCAAACAAGGATGCTCTGCTCCTGTAAGCCACTCAGCTTGAAGATGAGCAGGTCAAGCTACCTCGTCCCTCTGTGGACATGCAGACACATCCTCAGCTGCTTTGATTTACAAAGCTGATTGCTTTCCCAACCTTTGCCTTTCCATCTGATGTGTATGCACAGTTCATTTTGTTCACATAGATCCTACAAAGACTTTTGAGGCGCCTTATATCACTTCTTATAAGCACGGTCTTTCAATGAGCTTTTTTCCTGGGTTTTCTTTGTCTGTCTTATGCATTTGCTATTGATGGGAGGGTGTTTTAAATGTTTTTCAGTTCCTACTGGCGTAAGAACCTGACACCCTCCAAAAATGGAGCAAATATTTCTTAAACTATGGGACAGACAAAATGTGTTCAGGTGCGCTCTGAAGTTGTTAGTTGTACAGCCACTAAATACCACCATTACAAGGAGAAACTGAGACCGAGCAACAGGCCAACAGTCAGCAAGGGACTAAATACTAAATAAGCAGAATTCTCCCTCCCCCAACAGATAAAAGCCCCCTTTCCGCTCAGATTGACACAAGATAGTTGCAGCAATATATCACTGCCAGCCAACACACAGCCCATTCCCATCTTGCTGGTGCTAAGGCCATGAACGGGGTCAGGGGAGGTTTAGATTGGCTATTAGGAAACATCTATTTACTGAATGAATGGAGAAGCAATGGGGAGGTGGTGGAGTCATCATCCCTGGACGTGTTCAAAGAACGTGTACATGTGGAGCTTCGGGACATGGTTTAGTAGACATGGTGGTGTTGGGCTGACTGTCAGACTTGATCTTAGAGACTTTTTCTAACCTTAATGATTCTATGATTCTAACGTCCATCTTCTCTGCAGTCAGAGGATGTGATGACACAGGAAAACAGGAGTCAGGCAAAAATCCAGACACTCTAAAAATAAACCCAAAGAACTATCCCAAATTTCTGTAAAAGGCAGTAGAAAGCAGATAGAAGTTCCTTTGTAACAGGGAACTATATCACTAAGTCCAACAGCAGCCACCATCGAAAGACTCCTTTCATTTCTATAGCTCACGAAAACCAAAGACAGCAGAAGAGAAAACGAAATTAAAAAAGAAAACCAAACCACCAACACCAGTTAATACCAAAGAATGCCATATTGCACAGCTCTTACTCCAGATGCAAACAGAAGCTGTACTACTGAGATCTTCATAATCATTAAGGTGGAATATAGTAGGTACGAACATTCAGATTTTTACTTTATACAAAATTAAAGATTAAGTATAAATGTCTAAAGCTTACCTGTTCTTCCAACACATCACGCTAGCAGAACTACAACAATCCTATTCTCTTTAGCTGCAGAGCAAGAACCCAACCCACTCAAGGCATGAGCTGGCTGTCTCCAGAAGTCACAGAGACCAGTATGGTCCCTCTTGGAGCTGCAGCAACTGGCACAGAAACAGGAATCCACAGCTTCCTCAGGAAAGTAAGCATTTAAGCCTGTAAAGTTTCAGCTCATCCAAGGTCAAGGAAATTCATTTAAAAAAAAAAAAGAATTAAATTAGGTCTATCATTAGAAGACATTGATGTGTTTTCTTCCTAGGTACTGAACCTTTACCTGAATGGTTGTCACAAAATAAAATGCAAGAAGCAGTTGCAGTATTTTTGTTGTCTGCATTGTGTTAGACCTTTGTCACAGTTACTGTGCAGCTACAGTCAGTTAACATCCAGTGTTCAAACCTGTATTTCATGAAGCTTGATTCACTCACAAGATTGAATAATTCATACAACTCTTTTATTTCTCATATAAAGATGGAATAATAGTAGTAGGAACTGGGCTTCTCACCAATTACTTAGACCATTTCTTCCAAGTAAAGGCCAGGCCCATGAGTAAAGCTTCCGGAGTCTTCATATAATCAGAGTTCAGGTTGCAGTTCCTTCCAAGTTTGGGTTATTAGCCGTCTATCTATTCTACTTTCTTTCACTGAGCAAAACTGATGTCAAAAAATGAACTCGTATCATTAAAGACTTCACTTTCATCTACCTAACATTTCGCCTCCGTTTCAGATGTCAGCCCACCTCGCTTGTCCCAAGCGATGGAGAACTTCATGCTTGCAAACAAGAGCAGGTCTGCATGACATTCATACAGCCATCTGGCCATAGCAGAACCCCAGCAAAGCCCCAGTAACAGTCACCATGGGCCTACACAGCCTGAAGCTTGATGATAGAAATTGCCACAACATATTTCTGAAGAACTGGCTTGTGTTAGTCCCTCTTGTCCTTTTCTGTCAACAAATGAACTTATGTTAATTGTTTGCCATTTGTATTTTGTCACAAAACTAGGAAAGGCAATAGATATTATCCATTGAATGCCAATGTTTCTAGCAAAATGAGAGAGTGCAAATCTAACACTTACTCAGATTAATGCATGTTTGTGGGTACTACTTTGGAAATAAAGTCATGCTGCACATCTTACACTTGCATTTACCTCCCAAGACCCAGGCACATGTACCAAAATATTTCTGCAATATAAGTGAAAGGAATGTAGAAAAGCTTTACATTAGCAGCATTCTTCACCCCTCAAATTGTCTCGTATACATAAATATTTGTGCTAAAGCTTTGAGAGATAAATACAAACTGTTAACCGAATACAAGTAGGCTTGCAGGTAGGTTGGCTTGAAGCACATATTGTGAAGGGATTCGATCCTGCTGTGTAACCCACTGATTCCCACGATTACGGTCTGTCTCTGCCCAGTCTAGAAAAGGAAAGTTTCTTGCAGTTTCACATGCACACATCAATACACATTGCTTTAAGGAGCACTGAGTGTTTAAGTTCAGAAATAAGAGGCACGTACAGTAACCTGGTACATAGATGCTTTATTTCTGACATTAATATGGTCTCTATTGTATGTGAGATTCTCTTACATAAAAGAAATGTTTGTAGTACAACAAAAACTAAGATAAACAAGGCATTTGTTGTACATTATGTCAAACCTTAGAACAAAAATATGGAGTAATATGTATTTAGGTTTCATGCAAGTTTGGCTGCCACATGTACAATCTACTTATAAACTGAAAGAAATGCAAATGCACACAACATTCAAAAAGTAATAAAAGATGCCTGACATACAAAAGACTAAAACCTTCTTGCTAAAGCAATAAAGTAGGAGTTAACTGAACGATCCAACCAATACCAACACAAATTAATACTACTTACCAGAAATCTATGCTTAAACTTCGCATAGGCAGTTTTGGTGATATCATTTCTACTGAAATATACCATCCAGAATATATATATTCATTCTTTTTCAATGTCTTATCTGATTTTCTGTGAATTAAATGCTGTCTCCAGCGTCAAATGTTGCTGTTAAATCCATTTTGGTACTCCATGCTTAAATTTAGTACTGCCAAGAATTCCAATGGCATCCTCTAAATTTTCATAGGCAAGGAGTAATCCTGGCATGATGGGTATTTTCAGATCTCCTTGCTTACATAGGATTCCCCCTCTCAAAAATTTTTATGTGAATTAAAAATCAGTAAAATGTTTATGCCTACTACTGTCCTAGCCAGGCAAATATTTCATATCACAAAGCTCCTAAAAACAAGGACTGCATAACCTTTGAGATGTTTAAAAAAGTTTAATAACCCATTACCTTCCTTGTGTCACTCATCACGTTAAAATTCTCCATTAATAAATTATTCTCTACCATCTCTGATATTAAAGTGATAGGAATACTTTTCACACCCTGCATAGTACTGGTTGATCTCATAAAGTTAACTAGAGAACCTGACGTCATTTTTGTAAGTTTACATACAGTGCATATGATGCTCGCTCTTTCCATCTCTCATAGCAGCAAGCCGATTCTGCCACTATCTGTAGCAGCACACCCGGGAGTGGAGAGGAAGAGTGTTTGAATTATAAATAACTAAAACTACAGTGTACAATTCTATTTACCTGTCAGTATTTATCGATAGCACACCACTATAACTTGCTTGAAATTAACTACATAAAAATCTCTACAACAAAAGCAACCCAAAACATTCCTTAAAAAAAAAAAAAAGACATAAAATAAGTGCAAATACCTAAAATAGGCAACTAAAGCAACTGTTGTGACCTGTATACCTTTAAATAAGGACAAAGGTTTTTCATAAATAAAAGAATGTTCTTTGCTGTTCAGACACTTAGTAAGTATATAATGGTTAAACTCAAGTGCAGATACAATTGTTTTGAGATCCAAGGTGCCAAGTTTCTTTAAAAAAAATAAAAATCTATATTTAAAATGCATTAGTTTTTAGTTCCTATGCAGGACGAAGTACTCCTGAGTCACATATAGGACTCTGCCATTCATTTCTAAATATATTTAACCAAGGTACAGGAATAGTTGCTGTATAGTACAGGTATACCTTGTAATTATTTTGTAGACCAACATGATTTAAGGGTTATAGTGCAATCTTTATGTAGATGTAACATACAGTATAGATTTTTCCACCTCACCACTGTAATTCTTCTGCTGTTCCATACTTTAAATTTGTCCTTTTATTACTTTAGCTGTTTAAACAGGAAACAACATTGGCTTCTATACAACCTGCATACATATAAATATCTACATTTAAGCTTTAAAATGAAAATAAATTATAAAAACAGACTCCTTTCCAATTTACAAAATTTTCCCTGTTCCTACATACTGTACAATACATTCAACAATCATCTCATTTTGAGATTTATGAAGAAAATACTGATGCTTTACACTAAAATCTAATTCACCTCCCTCTGCCTACTTCTAGTACCATTTGCAAATAAATATATTTAACACTGTAGTTAATTTCATTGTTTTGCAGCATACCAAAATAATTAGTAGTGCAACTTTCTATCCTTCCTTTACACTCCTTTCCATTGTGTTTCTTTATATACTAGAAAAATGCTACATAAGCAAAAGCACATTCAGTATTGTATGCTGCTCATTTGGAAACCAGTAACAACCTATAAACCTACTCTATCTTGAAAATGCACTAACAGAGAAAAAGCAATGTGAATCAAAAGAATAAATATGAAAAATAGACATAAAAACTGTATGTTGTCAGTACTGCAATGTACTTTACCATTCTTTATCATACTTCAGGGTGTTACTCTTACAATATTTAAGAAATTCATTGCAGAACTGTTAGTATAATACTATCCCTTTGTGGAGAATATGAGAGCATTGTGTCTGTTCTTTGTCAATCAAAAGAAGAAAGGAAGCTTCAAGGTAGCTTTAAGGTTTCCCTTGGCAGACTGTCTTAAAGTAAAGACTTAATTCACCACTATTGTGCTGGAATCACCTTCAACATTGTGTCAGTTTCAATGGAAAGAGATGGTTGTCAGTTGTTGTGACCATCACAGTATCAGAGCCCTTGAAGTGCTGCTGGTAGCTGTGTATGTGCTCAGATATCTTCTTGCTTGTTCAGTCATGATAAGCTGGTCTTCTGTTTTTCCATAAACCACCGCTTCCCATTCACAATTCGACTGTATAAGATAAAATTTGGTTAAAAATATTCTTTTAACTGACTAAAATACTGGAGCAATGCTCTACAACCTTGCAAACTATCAATAAACCATCAAAGTCTAGCAATACTGTATTTTACTGAGAAGGATTAGGTTCTACAACACAATACCTAAAACCTGTGACAAAGCTCCCTTTTTATCCCTTAATCAAGCTCCTCAGCCATGCATCTGTGTTATGCTTTAAGTTCTAACACACAAAATAAAAAAAACTCTTAAAAAAGAGAATAGTCCAACAATTGATACATAAAAGGAAAGTTAATTAAGTCATCTCTTTGGATATCTTCTCCTTTAAATGTGCAAAGTTCAACAGGCAGAAAAATTAGTAGATGTCTGGAGAGACCAAGGCAGGCAAAAAGGTTTGGCAGTTGAAAAAGAATACAGTGAAGGACTTCACTGACCCAAAGTGGCAGCTGTGGAAAAACGGTCAGATGTTTTGGGAATATAGTAAAAATGGCAAAGGAATTAGTAATAAAAATAACAAATGGAAGAATAATTGAGCCGATAGTCCGCTTCTTCCATGAAGCAAACGCTGCACGTTCATATAATATATTGAATCTCAAGCTGATTTGTAGCAGTTCTAATTTGGACCTGACACTGGCAGACTGTAGCTTAATGAAGAATACAAGATTCTCTCCTTCTCATATTGAGCTAGAAACCTATCCAAAGGATCAGTTCCACATATAGATGCACAAAGAAAATTAGCTATTTTAGTTTCTCTATAAACATAGCAGGAGTTGATTCATGGAAGGGACTCATGGTTAAAGAGACCACTAAACTGCAAGGGAATTTCTCAGGGGAAAGAGCAAAAAGAGAAAGACGGTTCAATGTGAATATTTGTGAGTATAACTATGACTAAGGTCCCATTTTAAGTATTCTTAAGAGCATGGTTCTGGGAACTACAGACATAGTCACCTTTGCTGCAATTCACAGCAGTTAATTCTTTTTTTTGGAACAAAACAATTAAATGAGGTTTGCTCATAAGAAAGGAACAGAAAGTAATACTGTTGTCTCTGTTAAAAACATATCATCGTTAAAGCAATTAAGTGGGACATGGAAGATTAGGCTCCAGATGCCCTGCCTTTTTACTTTTAAAATTAATACAGAGCTGCAGCTATTCTGAGAAGACAGTAAAAGTTTATACATTAACTCCCTATAGCACAAAGTGGAACAGGTACCAAGTCAAAGATAATCTCCCCCTAAACCAGTAGTCAAGATAGACACACAGGAAAAACTAGGTTCCACAGTTTTAACAGGACTGAAAGTATACAGATGTACAAGAATAATTATAAAATAGAAGCTGCGGATGAACTCCACTTAAAGATACCCCATTGGGCTTATTTTGAAGTAAGCACCAGCCAAATTTGAGAAATTTAGTTGCTACAGAGGTTTAGTTGGCACCAAGTCAAGTTTTCTTACTGCTAGAGTTGGTATCCAAACCTGTTTTGTACATGTACCCTTACTATGATTTCCCCCCTCCTCATTTAAATCTTGAATGAAAACTTTACAGACACATGACCAGTTTACAAGAAATAAGGATCATGGAAACACTGACCAAAACTAGATCACCGAGTTGAACAATTCTAGACACCAGGACAAGACAGAAACCACAAAGAAATTCTATGTTAACCTGTTAACAAGACTAACAGAATTCTTTGCATCCAGACCTGAGGAACTTTCTCCGTTTTGACATTTTTTGAAGAACATGTATTCATTTTCTTCTTAATTACTGCGTTTTCTTTGTTTGCTGGATTTGTATCTTGGTTTTCTGATGTCAGGTTACTGTTGTCATGTATTTCCGAAAATGGAATCGTTAATAAAGATGTGGTATAGACATTTTCTGACTATTGACAAAAAAGAGGGTAGGGAACAGGAATAACAATCAGTATTTAATAAAAACAACATCTTCAGCAGCTGTGATCAGAGAAGCCAAAATGTAAACAAAGCAAATACTATCATAAAGACCCTAGGAAAGAATCTGAAAAGAAAAAGTAATGAACAGTATGTAAATGGCCTATATAGGGATTCATAGTTTACGTGCTCAGTATTGACTAAGTAGCTGCTAGCACGATTTGAGCCTGACTGAGTAGACAGTTTCATATAAAACCACAGTACAGACTAATCATTTCAGAAGAGTTTTATATACTGACTATGTTTATGGATATAAAATTAAATCAATCCAGTTTCACTATAGCAGAGCAGAAGAAATAAGCAAAATTAGCTGAGAGCAGCAGTGGCATACACACTTGTTCCCTTACAAAAACACCCTATTACCCTGCTTCAAGATACTTTTACATATTTATTCTACCTCAGACCTCACTCCTAACTTACCACGCTACAAGCACAAGATTTCTACTTAAGGATTGGTAAATTTTTAATTTTTAAATCAGATACTACCCTTATGTCTCTTGCCAAGAGCAAATATTCCTGTTGCACTAGCACCCCTCATTAAAAGAAGGAAAAGCAATTTTTTTCCCCAGTCCACTGCCTTTAATATACCACAATATCATAGTGTTTCTTGGTTTTAGCTTAATTACCTGAATGCCAATGATACACAATATACCATGTCATAACAAGACGTTACTAAGGGAACACTGGGCACTTTGCTTCTGTTTTGCATGGCTGCAGCAATGCTGCTCCTCACGAGACTGAGATGTTCTTGGGGAAGTGGGGAGTTTCCACTAGATGGCAGAGCACCTAACACCCAGCCGACAGACAACTAGGCTTGGCACAGAGCCTAGGGGGCATTTGGAACAGCTACAATAATTAGAACAGGGTATGACTTAAGTGCCTGTTCTTTTTAGGGACTTTGGCCCCTAACTCTTGAACAGAGATTCATACCAGATCAAGAGTCAGACATTTGCTCTTTCAGAATTAAACACATACATACATTGTTTAAGAACTAGATTAGAATACAGTTTTCCTACAAACTACATGACTAAAGATTAGTCTATACTACCACTCAACTGGTAAAATATTGGGCTACTTTTTAAAGGAATGAGGGACCAAAACAGCCCCACCTCTGAATGCTTGATGTCTTGGTTGGTGAGGCAGAAGTATTCAAATTCCTTCAGGCAGAGGAAGCCCACAAACCTCATCTTCTACATGCTTGATATTCTCCTACTATGTGAAGCAGGAAAAGGAAAAACACGCTGCCTGATATGCACTTAAGTATCCTCAGAACATGTCAAGCATGCAAACCACAGGGGAAAATGCCATCTTCCTGAGGTATTACAGGAAGATTCAGTGTGCCATATATCCTAATGTTTATAGATAACCAGCATGGAAGTAGCATTGCTACAACAGCAAATCTGCAAAGCATCCACATTACTTAACCAGTCCTGCTCTGAAGGCCTGGAAGGAAGAATTCATGCATTAATTCATGCCCACTGTTGAAGTACTGCTTAAATACTTAGAGGAGCATTTAAAACTGAAGGCGATTTTCAGTTTCCAAATTTATGAATCTAGCCTCAATCCAAATATTTTATTCCAGCTGACAGAATGAAAGATACTCAGTTCTATATTAATATTGCTGCCAGTGATACTCTTCATTAGTTTAATATTTACCTGCACATCTAAACTATCATCATCAGTGAGGAGCTGGGCACAAATCTCTTCTTTTTCCCATGGATCTAGGACCAGTGATTTTCTGACCTTTGTAGAAGAGTTGTGCTGCAATAAACATTTTGCAGAGAAAAAAATGTAAAATACTCTTTAAAAACAGTTATTTCCCATTTTAAGTTATTATTGTAATGTTACCTCCTGATTGCAGCTTTTATACACAGTGTTGTCTTCATCCTTGAGAAATATATCTGTTCCAGTTTCCTCTTTCAAAACTTCCCTAATGTCTTCCTCCAAGAAGGCAAGTGGTTGTGACTAAGTTAATTAAAATTGGACAAGAAAATACAGGAAGTCTATTAGTTGCTGTATTTTATCATGTTCTACTTTCAGATAATGTAGGCCAAAAAAAAAAAATTGCAAAATACAGCAAAAGATAAAAGGATTTAAGCTAATGTAGTGAACAACTACAGACCAACACTCCCAGGTCATGCAGATGTTTTTAATTCATTTTACTCCACATTATTTCTAGTGAGATAAAATACATTCATGCACACAGTGCCTCAAAAAATGCAAGGCAGCACTGTTGTTTGCATTTATCATCAATAGTTATCCACTAACAAAAAGGATAAAAATACTTTGTATATACACTAAACATATATGTGAACACGTACGTATACACACATGCATACAAACACATTAAAAAACTGTATTCTAGAAGCATGACTGTTGTTGCGAAAGGAATTTATGTCAATCTTAGCACAAATCTTTGAATAAGACATTGATAGTCCCAAGTACAGTACAGAATTTCACAGAAGCCATACAGATGGCTCCTTTATATACCAACAGGAGAAGAATTCCCTTAAGCCCTCAAAATTTGATTTGAACAGGAGGTTAATAGTGGACAGAAACAGGAATGCCAAACCACTCCATTTGCATAGTGAGAGAATCTATAGGGCAACACAGATGGTGCCAAGCCCTGTGGCAGAGTCTGAGCTACCTTCTGTGTTTGCAAAAAAGTAGTAGTCAATATATATTAGTTGGAATTTTTTCAGAACTTGAAAAGCATATGTCTACTGAATTCCAAAAGTTATTAAGCATTAACATACCTTAGCTAGGCTAGGAAAAGAGGAAAAAATTAATTGATTTGGAACAAACGAACAAAACAGTAACATTATCCATAGTCAACCAAAAAAACCCAAGTCTTCTGTGATAGTCAGAAGAATCAGATGGATCATGAGTTGCTATATTAAGATTTTCGGGTTTAGGATGAAGAAAATGTTAGATGCCACTCAAGTAAGCCCCTAAGTAGGATAAAATGCTTCCAAGCATCTTCCCATCAGAAAAATTCTCAGAATACTAGCATGTTGTAGTAACCATCTAGTTTCCATCCTAGTAGTGCAGAAGAACGAACACCTGAAAACAAGTCAGCTCTTACTTAGTCCAGAAGATTCAAAGACAGTACAGTTCTTAAAGTCAGATGTGAAGGTTGCTTAAAATAAGTGTCAGTCACATTCATCTGCACCACTTTCCTCTTACTAGATTATCCAGATCCACACCCACTCACTCCTGCTCACAATTTTTCTTTTGTAAAAGCAGAGTGCTAAAGTATTAAAATCTCAGACAAGAGTTTTACCACCTTGTAAGAGTTACAGTGATAGCAAGGACACAAACTTAAAACCAATCTCAAATGTAGAACCAATGCATTTAAGATTATTATGGACCAAATGACTACATTTACCAAATATCATTCAAAAAAAGACAACGAAGGGTACCAGTCTAATATACAAAGCCCGAAATATTTTTGATTCATACTTCCTCAGATCACACTGAGGCTTACAATATCTCAAAAACAAAAAGGTATTTAGACTGCAGCAAAGAAGAAAATAAACATGTCATCACATACCATAAGTTTGAGGGGACCATACTTTTTTTCCTGAGCAGCCAAAGCATTTTTAAAAGGAGTTGGTGTCCTCGGTGTTGAGCCCAAAAGAGATCTTCTAATTGTGGGAGTTCTAAAACTATTCAAGCATGGGAAAACATTCATACATACATTTTAATATTTTACTGTATCAACAGTAACGTAATAAAATTAACCGACGAAACATTTTAAAATATCCTACTTTACACAACCGATATCACCACCATGAATCTGAAGGTATTAAGAGCACCACAGCTTTACCCCAAGTATATTAGACTTCAACTAGATTTTTTTTTTGGTATTTTAAAAGAGGAAAAATTTGAACTGAGTTCAATTCATTTTCTGATAAGATAAGAACAGGAAGCCAGTTTATTTGTACACAACAATTTAGCATTAGGGGTTTTAGAACTCGTTCACAATATGCATACAGGTAGACTAATTTCTCAATGTTTAGAAAAATCTGGTTTGATTCGAGAAACACCACCAGATGTTTAATGTAATAAACCTACCCCACATTTTCCTTTTGATCTTTTGGTGTCATTTCCTTGTGTAGAGGAGTTGTAATAAGAACCTTCTGCCCACAGATTGGAGTCGATGTAAATGCAGGATTTTCAAGGTTAAATTGTTCATTCCCAGAGCAAGTGTTGAAAAACTGAGCACAAGAAATTAAAAATAAAAAGCAACCTTAAAGGACAAAACTTTACCACTGTACCGAGCCCTAAAACAAGAAATATATTTATTTCCTGAAGGGCTTCTATTGACAAACCCCAATGAACTATTGTTGACTTATGCTCTAAAATGTCTCCAATATTTATCACTGAAACCTTGATTTTCTCCTTAAAATCCCTGCTGCTTAATTAGGTCACAGAGACAACAGGTCTCTATCAAAAACTGTTTGCATGAAAAAGTGTGAGCTGGCACATAAGTCACCACCTTCCCCAGCCCCGTTAGTTTTCAAAACAGAGAAAATGGGTGTTTTAAGCTTTTTTTTTTTTTAATATAGCTACCCTTATGCATATGTTTTAAGAATTTTTTGGACGTGCTTGTTTAGGCTACAATGTACGACTAGGGAGGAAAGTACTTGTAAATTATAACCCACACACTGCAGTCTTCATAGTTTAGCCATATTTCAAAACAAACTCACCTGTGATGGAGAAAATGGTAGTGTTTTCACTGGTGTATGTTTTAGTGCAACGTTGATGGCATCATTACACAAGCCATCATTCAGTTCATTAACCGGTGATTGCCCAAAACGCAATCTTTTTCTCTTTCTTAGGATAGTAGGTGGAGTGCTGAGTTTGGTTAAGCTTGGAGTTGTTGGAAAAACTGCTTCTTCCACATCACTGATGCTACTGTGTTTTTTGCCATCAAGCACAACGCTGACATACTGGCACTCAGCAGCCCTTTCATTGTGCTGAATCTGTGTTAGTTTTACTGGAGCTGGCTTGAGAGGAGATGCAACAGCCTCTATAAGCTCAAAACCGGTGACATCACTCCACACTATGGGATCCTGTGAGACAAGATGCAAAACACTCAAACACCAGCACGCTTATCTAAGATTATTTCACAATGTCCAAGCCAATCTAACAGCTCTCTATCTCCAGAAGCTATTTACCTAATTGTTCTCCCTGTATCTTTCACACAATCCTAAAACACTGAGTATTTTAAGACATCATTCTTTTAAAACAGGCAATGAAACAAATCACTCTATATGGGTGAAACTACAGACAAGAACAGAAAAAGGTAATTTTAAGAGTATTTTACACAAACTGCGTAAGTTTATGTTCCTAAATAAATTTTATTTTAGAATAAATTCAGACTTACAGATTCAATAAAATCTAGTGTCTCTGCAAAATCTGGAATGGTTTGTAGAGATGATAATATTGTATTTGATTCCACAGCCAAATACTTAGGAGGTGAATTCGGCTGAACAGATGTGCCGTGGGTCTCATCCATGCTGTAGAACTCACTTGTTTCTTCCTCAAGACTATTTAGTGTATCAGACACACAATCTTCCATGACAAAACTTCCGGACCAACAAGGTAGGTTTGCAGCTTGCTAAAGTATGAAGAAACACATTCATCTTATTCAACTTAGAAGTTGAAAAGACTCAATTATGTGACCACAGGGAAGAAAAAAAAAAAGTATTACACTATGTGAGAAGACTAAGCACAACTACTAATTTTTGCTTCTTCAGACACTAAATATCTGTGTGGATTAATGCATTTAGTCTTCTCCGTAGGTTAACATACTCAACATTCTCAATTTGTACAACATTTTTATCTTTTCTCTCATTCATGTCTTACACACTCTCATAAGTTAGATAATGATGGGTTGTATTGGAAGATAACTCTGACACAAATTCCTTGTGTTTCTGAATGTCAGTACATGTTTAAGTCATCTTCACTACAGAATACAAGTACATTTTAAGATTAGAAATAGTTTCTAGAATGTGAGGGTTTGGTTTTTTTTAATGCAGATTCTGCATTGTTAGTTTTCTTAACTTCCAAATGGTTATCCCATTTTAGTATATTGCTTAGTACTCAAGAAACAAATTTTAATTTTCGCTGGAAATCTAGAAACAAAGCAGACATCTCTAGAGGAGCAGAACGTTACACTGTTTCAAGAGAATGCCAGGAATAGCTCCACCACCAAAAAAATGAAAATTCACCTGTAATCCTAACAAGTAATCAATGTGGTTTTGTTGTTCACAGCCCTCTTCCTGAAGGAATAAGTGACTGTCATCTGCAAGTTTCCCTCATTCCATTGAAGTACACATAAGTTTTGTACAGTGTAAATTCATATAATTTTTGTCATGTCCAAATGTGGATATTATGCATTGCAAGTACTCACACAGAAGTGTGATAAAAATATAATCTACAGGACATTTTGAAATTAAGTAGGGCAAAACCTGTGTATTTTTCACCTTTCTCTGTTGAAGAGACAATCAACAAAGCTGATCTATAAAACTGAATGACAGTGCTATCAAACAAAGTGCTGCCTGCTGAAAAGGATTAAAATCCTGGGTCTTTGAAACAATTGCCAAATTGAAGGTCATATTTCTGCTGTTCTCACAGTTTAGAAAACAGCACTAAAAATAATTTGTCTCAATTCTAATACACAGACTTTGTTTTACAACCCAACAGCCACAGGTTTGCTTTTAGAAGGCTGAGTGAAAAACCACCTCACAAAACCAAACAAATATCCATTACTAAATTGCTGAGGATTAATCTCAGTAAAACATATTCAAATATTTACAGAAAGTTATAGTCCTTACAGAAGACACTTGTTTTCTTCTGATTTCATTCTCTGTTGACATAAGCAGCAATTCAAGTTGCTTTATTTTCTTTTCTTTATCAGGATCATCATCAACAAATGACTGCTGAAAAATTTCAGAAAGAAGTTATTACTATTTTCCACCTTCACCACCCCTCCACGGTAAAGATTCTACATTATAACACAGCTACATTTGTAACAGAAACCCACACATAGCGGGAACAGAGCTATACAAGCTGCATTGTATTTTGTAATATAGCAGTCATTTGCAAGTGAAACAATGCCAGCAGATACCAGGAAATGAATCCAATGTCACAGTGGTATACAAGATAATATTTTAAGAGGTTTTGAATATGGTCTGTAAATGCTCGGTATGCTACAGCACTTTTTAACCAAAAGTCACTCAGTTCTCTCTTTAATAGAAGCAGCAAAGTTGGCATCTTGGTAGGTGTGTTTGTGTTATCATGTGCTTTCTAGAAATTTGAGTTACTGATGCTCACTAAGTGTGCAAGAAGTGTTTCAAATAAATATTTGCTGCAGAGTATCTACACAAGCAATCCTACTACTACTATCAGAAAAGAAAACTAATTGGGTTGGGTTGGTCGGTTTATTTTCAACTCTCTTAAAATTTATTGCTAGAAATATAGGTAAGTGAGGATATAGGACAAGAGTTTCAAAACTAGTTATGCTCCGTAGTTTAGAGGGGACTTCAAGGAGCAGAAAGTGTGTGTTAGTTTTCTGTATAGGCCAATCCAGAGTGTCAAAGGCCCTATAAGACTTTGTTATGATTTGTATTCTTATACTCAGGTCAGGGAAGAAAATGCAACATCAAACAGATGACCTGCACAGGGAAGCTTGAGGTTAGGCAGAGAGTTCTGCAGAACAACTCAAAAATATCTAGCACAAAAAATTACACATTATTCCCTGTGTCAAAATAACTTTTTTTCTTTTCCCTAATTTCAAATTCACAAGAATTCTTCCAGGAAGTCATATGACAAACCAAGACCCACAATCAGCCTCCAACACATGAGGAATTGCAGATATATTCTAAGTGAGACCAAAGGAGAAAAAGGAAATATATCATTTAAAACAGAATATTGTTTTAAAGTTTCTCCATACTTCAGCACTCATAATGTTGCAAAATAATCAGCTGAAGGTACTGAGGGAAGTTTATCAGTCAGAAAAAACTAAAACCTATAGAGAAAAAAAGAGCACAGTCACAAGTGTAAGTCACAGTAAGTTATTTGAACCGAGTCTTTTAGGAAGTGTCATGTTTATTATATACAAAATAGTAAAATCTTGTCTCCAAATCTCTCAGAAGCTAGGTAACATTGGCAGGTCATCCTTTCAACCTAAAGATTTAACTAGTAGACCATGTTCTAAGCCATACTTCAGTCAGAAATAAGGACAACCATTGTGTTTCTGGGGTGTGTTGAACGGCTCTTTTTCCTACCTAGAACTATCAATTAATCTAGTAAGCCTTCTTACAGAGGAACATGTACATAAATTTAGATGAATGACAGAAGACTTAAAAATATTTTTAAGTTAAAGTTTTTACACTCTTCATTTTACAGCATAACATACAGTACATTCTCTTAATTTATGATGGCCATTAACATTTTACCTGAACTATGTTGGAAGAAGCTGAAGCATGTTCTACACAGCTGCCTTCTGGTGAGGCATACTGGTATGCTGGAATCTAAAAAGATAAATGGTTTTACAAATCCTAAAGAAATGGGCACTATAAAATTATTTCTAGTTTATTGTACAATAAACTACTTATTATGGTTTACAAATCCTACAGTTGCCATAACATCTCAAAAATACTCAACAGATCTTTATTCTTACAGAGTTGTTTCTCATTCCAAACCAAATAAATTATTTGGGACTCGGAAATACTAATTATTCTGGATTTTGAACTTACATGTGTCTGAACAGGTAGGTAAAACTGATTCTGAGTGTGCAAGTGTTCCATGGCCAGACAAGGTTGGGGCTGAAGTTCAGATGAACTAGCTCTTTCAGACTTTATACTATCTTGTAAATATCCTTCCTGTTCCACCTTTCTTCGCATTGTTGAATTCCAGTGATTTTTAATTGAATTATCAGTCCTAAAATGAAAGCATACAACAGTGATTGGTTTACATATCTCAGAGTTTAATATATGGCTTATTTGCAGAGTTTGTACAGCAGGGTAATCTGAAGCCGCAAATCCAGAAAACTCCAGCAGCTTGGACTGGAAGTTCTGTTATCAGAGGGGTTTCAGCATAATGACTAGAAAGTTACTTTTTTCAAAACTTCCCTCAACTAAATTTCAAGTCTGCAGGAAATTAAAAGTAACAAAAGAGAAAGCCTTGGTTCGGGCTATTATTATGGGTGAGAATCTTTTTTATTGACATGGAACAAGCACGTTTGTTCTCTGTCACTACATTATTCACCCACTGCTATAAATTTGCAGAATGTGAAACTAAGGCAAGCGCCCTGCTGTCCCACAGCATAAGAGCAGCCCTGTGGGTAGTGTTTGGTACCAGAAGGCATCTCTTCTAAAAAAAGTGACAGCCTGCATTCCCAGCTCGAAGTTTTATGTGCAGCTTCGTGAAGAACATCACGCTACATCTTGGTGCTCTTGATCTTATACGGGGAAAACAGGCACGGCAGAGGACCAGTACCCATTGTCACTCCCCTTGGAAAGAAAATGCCTGCAGTTGGACGAACAGGCTGAAATCACTTTTAATGCTAGAGAAGCATTAACGCAAGAGTAGAGTGTGAGTGCACTAGAGTGTAAAATACTAGCAATATTATTACTAGCTGTACAGACGGGCACACAGAAATAAAAATTGCTTCAAGTCTCATTCTTCATCTAAGCATTCCCTTTTTTCACTCCACTAGTGTTAGACTCTGTACAAATCTTATAGGTCTAGGATCCAATCTTTAGCTAAGAGTCTCATCTTGGGTTTATTTTCAACAAATAAGTTAGTGAATTAGGGATATCTCTGTCCTTACAAACTTATCTTCCCTCTCTGAAATTCTATTATGATCCAATTCATTCCTTTCCAATTCCTCCAAAGGATTTCCTGTGATTCATGGCTTGTGTAGTTAATCAAAATTTTTACACACACATCTCTAAGGGCTCACTCTCACAACATAACAAGTGCTGACATTCCTTAGGCACAACTGGACAGTCACCTCCTGAACACACAGACTGAATTCAGAGAGGGATAGCTTGACACTGACTTTCAATTAACAGTAGAAGGTAAAAAAATTTATTAAACTCTTTATACACTAAAATTTTTTTTTCCACAAGCATAAGTTCACAATCACACTTGAAACAAAGATAAGGAGAACAATGCATACAATTCATTCTTAACTTAGAGATTAAATGGTAACCAACTAGCTTTTCAATCCAGGACTCCTACATCTGGGCTTTTGAAGGTTACTAAGATTCTCTTTTTCAAGTGTCCTGTTTAACAAAAAATAAATTAAAAAAAGATTTTCTGATATGTATAACAATGAAGGCATTCTGTTATCAGGTCATCAGATGTTAAGGAATTCCTCCACTACTACTTGCAGTTACTCTTCAGCATCAGAAGACTTTTCATTGTTTTTATAGCTTTTCAAAAACACATGATCAAATGCAAAAGATCATAAAACATTTAAGTGTCTATCAAGATAAACGTGTTGTGACATAAGTTTTAACAGATGCTTTCTGACTAACAAATTGCATTGAAAAGAGCTGCACAAAGAACGCTTTCCGTATTCTGCTATTTAACACAAAAAGAGTTGAAAAGCACCTTCCAGGAAGAAGTTTTGCTATTTCAGCCCATCGGTTTCCCAAGCGCTTGTGAGCTTCATAGATTATCCTGTCCTCTTCTTCTGTCCATGAAGACTTTTTTACCTCGGGATTGAGATGGTTATGCCATCTCTCTCTGCATTGCTTGCCTATTCTTCCTTTCAGGTGTTTTGCAATTAGAGACCAGCGTTTTGGACCATACTTCTGAACTAATTCAATAACCTGGAATACAGATGAAAGCACGTTACAAATCTGAATCCTAATTTTCCTAATCAAAGTCTGAGAACATTGATAAACTCACATTTTAGAACAGAATCAGAATAGTCAACTTGATAAGATACTAGGCTTAAGGAGGCAGATAGTGACTTGGGGTTTTAAAAATTACTTTTCAAAAAAATCAAAAAATTGCTTATCAACCCCAAATTCACTCTGTTTAGAATGTAAGTATATACTGATGAAAGCATTCATTTAGAATTCTCCTTTTTGTCATCCATTGCATAAGCTGACACTAGGAAAGACTGAAAAAGGAGCTAGTAAAAACGCTTGGTTTGACTTTTTTCAACAACATACATATGAGAAAAAACCCACACCTTTTCTCCCAGCCTTCTTCCCATTTCTACAAGCTTTTACACATCAGAAGCTTTTTCTTAAACGAACTATCAGAACTGAAAAAAAACCCCAAAACAAACAGATTAGGGAGCTGATATTCACAAGTTAACAAATATTGGCTTTAAACATCTTAAAACACTTTTTAAACAGTGGGAATAGTAGTCATTTTGAAATACAATACAAAAAAAGCTATAAGTGCACCTCCCTACAAGGTACTCTAGGTTTTGCAGACAAAAAGCTGCAGTGTGGATTAATAGGGATGGGGAAAAGGAGTCTAAAACACCATTGGTAGCTTCTTTAACAGTAGGGTATGAAACAATTTCCCTTATTCCAAAACTTTTTAAGTCTGGTGGATTTGAGAAATTAGGAACACAACATGTAAATGAGACCTTTGATATATAGTGCTATGAAGAGATCTCCTCTACTTGGTAAGCTAGAGTAGCTTAGCTAGCAATCTAAGCAAAGGGAAATGAAACACATGAGCAGACCAGACATTTCTTTTACTTAAGAGAAGCTGCATTTTTTTTTTCTTCTGACACAGCATAATGTAATATAACAATCTACATCACAAGATGCATTATACATCATCGTTGTGGGGATGAAATCTAAGAAAAAAGTACACATTCTTAGCAGTTATATGCCATATTATTGCAGTAAAAGAATACAACATAAATTAGTTTTTATTACCCTCTGATCTTCTTCTTTAGTCCAGGGACCTTTAATCAGTTCTGGGTTTAGTACCTTCTGCCATCGATGCTGGCATTGAAAGTCTGAACGATTCTGAAGTAGTTTTAGAAGAACAGTGTAGCTGTTAAACTCTTGAATACATAAAACTGTAAATATTAGCTAACCAGAATTGTTAGCTTAAATAAAAATAAATATAAAATAATAAAAACACTTATTCAGACCTTTGTTCTAAGTGTAATAGTTATATTCGCCATTATTATTTCTTCTTCCACTTGTTTATAAAACCTCTTCTCCAGAAAAAAACAGCCTTGCACAAAGCTCTAATTTAATTAGTTCAATGTTCTTGATAATCAAATTCAGAACTCACTCTTCTTTAAAGAAAAACTTAGAATTATTTTTGTCCTCATTACTCCACACTTTCTCTTAACTTTATGTGATTGATATGCTTTTGACATTACCTATAATCTATATAAGGAAATGCATTTTTAAAGGAAATACTTTTTCTTTCGAATAAAAGAATGAAGTTTTTTTTAAGATTCAAATTCATTTAGTCTCAGCTCTTTCCTAGAGTGCTAAGGAAAACAGATTTATATCAAGTTTAGCTAACACATACTAATTAAACAACATTGCTTTTTCTGCTGGGGACAGATGGTGCTTTTCTGTAGCTTTACTGAGGACCTTTTGAAATATCATTCCCAGTTATGAAAGAGAAGTAAGCTTTCACTTAGCCGCCTAAAAACTGTCTGTAGGAAAGTTTGCAGCTCCGAGGGTAGTGTGTCCAGTCCTTAGAAATACGCAGAGAAGAGCTTGCCCCAGCATGGCACACTAGTGCCGCTTTCATAACACTGAGACATGATGATTTACTCTCTTCAGTGCAAGCTGCTGGATTGCAAGTATCGACTTCAAGGTTTTGCTGGGCTTTTCTACCAAGTAAAGTTGTTATCATGTTATGATGAATTTAAAGAAGCAGTCTGCCAGACCAGAAAAAGCACTCAAAACACTGTTACATCCAAAATTACATTGACCACAGTACCTTCAAGTTAATGACAAATAGACACTGTATGATTAAAATCACACCAGAGTTTGTTACAAAACATCATCATTTCCTGGTGGCAGAAGCTGTTAAGAGACAGACTTAAAATAAGAAAGCTGTTCCCATTTTCAATTAAAGTAAAATTTTGAAATTGTGGTGTTCTAGTGTTTTTATCTTCTAGACATTTCTTAAATCATTACATATCTGTGGGAGAAGAGCAAAACAAATGATGGGACAAACCAATAAACTAATTTCAGGCCTGCCTTAACTGCAATAAACTGGAAAGAGAAGACAAGCTGTGTTCCCACTCTTGAGGGTCACCGTTAAGCCACCTTCACTTTTTTGGGCAGAATAGAGGGAAGGTTTATTCATGTTCGGGCCAACAGTGAAATGGGGTTCTGAAAACATGGCAGTTTGAGTGCCTTTACATGCTAATAACTCGAGACACACTTGGTTTTCCTAGTAGAAGACTATAAGTAACAAGGTAAGTGCTAATTATGCCAGCCTCTATTATTTGGCTTTGTAATTTGAACACTGCGAAAGGTGTTGCAGAGAAGCAGTAGAGTCTCCATCCATGGAGATATTTAAAAACTTACTGGACACCGTCCTGGGCACCCAGTTCCAGCTGACCTTGTCTGAGCAAAGGCTTGGACTAGATGATCATGAGATGTTCCTTCCAACATCAACAATTCTGAAACAGGCAATCTGATTCTCCAGGAACATTTCCCATGATAGCTGGGGAGCATTTTTTTAACCTCACTTCGGCATAGCTGAAAAATAGCCTTCTGTCTCCAGAAGCATCTGTTTTCAGCTGGATAACTTTACTAAACCAAACTTATATCTATTAAATGCAACTCCATAGTACACCTGCAGATCAGTATCACCAAAAACTGTATTTAAAAGCAACTTAATATAGAAGCTTTTCGACAGTTTCTTTCTCCTCTGCCATTCAATCATTTCACTGCTTTTTGAAGAGGATAATGTACATGTAAGGAACAGTGATTTGCCTGTGCACTCCTTAAATTTAAATGCTTTAGGTTCATTCACTGGTATCTATACTATACCACCTGGAAAGAAGAAATCGGGAACACCACAGCTGCACAAATTTGATGAGAACAATGGAAAGTTACTGTTGTTCAGCATTTAGAATTCAATTCTATTTTTACCTACCTACACAGGAATTTCATACAACTGTATCATCACATTCAACATTTTAAAGAATCACAAAGGCAACGGGGTGGGATGGTGGTGTATAACGTTTTTAATTTCTAACATTTGAATGTTCAATACCACTTCTAGGTAGTGATTTCAGCTTTAGATTTGAGCCATGATTTTACAGGAGGAATTTTAGAACGCTTAATCAGAATAGAAACAAACATCATCAGTTGAGTTGCAGGTATTTTTTACCAGCGCAGCTCATACAACTGGGGAGTCCTTTAAAATTTGAACCAACAGCTCCTTTATACGTTCCACCTGACCATTGGAACAGAACAAGAAATTTTAAGTGTCAGCAGGAAACTTTCAAGAAATTTGCTAAGGTTCCATTTGTAGCAACTGAAGATATAATTGGGTGGAAAGATTTACATACCTAAGGGAGGTAGCCATCACCGTAAACAAAAAAAAACAAACAAAAACACACAAAAAAACCTGCACACACCAAAACAAAAACCCCACTACCCCACTCCCATTTCCCTATGGTGTTTAAGAAATTGATCCTGCTCCTTTCAAGCGATCTTTCAGATGCAACCCACTCTCCTAACTGCTTCAGAAGCAACCTGTGAACTGTACATGCAACCACCACAAGTGATATAACCAATAGGAAGTAGGAATATATTCCAGAATGAAAACAAACAGCAGGTGTGAACAGAGGGCATCAATTTGATCCTTTTGGACCATCACTTGAGCCCCAGTCTCAGCTGATACGGTTCTCCCAGGTCTAAGCTAGATCTCAAGTCCAATTTACAATTTATTTTTTTCACATTACGTGTTTCTAATTTCTATTTCACTTCATTTCCAAACTAGACATATGACCAAAGTAAATGAATATTAAAAGGGAACATAACTTAAACAGAGATTCAACTTACTTGTAGATGACTAGCAATGAAAGCCCAATCATCTGTACCATTTTGTTCCACCAGCTTCTTTAGCCTTTCATCCTGTTAAGACATAACCTCAGTCAATAAATGTTACATACTATCCCAAAGACACTAAACAATAACATATAAGAATAAAACTAAAGCCAAAGAAAGTATTACCTCATCACGTGTCCATTTCACCCTATTACATGTCTTCTTCAACCCTTTTTGCTGTAGAACTTCATAGTCATGATCCACATATTGAAGATTGTACTCGTCCTCACTGCAGGGTACAACAGAAGAGTCAAGATAGAAAGTTTAAAATAACTTTGAATAACTTTTTCTCCTAACTACTTGTAGATTCTTTCCAGTCTGTACATATTGGTCTAAAAGAACATACGGAATTTGCATGAACATGAGATCTGTCTCCAGCAGTGGCCTATATGTGAGGGGAACAGAATTAATTTTAATTTCAAGGCCATGTACTGGGATACAGACAAATAATTCATTGCAAGTCAAGACTTGAATTTGAAGCAAAAACTATTGTTTAAGATCACACTTTTGTGATACATTTATGAATCTTTATTTTACAGAAGGGAGCCTATAAGCTTAAGTGGTTTGCTAGTCTGCAAGATACATTCGTGTTTCCATTCGTGTTTCTCCATAACTCAAACAACAAACACAATAATTGCCCAATAATTCAGCTCTACTTCATATTTGAAGTGGGCTCCTGCCTTGAATAACAGTGTTGCCTCCCTGTTACAGGAATTAGATACAAATCTTTGAAGACTGAAACATTCCAGCAAGAAATAACTACAGTATCAGCGCTGATCCTCCAAGTTCAGAGGGGCAAGGAGCCAGGTAACCTCGGTCACTCCGTGTAGATCGCACTCCATCTACTGGACAAACGAACACTTCACAGCCTTGATAAACAAAGCCTTACAAACAAGCAGCACAGGGAAACGTTTCATGGAAATATCACTTAGGCTTATGTCAGAGACTCGTTTTAGACAGCACAAATTCAAACATTCTAGGCCTAACAACAAGATGAGCAGTGCCTCTTCATTAGTTACAGCAAAGACACAAAGAAGGGACTCCCATCCAAATACACAGCTTTAATCAAAAACAGTTTCACACTGCAATCTTATTTTTTCTCGATTTTATTATCAGCATAAAGCACAATATAAATATCATATTCATGTTCAAAACTAAATTTATTAGTTCTGCTCAGTCTTGGAAACTTCCATTTTTCAACCAAAGGTAAAAAAAATCCTTCGCCAGTAATGGAATCAACCTCTGCCGGTGTCCTAAGAACTGATTAGATGGCAGATCTCTACATTATTTTCCAGTATATGCAACTCACTCACACATCATGCTGATGGGCCATTTATATACATTTGTTATTTCCTATGAACTGAGTATGTTCTCTGTGGCTAACATGAATATAGGGTCATTCCAGAAGAGCGCACTACTTATTTGAAAGCATTATTGCATGATAGTATGCATCCAGTTCTTGCAGACACAGTGCATTTAGAACTGCTTCTACATCCTACACCATATCTCAATTCACTCTACTTAGCTTCATGATGTAGTAGAAATAGTCAGTAACTACAAAACTCTGCAAAGTATAAAACTCTGCAAAGCCAGTGAAATAAAAGCAGTAAGCTTGTCTGAAGGTCAACAGCACATTCTTCACAGTACTTGCAAAAGAGTAAGCTGCTAACACAGTGACTGTAAGAGTAGCTTAGGACTTGAGAAAATAGGATTTAAGCTCACAGGTAACTAAGAGTTTTCTCTTCCCCCTTCTGCTTCCTTTTTTTTGTTTCTAACCCACAGGTTCTTGACAAACTTCAGGAGCGTATCTTGGTATTATAGCCCTACTTCATACTAAGGAAGCCATGCAACTTACTTATAACTAAAATTTGGTCTTGTGATTAAGCTGTTTGCCAACATGATCTCCTTCCTCACCCACTGCACAGCAAAGTAGTCCAAGAACAGAGTCTTCAGTGATATGAAAAGTTATGGGGATTTTTAAAAAGGAGGAAGGGCTCCATGTATGCTGCATTGATGCTGATGAGAGCAGCAGAACTAGTCAACATCCGGGGCCCCCGCTGGCAGCAGCAGTTAAAAACTCTGCACCTGGAGTTCTCCAGAGGCACACGCATCCCACTGCCAAGCAAAGCAGCGCAGCCACCTCTGTGCACTTCACAGGCAACAAGGGCAAGCTCTCTTGCAGCTTGATTCCACATGAATAACTACTTAGTCTTCAGTCTTATTCAGAACAGATACACCAATAGATTATAAATTAAACATACATGAATGGTTTGGACTACTAACTTAAGTTTTCGATTACAAAGAAAATAGGAAATATTCTTCAAATAAAAAAAATCTGGAACAACAAAGTATTTTATGAGTTCTGTGCTATTTGTCTTTGTACTCCTGAGCCAAGAACAGTTAAAGGAAAAAATTAAGCTTCCAAATGCAAAACCCATAAGCAGTTTAAAAAAATTAAACTTAATTCCATTTGGTGCAAAACAATTATACTTTCTCCTTACTCCACACCTCAACAATCTAGAAATCACTTTTAAACTCACAACAACAACTGTTTCATTTTGGAGATACCATCATCATGCACTGACACTGTATTCCTCTAGGCCTGATGATCTCTAACCGAACATTCCTCCAGCTGTATTTTCAATTATGATATCAAAGCACACTATAGCCATACGAGATAATACAAACTAAAGCTTTGAAAAGATGAAACTATTGTTCACAATACCACAGATGGAAGTCTCATATTACAAAATGCAGATTAGGAGTAACAAGAAACATTCTCTCTCTGGGCTGACTCTTGAAGATAGCTAAGTATAAACAGCTCCAGCAGCCAGTCCCTGCAAGCAAAGCCCCTTAATGAATCTTTGTTCTTATACAGCTAGAACCCCAAAGATTGCTTTCTTGGTTTAGTTCCACTTTCGCAGAAAAATGATCAACTTATGAACTCTTTTCATGTCAGAGGAAAATGCAGGAGCGGTATCTGTAACTTCAAAACTAACCCCAATTCCATGAGAAGTATGCAGTCAGGGTAAACCCCTGATGCCACTGGTAACTCACAAGGTAACTTTACTCACCGAGTATCCTTTCCTTTCTCAATCCCAATCCTTCTTAGTAGTTTCATTAAACTAGTTTTCTATTTTGAAGGAGAATAACTATAGCAATAGAATAGTTCTACAAGACCCACCTTCTGAATACAATGTAAAGACACACCCATTTTCATATCACTAAAACAAAAGATGCATCAAAGCCATCTGGGGCCGCTGAAGCCCTTCAGGAAAACATTCTCTCTCAGGAAGATTTCAGACTGTGACATCCTCAGTCAGAGGATATGCCAGCTCAGAGAGAGGAGATGCATTTAAGCTATTGGAAGAATCAGCAGGCCCAAGCATGAATTTCAACAGAGCAGCCTAAAATCTTACACGAAGGCTGTGCCGAGGCCGCTCGGGAGGAGCAAAGGAGCAAGAAGTATTGCTCCAGCAGGAAGGAGGTAACTGTCAGGAAAAGCTACTGCGGAGACAGCATAGTGGTTACCGGCAGGAAAGAAAAGCTGAAGAGTTGCCTAGGTAAGCCACGTGAGCCGAGCAAGAGCACGGGGGTGAAAGCAGCCGCCGAGCGAGAGAATTACAGTCGACAGCTGTCAAGGAGGAGGCAGGCAGGTACCTGCGCGGGTGGCGGGGAGGGAGGTGGCGGCGGCACCTGGCGGGGAGCCCGGGGCAGCACGGAACCACGGAGGAGTTGGAAGGGACCCACACGGATCACCGAGTCCAACTCGTACTGCTGAACGGGACAACCCCAACATTCACACCGTTTGTCTGAGCGATCTGACCAAGTACTCCTCGAACATTGTCAGGCTTGGCGCCGCGACTGCTCCCCTGGGCAGCCTGTTCCAGTGCTCCACCACCCTGAGTGAAGAACCTTTTCCCAATATCCAACCCGCACCTCCCTGGCACATCTTCCTGCCATTCCCTCCGGTCCTATCACTGGTCACCAGAGAGAAGAGATCAGCTCCTCCTGCCTCCCTTGGGAGGAGGCAGTAAACTGCGAAGAGGTCCCCCCTCAGCCTCCTCTTCTCCAGGCTGCACAGACCAAGCGGCTCCAGCAGCTCCTCATACGGCTTCTCCTCTAAACCCTTCACCGGTTTTGTGACCTCCCCTGGGCACCGGGGCGGGGCTGCCCGAGCGGGACAGGGCGCAAGAAGGGGAGGGGGTGGGGGACAGGGGGCAAAAAAAGGGGGGGGACAGGGCACAGCAGGGGGTAAGAAAGGGGGACAGGGCGCAAGAAGCGGAGGACAGGGCACAGGAGGGGGCAAGAAAGGGGGACAAGGCACAGGAGGGGACAAGAAAGGGGGACAGGACGCAAGAAGGGGGGCGGGATAGGGCGCAAGAAGCGGGGGGGGGGACAGGGCATAGGAGGGGGGGACAGGCCCGGTGGCGGAGGCGCGCCCCCTCTCACCTGCGCGGTCTCTTGGCCATCCTCGCCGCGCACCATGGGGGTGAGCGCGGAGCCCCGGGCCGCCCCGCTCCGCTCCCTTCAGCGCATGGCGCGGGCCCCGGGCCGGGCTGCGCCGCTTGCGCCGGGCTCGGTCGGCGCCGCCGAATCTCGCGCCCAGCCTCCCTCCCGGGCCGCCGTTTGAATCTGCGCACGCGGACTCGCGCCCCATTGGCCGCCGCCGCCGCACGCGACGAGGCGCGGGGAGGGGAGGGGGAGGGCGGGGCCTCGCGCGCGCCGCGGGGCTCGGGGGCGGAGATGGGGGGGAGGAGCACGTACCGGCTGCCGGGGCTTCCCCGGCGGCCCCGCGCGCCCGCAACGCCCCGGCGCCCGCGCGCCGCCAACGGCAGCGGCGGCAACGGCTCCCGGCGTGAAGGAAAAGCAGCCGGCGGCAAAAACGTGAGCGTCTCCTTCGAGCCGGAATCGAACCAGCGACCTAAGGATTCCCGCGGGCAGCGCCTCTACAGTCCTCCGCTCTACCAGCTGAGCTATCGAAGGGAGCTGCCCGCCGCTCCCATTCTGCGGCATAAAAGCTCGGCGGCGGGCAGAGGGGCTGCTGCACCCGGGGACAGACAGAATGTAAATCATGGAATCAGAACGCCTTGGGCTGGAAGGGACGTGAAAGATCACGCAGTTCCAGCCCCCCTGCCCACCAGACCAGGCTGCCCAAGGCCCCATCCAACCTGGCCTTGAACACCCCCAGGGATGGGGCAGCCACAGCTTCCCTGGGCAACCTGGGCCAGAGCCTCACCACTCTCATCATAAAAAAAATTCCTCCTTATGTCTAGTCTAAATCTGCCCCTCTCCAGTTTATAACCATTGCCCCTCATCCTACCACCACAAGCCTTTGTAAACAGTCCCTTCCCGGCTTTCTTGTAGCCTCTTCAAGTACTGGAATGTTGCTATAAGGTCTCCTCCAACCTTTCTTTTCTCCAGGCTGAACAAGCCCAACTCTCTCAGCCTGTCCTCATATGGAAGGTGCTCCAGCTCTCAGATCATCTTTGTAGCCCTCCTCTGGACCAGTTCCAACAGCTCCATATCCTTCTTACATTGAGGATTCAAAAACTGGACACAGTACTCCTGATGAGGTTTGGAGGAATAGAGAGGCAGAATCACCTCCCTTGACCTGCAGGCCACATTTCTTTCAACGCAGCCCAGGACACGGTTGGCCTTCTGGGCTGCAAGCACACACTGCTGGCTCATGTCGAGCTTCTCATCGACCAGCACCCCCAAGTCCTTCTCTGCAGGGCTGCTCTCAATCACTTCATCCCCCGTTGTGGACTGATTGAAATCATGGATTGCCCCAACCCAGGTGTAGGACCTTACACTTGGCCTTGTTGAACCTCATGAGGTTCTCACAGCCCCACTTCTCCAGTTTGTCCAGGTCCCTCTGGATCACATCCTGTCCTTCTGGTGTGGCAACTACACCACTCAGCTTGGCCACCTGAGCACATTGCTGGCTCATGTTCAGCCAGCTGCCAGCCAGCACTCCCGGGTCCTTTTCTGATAGGCAGCTTTCCAGCCAAAATTACTTCCCTCTTCCCTCACTTTCTTTCCCTTTCAAAAAACATCGATGCTGTCTGGTTATGCGCATCCATGAGGAGCGAGAAGGACTGGTTTCATTGTACCCTGCTGTCTCGCTTACAGGATGCCTCTTCTAGCCACCACACTGTCACATTAAAAAAAGCCCCCCAAAACATCACACCACAACCTCTTGTGGCTGCACTTGGAAACACAAGAACTCTGCAGAGCTCTCAGGAGAAAAGGGTGGGAGCACCTGCTATAAAAACATGGGTTGGCAGTTACAGAGCCAAAAAAACTAGACAAGGGCATCTTCCTGCAGCCCTGACAAAGGCACTCCTGGGGGCAGCCTTTAAAAATATCCACAGCGTTTGGTCAGTTCTCAGGTGCTCAAGCCTATCACAGGGCCAAAACATCAGCTCTTTCCGTTAGTTTTAATATGATTTTACTTCAATGGTCAAACAAATCATCAAAACAGCATACTGTTTCTTATTCCAAATACATTTTTTAGGTAGTTTACTTAGAGAAAAAATTGTTAACCACCCCTACAGAGGAAGTAATCTCCTGGAGCTATCACCACCATGAAGCACAAGCTATGCTTGACATAACCTGTGTATCTTCTAGATATTCCCCTACACAAAAGCCCTAAGCTCGAAGTTATGTGTATAGATGAAGCCCTGCATGCATGGAGTTTGCACATACATATATGCACATGTGCATGTTTATACACACGCCATCTGTGCAGGTCACCTCTTCCCAGCCTGTGAGGGGAAAGGCTGGCTGGCAGCACCCGTGCAGGCACACGGGAACCTCAGGCCCTGGAACAGCCCCTAAGGAACAGGAGGTTAAAAATAACAAACACAAAACCCCAGCTTACCTGCATTACAAAACTACTATTACAAGAGTAAGCTCAGATAATTGTATCTTTCACAGGAAAAAAAATCCAATTTGTTGTGATTTTTGTTTGTTTATTTACAAGTAGATTTTGCCTGATGCTTACTAATAGGTGTTCAGCACCAACCTGCATTCACTGCGATTAATTTTCCTTATCCAGAGATGACAACACAGCAGGTTTCCCCACATCAAAGCTCTGACAGGAGTCTTTGCACTACAAAGGCTATAATCAAAAAGTTATGTGGAGTAAAAACCACCCTGAGACAGGATTTGTGTCATCTGTCTCATTTCATATGGTATAAAATGTCATCTTTTAGCATTCATTTATATTTAATTTGAAGTGAAAGGAGCCTGAAATAAAAGTATTATTGTTTAAATAAGTACCTTCTTGTGTGTTCCCATAGCAGTACATGTGTTCTTAATTTGTAGGAAATAGATCCTGAAGGCATTAGCTGAGACAAACTACTAAATTAATAAGTACTGATGGTCCTGCTGTTAAAAAAAAAAATGATTTAAAGATGCATTTGTTATGACATCCAGTAAACATTCTCCTTGGAGTACATCAATAAGCACTTACGTACTTCAGTTGGGTTTTTTTGTTTTGTTCTTTTATAATTCTGTTTGTATTACTGTCCTGTGTGACAAGGTCTAATGTCCTGGGTTTTCTTGTGCTCCTATATGACAAAAAGAGGCTGAAGATGCATCTCCCTTTCCACCTCTCCTCAGCTCTTAGTAGCTTCACAAAACTAGCTACTTCTGTCTTAAAAGACCCTGCAAGTTATTTTCACCAACTGTTCGCTTAAGAGAATCTCTAAGAAAAAGACACAAACCGTCAGCCTCTTTCTGTAGTGTGATATAGCATGACTCCACCAAAAGCCACTATTTTTGATGACTGTCCCATCCCATCCCATCCCATCCCATCCCATCCCATCCCATCCCATCCCATCCCATAAGCCGCCAGGCTCAGCCTTAACAGACTTCTGGTAGGAGACTCACCAGCCTGCAATATCACAGTCTCATGATGTACAATCTGCTTTCTGCCTTTCCTTGTCCATCCCAGGGCTGCCTTGTGTGAAAGGAGAGCTCAATTCCAGCCTACACCAGAAGAACATGACCAGGTGCAAAGACACTACTGCAGGTTCAGGGTGGCAGGGTGAGGCAAATGTCACCGTCACTGCGAGCTCGTAGGCCTTGAGTGACAGCTGGCATATTGCCAGCGGCACTTTGCCACTACCCCGTTGCCTTAGGAAGGCCTAGTTGGGTTTCCTGACAAATCAAAACCAAACATCACTTGAACCACCTGCTGGCATTTGGATCCTGCCTGGGTTTTGTAGTGTCCCCCACATGCTTGCAGCAGTGGGCATCCCACTTCCAAAGACAGGACACTCACACTCCTACCTAGATGATTTGAGAGGTGAAGTATCCTGGAAGAGACAGTGACAATCCTGTAATTTGTCCTGTTATTTATTCCTTCTTGCTAAGCTTCCTGCTGCTCTGCAGGAAAAAATTCTATTAGGCATTCATTATGACCCTGACCAGCGGCAGATCAGCAACTCTGTTCCAGATGGGAAACAGATCCCTCTCTATGGACCGCTGATGCTTCAAAAAATTTCACTCAGCCTCAGTGGTACCACACTATTAGGCCCTATGCTTAGTCCAGATGTGTGTTAGTGGGCTCATTTGTTACTGCTCCAATTCTGTAAGAGTTCCATCTATTCCCTGACAAAATCTTGAGAGAATAAAAAAACTATCAGTCACAGTCCCATTTCATGCCACAGAGCTGAAATGACAAGATAAACTCTGAAGTCATGTGCAGAAGTTTGTAATTCCTTGCTTCTATGCTCATCAGAATCTTATTGTGAATTCAGGCAGCCAGTTCAACATTTATCTGGACAACTAAGAAATACAAGGATATTCCCCAGAAAGCACAGGCCTAACACCACTTACATAAAGTGAAGAATAATGTATCTATTGTAAATGATCTCCTGGTAGGTTGTTCTGAAACAGTTACGATGGAGAAACCCAGAGTCTTTGTGAGGGTGATTCTCAGCACAAACAACAAGGCACACGACAGACTTCTTGCTATTGACAGCTTTGGCCTCTGAATCCCACAGAATTCCTTACAAGGTAAAGTCAGAAATTAGCTTTTTCAGTTGTGGAAAACAAGTAGTTTGTTTCCTCATCAGTTTCCCAACGCAAAAGCAATTCCTGCCTGTCT
This sequence comes from Phaenicophaeus curvirostris, assembly GCF_032191515.1. Taxonomy (NCBI): domain Eukaryota; kingdom Metazoa; phylum Chordata; class Aves; order Cuculiformes; family Cuculidae; genus Phaenicophaeus; species Phaenicophaeus curvirostris. The sequence continues at coordinate 63,113,612 of NC_091394.1, forward strand.
CATAGATCTAAGGTTATAAAAGAAAAGAAATGGATGATGATCGCTAATGTCAAGCACCATAGGTGAACACTTACAGCTTTTTACCAGATATTTTCCTTTTAATAACTTCAATGCTTTATCACCTGTTCCTCTTGTGACTATAATCATTAGACCTCTACACTGGCAGAAACACCGAATGTCAATTAAAACCTCAAGCCCTTTGACTTGGTTTAGACTCAATGTCACTGCACCACTCGTTAAGTGCCCAAAGATATGTTGCTTGCATCAGCCCTGTTGGGGCTGAGCTTCCTATCCATGTTCAGAGAAATTCCTGATGAAAAGCATTTTCCTGAGATGCTGAGTCTTACAGGATCAACCCCTCCACCCAGAAGAGTTAGCAAGCGCTGTGCACTTTGACTCAATCTATTGATACAGCCTTTTGGAGAGGGAGAAAGTGCTATTACCTCTGCCTAACTCAATTAGCCTGTGTTCCGTTAATCGTGATGCAGAAGAATTTTATGTGATTTCATGAATTTTGCTTTACTATATTGATAGGTCTACATTATTCATGCTAATGTAAGGAGGATGGAAATACAAGGCTTAAAGGATACCATATTACAAAAAATATTAAAATAATTGAGTATATCTGGATGGGTTTAAAATTTACACTAGTACGTTAACCTTCATGACAACTCTGCACAAAACCCACATTCCTAAAGCAGCCTGTATCAACTTCTCAGGGAGTCTGTATGACTACTTAAAGAATTCTAATATGGCCTCTGGATCAGGCCTTGGACTGAAAAAACAAAAACAACTGAAGTTCCCAGGTTTGGGAACTTGTTTATTTTGGAAATCAGGGAAATCGCTAGTTCTAATCAGCCATACAGATGTTTTTTAAAAAGGATTTACCTCTTTCTCAAACATACATAGAACTTCAGAGACTGGAAGGATTGTTTAGATGTCACCTGTACTAGCAGTGCACATTTTCCCATGCTGTTTTGGAATTATGCCCTTGAAAGTCATCAGTACAAATGCAAGAGAAGTCAACTTAATCCTTACATTTTGTCAACCCCTGGAGTAAACAATTAGTCCTATTGCAAGGGCTTTGTAAACAGTCAGAGCTAGACTGAGCCGCTCCAACCTTCACATGGGCAAAATGTAGTCAGGCAGCAGTAATGGTGCTAGTAGCAGCCTGAGCTACATTCCAGCAAACAGCTCAAGTTTGATAGCAATCTGGTGATAAAAGGAATGCACTGGCTTGACTTTCTACTCCCCAAATAAACCCACTTTATAAGAAGTATCCCCTATCTTCCAAATTGGTGACAAGACTCTCCCCTTCCCATTCCTAACACTGACTACAATAACAGGAGCCACAGAGACAAATCTTCCAGTATCACAACTGAAAACCCCAAGGATGCTGGCTTCTGCTGCTTGCACAACTGCAGTTTACCTCTTTTTCCAAGGCAGAGTTGCTCCCATGCCCAGCAGAATTCCAGCAGGAGGAGAGAAGAGAGAGCAGAGTGTGCTCACAGATGTGAAAGACTGCACACTTCCATCCTGGTTCCACTTCTGCAGTCAGGAATGAATGTTCATGAAAGCTCCATCCTTAGTGCAAATGTATTTTCCAAGTTTGTTCATGGACACGAGCGTATGAGTTTCACAAATGTAGAATCTCAGGGTTAAGGTAGGCAAGATCCAAAACATTAAATAATAAAAGACAGCTGTCAGGGCAGATAATAGATAACTCGAGGTTGTGGGGCTGCTGGCTTACCATAGACCTGAAACAGTTCAAAGTTTCCAAACTAAGAAGGGAATGGGCTGACTTCAAATGCAGGGAATAAAACAAAAAAAAATACATTAGTGAATATGGCAGGGTAAAGAAGTAGTTAAGGTCAGGAGAAACAGAGAAAGCAATGAAATAAATACTGGCATTTTGTTTCTTCCATTGTACCATGCCTTGAATTTTCTTAGTTTGGAAGCGAAAGGAAGCAGGTACTCTTGACCCTTATTTCCTCCACCCCTTCTGCTGCCTGCAAAAGTAGTTGCTATTTCCAGCATTTGTCTTCAAAAGCCAAGAAGGATATAGTGGGGGGAAAAGCACTTCTTTGTGCAACATCCAGATATAGGACCTGTCTTTTCCATGTGTTCTGGCTTTTTTCTTGCCACAAACCCCACCACCATGTGGCAACAACTGGTGAGGTCCCACCCCTTCTCTCTCACTGGGTGGAGAATTATGTATTTGGCAGCCTTCGCTCTTAGGAGAAAGGAAAGGTGGATCTCGTGGATATTCACAGATTTTGAGTGAGCCACTGCAGCTTCTAAAGCTCGGAAGGGGCACAACATGAAACATGGTCACCCTATAGGACCATCAGGTGATTTTCAGAAGCACTGATAAAACACTTTCCTCTCCTGAATATGCCCACAAGTCCTCTGTTCTCTTAGGAATTTTCCATTCCTTTCTGGCCCATACATTGAGACCTTGGAGGAAGTCAAACAAGATTTTCATTTCTATTAGTCTCATTTGTGTGGAATTGGATTATCTATTGCCTCTTACTGTTTCTAAGAGCAGCAGTATAAACAGAGGACAATAAGCTTACAAAAACATCCCTGGTAAAAATCATTCAGTATCTTAAGTCCAAAGGGCAGACAAAAGGGAAAGAGGAAAACCAGCACAACATCAGAAGAGACCACTTCAGGATTTGGAAAGTGCAGAAATTCATGTGTGAAAGAAGAGAGAGGTTGGGATTAGGAGGTAGTGTCTGGCAAGTATCTCTCTACATTTATACAACAGTCTGAAAGAAGCTTAATTTTAAAGAAAATCTTGAATACCGAGTTGACAAAATAGCCTATAACATTAAGTTTTCTTATTCTGATAGAAGTTGTTTTAACCCTGGCTTACGCATGGCTTTAACCAAGGCAAACACAATCAATGACTGTGCATTTCATGCAGCCAGGCTCCACAGATTACTGGTTAATAAGAACCATAGCAGCTTCCAAACCTTCTTCTAATTTCTGGTAATGTCCTTCCACATATCATCTTTCTTTTTATTTTTTTTATTTATCAAATACAAGCTTCCAAACAGCACAGATCCAGTCCAGATCTGCAGGATCACTTTGGAAGTGAAATCAGATTTGCTACCAGAAAGGCAAGACACTAGAAGTATAACTTCCAGTAGAAAAAAAGTAGGTAGTCATTTAAAGAAAAAAAAAAAACCCAAACGAAAAAAAAACCCAGAGGTGGATAACATCCAAATACAAGTCTATACAGCGATCTCATAACCACCAAATCAATGCCTTTCATTAACAGAACAGAGAATAATAGTCTTTTCTGAAGCCTCTTAAAGCATCTGCAAGTTACTGCCACGTAAGTCATGCTTATACTGAAGCCCAATGCCTTTGACAATAAATGTGAAGTACACTGGGTGATTCTAAAATTTAAGTAATTGAAATCAGAATAACCCATTTCAAATCATTTGTGGAAATTGGGTTTCCACAATGTCAGCTTGGCCATCAAGTCTGCTATGGATTCAAACACTACTCATTTTCATCATCTATCATTAAGTTGTAAATAGCCAAAATACCACAAATAAGCAGAAGCCAACATATGTCAAAGCCTCAATAAAATAAACTCCATATCAAGTAAAGCGATGCAGTTTCTATTAATGTGTTTAAGTGACTCTCAGTAACACCAAAAGCACCTTCTGCAAATCACTTGACATCCTGATGAATATCCATGGTTCACTCTCACCCTTATCCTAGGGAGAAAATTATGTTGTGAGGGATCTTCTTCTGGCAGGAAGCTGGGGTTTTGCAGAGATGTGAGAGTAGATTTGCTATAGTCATATGTAAGGAAAAAGAAAAACCATGAGCCAAACAACTCCAATCTAAAATTTAAAAAAGGTAATTAAACAGAAATTAAGGGTGTAACATTAATAGCGGAAGAAAAATGAAAACACTCTGAAAGCACTTTTAACTTGGTTGTTTCATACACCCTGATTTTGGCTCAGATTATAAACACTACATTAATGAAGACAAGCAAATTTCTAGTTCAGCATTAAGCATGTAAGCCTTTGAAATACAAATCTTCTAAAGGATAATTTTCAATTCTTCAGGATATGACATGCCATCAAAATTAACTCTGTATATTTACACTCATCATTTTAAAGACTGCTTTAGTGCTCACGTGCTTTGAATTAAGGCCTACCAAAAACAGAGGGAGAAATAACACAAAGTTTTGCTGATGGGTTTTATGACTTCTTTTCAGACTCAAAAGTTACAATTACAGCCAATTTTTGAAACAAAATACCACATGTAGCCAGTGGAAAACGCACAGAGATAATTTAAGTACTTGTCGATACGTTCATCTTTGCGTATTGCCAAATTTTCAAAAGCTATTTCTTTCAAATTATCGTATTCATATTTGCATATTGCATGCATGCATTAGAATTTTGCTTTGAAATACAGTTTGACCAATGTTCCAAACCATAGATTGCAAGATATCTTAAAATGTTATGTATGAATTGGTCAGTGCTTTTCTACACCTTTTTTCCAAAGCTGTCACCAAGAAGTTCCAGATCTCAGATTTTTATCTCAATTACACAAAAGCCTGTTTTAAAAACCTCTCAAATTCAAAGGTCCTACGCGTGTAATGAAATATTCTGAACAGGTATGAGGCAATAGAAACCTTTCCCATGAAAGTTTTTCTTTCAAAAAAGTGATTTTAAACAGAAACACAACTAAATCAAAATGGATGACATCAGAGCTTACTTTCCTAAGTTTCTTATCAGTTTTTCAACTTCATGTATGCAAGTGTAATGCAATTTATACGTGGAATGCAGAATGTAATTATAACTCATTCATTTTGTAGCCAAACCAGTGTTAATTACACTGGCTAACATGTGAAAGGGTAGATAAGCTAGATAAAAGTGGCACCTTATAAAACCAAAGCAGATGTTTTAACTTATAGTTTTAATATAGCAATCAAAGAAAATTCCAAATACTGTACAGTGAAGTGTAGTATAGTACACTATATACTGTTATAATACACTATTGTTACATTACAGATTAAAAAAAAATCAAATATAATTAGTACAGCAATCACAAATAAAACAAACCAAACTGCGCTGGATAAACAGCCAGTAATGTGAAGATGGTATAGTTGCTATGCTAATTTCTTTTTAATTCAACATGTAAAGCATTTACTGTTTAAAAAGTTTTGTTTTCTAAATATATACACTATTTTAATTCTCATTTATACATTTTAAATAGCATTCCCTCCTGAAAGTGCACTCTTTCATTTCTTGGCAATAATCCCCATTAAACATAAAATAATTCTGAAAATACCACTCTTGTTTCAATCATTTATTGCTCAACCGCAGGCATAAGGGCTCAGAGGGAATCCTGCATTCTAAAGATCTTAAGCAACTTCTTCAAGAAGCTAAACCGATATCCACAAACAAAACAAAGAAACCATTTAACTGTTGTTTTCTTTTAACAGAAGGATCAACTTCATATTATTATTGTTTTACAAAAGCACATAAATTGTGCTCTTTGAAAATGAGCCGAACAAATGTAGAGGTAATAGTGGCATCTTCTTAAATGGTTCATTTTCCATACATGTCAGATCAAGCATCACTCTCCCAGTTGTAAGCATACTACAAATTTTATTACCTGGCATTTTGAGCATATGGAAAAAAACTAGCAAGCAACTTCGTGACAACAGACTCTACTTTTTTAAATGAAGCATTTTGGTCTTGAAAGTACACCTGTTGTACAGGGCTGTTAGCACACAGCCTTGTGGCACTGTGCCTCTGCCACATTGCTAGACCATTCTGTCAGAGGCACCATTTAGCTCACATCTTGTATCTACCAGGAGACTAACAAACTACAAGGGATTCACAAAACCATCAACATACATTGCTGTTTTGTGACTACAGCAGTGAAGACATCCCAAATATACTCATATGGTTTCATTTGCAAAACTGCTATTTATTTAGCGATTTGCAAACAATTCAGAGAGAAACAGCAGTATCAAAAAGTCAACCTTACTAAGCAGCCAGCCATTTGAAGTAGTAGAAGTCTTGCATTTGCCTAGAAAACTGATCCGTTCTCTGGAGGTTTCCCAAATGCTTATCAACAATCTTGTTCATTCTCTTCCCCCAACTTGTACTGGCTCTTTATTTTCAGTAATCATCTATCGTGAAGTTTATAGGTACTAAGCCATAGTAAAGTCTAGAATTTTCAAATAATTTAAGTCTTCTTTGCCATGAAACAATGAGTAGAAGGTGGTTGGCCCCTAGTCAGGAAAGTAATCAAGGCAGGTATTCAAAAAGAATTTAAAACCCCATTCAAAAAGAACAAGAACAGACTAAGTTCAGAGGCAATTCAGTAGGCAAGAAGTCGGGGGTTTGCTGAGAAAGGGACATTCCTATTAACAGGGCTTCACATCCATGACGAGTCAGCATCTTCCCTGCCCTTGTACCCCACACCAGCATTTTCCTGACTCTGACAGGGAAATCTAAGGAGTACAGGGGTGCTTCTCAGCCAGGCACACAGATTTGCTTCAAGCTTATATCTACATCCACTGCTGGGAATCAAATGAAACATCTGTTCAAACTTGCACTTCAGTGTTCTTTATTTCACTTCTCCTGTACAGTTACACATCTCACTGGCACGTAGATGAAGTTTAGCTTCACTCAAGAGTATCAAAAGACACCTTTCTCAGAAACACTGATATTTAAATGCATGAGAAAGCTATGTGAAATAAGAACACTGCAAAGAAATATGCACAATCCTGCTTTACACCAAAGGAATTAATATCAGCGGTTCTTGTGATTTTTGACACCATTTTACTATTCCTTTGTTGGACCATTTTATTTTAGGAAGTGGAGAGTGCTGATCTACGTGAGTTGAGTGGCCCCAAGCCCACACTAAGGGTGAGTCAAACAGAGCTATTACGTGTCCATTTCCATTGAGATAAGAAAAATGTCAAATTACTGCTGAAATGGGAAGTGTGTCAAAATTAACACAGTAAAAGGCACACAAACTTCTGTAGTCTTACCAGAAAGGCATGAAAGAAGTAAGCATTTCCCCTCGAAATAAGGATGATGTGCAATAAATATTTCCATTTATTTCAAACTTACAATTCTCTCAAACACACTGCTCATTTTTTTTTTTAGCTGAGGAACACTTCTTTTTCTAAAGAAAAGGTTAAAATGTCATAGTGATAGTTACCTTGTCTAAAATGCAAGTGATCCAGGCGATTCTTCCCCTTCAGCCTCTCCAGACTCAAATTCATTCCCAGGAATATGCCACGGCTACGCTTTTCAAAACCTCACACTATGACAAAGCACAAGCTTCTACTCAACATTTTCTATATAGAAATAGCCTTCAGACAGCTAGACTGATTCACAGGAGACTAAATGTTTTCAGAAGTTATGGCAGGCTTCCAGCTGCTGCATGTGCATCCTGTTTCTCATTGAATAAGTCCTGCCAGTTAATCAGTGCATCAGCAAGGCCAGTTCTGGTGAGCCAAATTGCTTCATATGTTCCAAGCTTCCAAATTGCCAACCTACAGGTTAGCAACTGGAGATCTTAAAATTTTTAATTTACTTGTGAAGAGGGATTCTTACTTTTTTACTTTAAGTAGTGTACTAAATCATAAAATATTTATTCCCTCTACATAAAGAGTTAACCAACAGAGGCATTTTAATTTACTTTGACAAAATGGGGGCTATTCTTTAAGTGACTCGCTTCAGTTAATTTTTACATACAAAAATAAATCCTCCTTCATGGGACATTTTATCATACTAATGCTTAGAACTGTTTAAGTGATAAGAAATGTAAAAAAGTGAGGAGACTTTTCTGAATACAAACATATACAATACAAACAGCAGTTGTGAACTGGTAAAAACCCACATGTGCACAGAGACTTCAATAATTATATGCTCTTAATTCCTTTGAAGCTGCATTAACATCTGTCATCCATTCAATGTTATTTTACCATTAGAGGAAGCAACAATAGTGCACTTAAATATGACTATGAAGATAGGAAGCAAAGTGCAGTATCAGATACACATTCCGCCCTTCGGGAGCAAGTGCAATGGCTGCTTCTTAAGAACTAGCACTGCAGGTCTGATGAACATGCTACTTAAGTGGATACCAGCTATGTTACCACCGATGCAGGGAAATCTGCATTACAAACTGAAACGAAGCTAATAGAAGTGGGTGTGCAGTCTTTACAGACGCTGAAACAGCATGTATTCCTTATTTCCATGGAGTAAACAGTGAGCTTCCAAAAGCTCAGTCATCACTAAACACTTTAGGATAATGTATGTTAGAAAGTCATTTTCTTCAAATGAATTGTTAATTTGCTCTGAAGAGAACAGCTTTTATTTAATCTTTGCTACTACTAATCAATGCTATTAATCACAATTCTTTAAAAGAAATGGATTTGCCATTGAACATTCGCTGTTTCTTACAATTGCAAACAACTTCTCTCCTGTAGTTGTACTAAAAGTTGCACAACATCTGACCAGCTCAATATTTGGGAGGAAATAAAAACATGCTATCACTTACTAACAGAGCACCAAGATGGTCATGTTGGCTCAGCCAGCCATGCACAACCATACCACATTCATTTTATCTTCATCATACACTAAGTAGCCTTTTTTTCTAACTTGCTTAAACTGACAATATGCAGAAATTAGAGTTTACTAAAGTTACACTTATTCCAAGATTTCTGACAAGCGTATACAGCTGTATTAATGAAAAGGTTTTTAAATTGGAGGAAGTATCAGCACGATGTAGTTAAAGTACTGTATAAGCTGCATTATCAAATTTAGCATAAATTTCATTTCAGCTGCTTTTTGAAATTTATGTATGATTCACGATTATAGTGCATTTTTGAGTGGAATAAAGTACCTGGGACAGGATTAATTTTGTCACATTCCTAGTTTTTCCTGCTCTAGCCTTTCCAGTAATCTTAAACTAGCATGGTAAGAACCTTGCATGGGCTTAAACTTTAAGACTTTTAAAGAACCAAAAATTAGAATTTTCAAGAACCCACATTTACAGCAGATATTCATCTCAGTGCATTTCCTAATAACTAAATTACAGGTAACAGAGCCAGCCTGGGCAGCAGTATGGTAATATTGAAAGCTATTGCCAATCACACACTTGCTTATCATGCACTGAATAAGATGATATAATCTTTGACATACATACAAGATTTAATAACTAATCACTTTGAGTGGCCCAGCCAATAAACATTATATTTGAACAGTAATTTCTTCTACTTTTATTAGATTCTACCCTATCAAGAGTGATCCATTGGCTCAGTTGCATTAGTGATTCCTGCATCTTGACTATCCATCTCCTCAAGCTCCTCAACAGAATTTCCCTTTTGTGTTTTAGACCTTGCAGGGAATGCTGTTCCCATAGAATTCACCATGTTACCATCAGTTGATTCAGTATTCAAGTGTTCAGCATCACCTGGTGCAGAAAACGATTCGGGTAAGCCAGCCTGAAAGCTCCCAGTTTTAGCAGTTGAACTCACTGCCTCTACTTTTCTTTGAGATAGATCAACTGATGCTGACTGCTCTGCATTCTGATCCCGCAAATGTCTATCCATTGAAGCCTGAATAGAAGAGACCATTTCCTGCAACTTTTTTCTCTGTGCCTCAATCAAAGTGGGGTCAAGCTGCCTGCTGTCTCTCATTGTCACAACTCCTGGAGCAATTCGGATAAGCTCACTGTTACCAGAAGCAGCTGTGAATACAGAAGGCTCAATTTTAGCAGAAGGACTGAAGTCTGTTTCTGTGCTATGCTTTCTTAAAAGTGGTGTTTCCCTGGCTCTTTGATCATGCTGTTGACTACTAGATGCAGTTCCTAGGGAATGGCCCTTTCCCTGAAATGCAGTAATGTTATGCAGTTGTTCGGACTTCTTTTTCACTACTCCACCACTACCCAGCTTCAGCATTCCATGCGAAGGACTTGCTTCTCTGCTTCTTGAAGTAGCTTCTGCTCGCACTTGACTTAAGGCCTCTTTAACCAACTCTTCAACGTCAGGACCAATAGGAAAGTGCCCAGCAGCATCCACACACAGCTCTAATCTGTCTTCTGCTGCATTGTACACAAAGTTTTTACCAGGCAGATGTGGAAAAGTGCAGTGCTTGCCATCAGCCAAACCTATAAAGATAGAAGAAGTTATTCAAAGTGCTAACGTGTTCTAAGATATGCTCTGGATAGATGCTAATTAGCGTAGTTAAACTTACTGCATCAATTATGGGACTGTAGCGTTACTGGATAAAACAACCACCTTGCTAAGACTTACAGTTCCAATACAACAGAAGTTAAAGAAACAGTATACACTTGCAGTAACACTAAAGAAGCCAAGCCCCATCACTACCACCACCATCCACCCCAAAACCACTCAAAACCAAATAAACAAAGGAACATGCCCCCCTACCCCAACTGCCAAAGACCACATTTCAAATTACTGTCCACCTGGAGAAGTATTGTTTAGGCCCTTTCACACCAGTTAAAAATTATAGTAGGATTTCAGGGTGTACAACTGCTGTTAAACCCAAGTAATTCAAATTTGCTATCTGTCGTGTTCTCAGAGGGGAAATGTAGCTAGATAGACAAGTGTTTCATGCTTACTATGTTTAGTAGTTGTGGAGATTATAATTATTAACCTTCACAAAACAAACATGAGGCATAATATTTCTCATCTGTTGCTTGCCTTATTGTCCCACTTAGAATTTGACTGATCTGCTAAAATTCAGAGCTCACTAGGCAACTAAGTTCTAAGGGGGGTTGTGTCAAAAATGTGCAAAATTCAGTCTTCCAGTTTACCACTATAAAATACAAAATAACTCCTACAACTCTTCCCAATACAAGCTGTGGTAAAAGCAGGGAGGTATCACTTTAGTGACAACAGCTTTCTGTGAGGCAAAAGCTATCTGCAGGTGAGAACTCTCTTCACTTCAGTTGCATCAGCTATGTGAGGAAGCTACAATTAAAAAAAAAAACGTTTCAAATAGGTAAATTAATGGGGTTTTTCCTCATTCTCTCTTGCAATTTGACCACAAATGCACAAGGGAAGCAGCACAACAAGCAAGTCCTACTTCTGTGTTGTCAAAGAGAATGTAGTTAAAACAAGTATTCTGGGAATCAATGAAAAAGGTCACTCAAATAACTCTAAATGTTAAGCTGGTTTATACTTATGAACCAACCAACTAATCTCACTCATCCTCCACAAATTTTTATTCACACACTTTTACAGTTGCAGAGAATCTACAGATGAGATTTTATTTCACGAACTTCAGACACATAGCTCCCTTCTTTACATATCCATAGGAGCCAAAAACCATACAGCCAACACACAGAGAACACAACTCAACCTCAAACACTCGTCCATCTAATTTAGCCTGAAGAACATATTTTAACAACATCATTTACCAGCCCAACCCTCTTTGCATAAGGGAGAGCTGTAACAGTTTCCATGATAGACCAAAACTGCCTCTGAAATTGCAATTCTGAAATCTTAAAGATCTTAAACAAGATCTACTAAATCAAATTTCAATTAACAGTACCTACACTTGATAGAAAGCTTTGTTCCAAATGTCCAGTATAGTAATTGCATTATTACATCAACTAAAATATTACAAATGGGTAAGGAGCTGCTTTAAGTGAAAAGCATAGTTATTGTTGCAACCTGCAATTGTTTAATGTGGAAATTTAGTAGTTCATAAAATGTTTAAATTGAACAAATATGCTAATGCTGAAACAGTAATCCTACCTAACGAGGCAGGGCAAAATACCTGCACATAGAATATCACCTCCACAACTTTCATTCTTAAATTGTCAGTTGGCAAAAATCACTCAAGTCGGGCATCTTCTGTGAGCTAACAACTAGCTGGATTAAAATCCCTTGGATTCATCACAGGTTCTCAACTCTGACTAGTCATTAATCAGTCCAAAATGTACTTTCCATCAGGCACTGTTTTAGCCAATTCACTTGCCACAAACAATATACCAAGTCTTTACTGTACAAGCACCATAAAAGAAAGAAAACTAAAAGGAAACAGATCTGCTACAAGACACTAGCAGGCTAATAATTCAGCGAGAGGTAGTGGGCATTGACTATATTGACTTACTGCATTTTTAGTGCAAAACAGAACAGAAATTACATGGCAAAATACCTGTTTCCAGAAATAATAAAGTTAAGGCTGATAAAACTGCCTAAGAAGAAATCAAACAGTAAGAAAGCAGTAAAGGAATCATGATTATAGATGAAACCACAGAAGCTAAACTATGAATGCAGAGATTTCAATAAGAAAATAAACTTTAAATGAGAGAAAATCATGCAATAGTACTTTCACCGTTCTAAAGAAACAGATTATTCTTTTTAGGTAGTATTTCTAGGATGTCTAAAATCAAATGCACTCTAACTACTTGCTTGGTTATTCTGCACATAGTCCAAGATGTGACATTTATTAATGCAAGAAGGGGATGGATAGCTTTGGTTTTGAACAACGAACTTAGGAACATGAAAGACAAAACTAGTCAACTATTTAAATTTAAAACATGCTTTATCCCTGTACAAAATATCTACTAAGAAGCACACTAGAAAGATTAACTGCTTATCCAGTAAACGTTTTAAAGTGTAACAGGAACATGTCCTATGATCTTCTCTTTGATCTTTTTTGAGGGAGAGTGGGGAGTCAGTTGACTTACTGAAGTTATTTGTACAATTCAGGAAGTTTAAATGGAGATGGTATGGTTGTAGAGGAAAATACTAGAAAAGAAGAGACTTAAGTTGAACTAACTAGTCTAACTCAGATTCCTTAGTTTTAGGCTCTCAGAGGGTGCATAAGGTATTGCACACTAATATTAAAATTGAAAATGTTCCATGGTAATAAAATAAAAATGTATTTATGCTTACAAGTCACTCAATACCAATTTACAGTTTTAAAAAGACTTGAAAACAGAGGAAGAAAGTGATAAAACCAAAAAATACCTGTGGTTTTCTTCATTATACTGTAGAACACTCCACCCTGCTGAAACAACTGAGGAAGACCCTTTGCGTAAGACCAAACATCTTCTCCTGTAAAAAATCAAACACAATCATTAAACGGTCACATTTAAATGTTACAGACAACGGCTGAAAGTGTAACTGCTTGAATTAAAAGCTGAATCCTCACTCTCTTTTATGCAATTAAGAACTAGAACTTTTATTGCAAATTTGCAGAACAGTGGCCCAGGACACTGAGAAACTTTCAGGAAAACACACCACTGTCTGCAGTCAAATATTCTACATCTTCCAGTATAGAGGTTCCCAAATCTGATTTGATCCAAGCTGCAGCTCCTGGTTCTTTGCCAAGCCCTGTACATGAGTCTCCATTATCTTCCTACCCATGCATTCAATATAAAGCTAGGAAACAACTAACACACTTCCAAAACTCAAGCACATACCCTTCCACATTAAAACATCAATTCTACATCCCCTGCATCTTCTCAAAAATCAGATCTTGACTTCACAACCACCATGCAGCAGGCTTTGCTTTATATTGTAGCTGAGATACAAACGCCCACACAGGCAGCTACGTGGAAGCTGTGCCTGTACCTTGCTTTTCATGAGTTAGAAACAAAATACCAACTGTGAGGCCCCAGCAGTCCTGTGCAACTGGCATTTTTCAAAGATGCCAAAAACGGCATTAAAATGTAACAACTGTAAATGTCACCAACAGGAAAAAAACAAACCTAGACTACATAAGGAAAGGAATACAAAGAACAGAAAAATTGGGTTACAATGACAGAACATCAGTGACCTAAAGGCACCTGCTAAATCAGTTCAGATTGCACTTTTACCTATACCCTTTTCCTCATTTTGCTAACCACTTACCTGCTTCAGACAAGTGACGTGATGTAGCTGTCAAAGCAGTGCCAACAAAAAGTACTGATAAATTTCATTTTCCTGATGCAGAAATAACTACTGCGCATACACATTTTCAGAAAAAGAAATGCTCTTCCCATTTTATATTATATATTCAGGGAACATACTGAGACACTTTAGAAAGAAACTGCACCTTTCTTTAGGCATCAAAATCTCAATAACTGTGTCTCTCAATTTTCTATTAAAGTTGGAGAATGTAAATCAACTAAAGTTAACTGGATGCACTTACCACTTGGAACAGAGATAGCTGAAATGAGGCTGTGAAATAATACTCACAAATATCTCTTTGCTTGATGTCAAGAGCAAAATAAAAGTAAAAACTTATTTTTAATAGCTTCCACATGCTGAATACAGGGCACATCTAAATCCCTCCTTGCATCTCTTTATTGCGTGTCCCACACGGTAACTGTGGCTGCTCTCCTATCCCACCTTCCCAGGTAAGAAAACATTTCACCCTCTGACAGTGCCATTATGTGCTACTTTACTCTTTGACAACCTTTAAGCCACGCTCCGACCTTTCAGTTTCCCCTCCCTGAAAGGCACCAGCCTTCATACGCTCCCCTGCTTGTCTCTCCCCCCACCAAAAGGATTCTGTCACTCACCTCTCCCCTTCAGGTGTTAAGTCCCCATTCCTTAGGAAAGGTACAGGGTATTGTCATCATGTTTTGCCTTTAGACATTTTAAAGACCAGAGACCTACATAATCTGATTAATTTTAAAAGCATTCCCTTGAACCATACACGCTGTGCTTTATTACATCCATTTGCACATCAAGCTCACAGATTTGGCCTTCATCTGCTAGCAAGAACATTCACATTAAACCAACTACTTTTCTTATTTTCCATGATCTACTGAAGAGAGTCTTGTCTTTTGACTTTATCCTGATAACTCCTCTCAACTGACTTGCTAATAAATCAGAAGCTCCTCTCCAGCTCTCACAGACTCTCTAAAAAGAAAAAATAAATTAAAAAACACCATTTAAAAGGAGCCTTCTCTTTTTCCTCATCACTATTGCCACCGTTTTCCCCTCTTCTTCAGACAGCGGCATGGAGGGAAGACAATTACTGCTGCAAACACTCTCTCACACACATTTTTTGGTATTTAAAAAGGTGCTTGCTGCTATCCTGCATCCCTGTTTTCAATGACATTTTGAAATGCAGATCCCTGTACACAATGGCTTCAGAGCATCATTGCTGTGGCTCTTAATTTCTTGCCTGAGCAGCAGCAAGCTGAAATCTTCCTGATGTTTTAAGTACTGCCCACAGGAATCAAAATAATCACTACACTGATAAGTAACAGAATACAGTCATCAGTCTCCTGAAGCTTGGGAAGGCCACCGCCAGCAGCCACATAGAGGCTGACTCCATGTGAAGGTCTCTTACACTGATCCATCTAGCACTCCATTCGTATTTGAAATATTTCCTTCCCTTCCACAAGGCAACCACCAGGATTTTAGAAGCAGCCCAGCTTTACACATTAATGGCATTCTCCAGGGAAAGATTCCCTATTCCCTCCAGGCATGATTTTTCAAGCCTTGCACCAGAGAAGCACGGTTGCTTAGACAGCCTTTTATGCAACACTAAGGAGACTACACGCAGAAAAGTATGGAGAGCAGAGCTCACAAAACAAAAGCATCAGCCACTGGAAGAAATACAAACTAACTATGCTGTTTTGATAGAGATCTCAGATTGGAACATCCAAAATCCCACTATTACAACTGGGCTTTCCCAGATCAGAGGAACTAGTGTGTGTGATTCAAATAAACTACGTTTGAGGTTTACACATTTTCGTTGCTAGCTGAATTTCGCTGTTTGTTTTGGGTTTGGTTACCATGGAAGGAAGATGTTGATATGTCACAAGTTAATTTGGGTGATCATTTAGTTAGATTAAGAACTCCCTCAAGACGCTACATTTATTCAAGAGATGATGTTCTCTGCACTATTCCCACTCCCGTACAGACTCTCTGAGACCAAACCCCAGTGCCACATTATTAAGGTACAGCAACAAACAAAGACGGTCCTACTCACCAGCATGCCTCACACCCTTCTGAAAAAGAGCAGGTGCAGATTAACCTACACCAGTGAAAGCCCAAGACTGTCACTTTGTACAGCAGAGAAGACGTACAGAAGTGCAAAACAAATTGAAAGACCAGTTGATAAATATTGGATACACAGAAATACAGTTGGCTTAAAACCAAGCTCTTTAAATACAAGCAAATCCTGGTATCCAATTAATAAATTTAATTAAAACATGGCTATTTTGATTCATTGTGCACTGACAAATTCATCAATGCAAAACAAATAGCTCAAAACAGATTCAGACTTGGCTTGCATGCATCCAGAGTGCTGCTGCATGTTGAACTTTGAATTAATAAAACATCACGTATGTAATACCCTTGCCTACCAGAAGTTCTCCTGGGTATTTTCTTAAAGAGTACCTCCTAGTTTTGCTTCTTGACTTTTTTTGAGAGTTGTTTCTCACTTTGCCCTGAACTGTAATTCTCTTCACAGAAATACAGAATCATTTAGGTTGGAAAAGATCTGTAAGAACATCTCATTGCTCTGCATATTTATACCCTTTTCAATCTTGATTGTCAAATGTCACTCTCCCATCTCCACATTATTGGATTATTCATAGGAAGTGTAAATGAACAATAATTGGCTCCCTGAGCTAAATAATACAAAATCAGATTTTAAAATCTGTTCTCACCTGTAGATCTCACCAGCTCCAAGATTAGGTTTACTACAATATATAACAATATTGTAACAAAATAATCAAACAGAGTACATGCATATTGAATTTACAGCAGCCACATTAGGGAATCTACAACATTTAAAATAAATATCCAAAACACTATTAAGCTGAACACTTTCTTCACCAATTTTTTTAATTTTAAGAAATTTTTTGCACTGTCAAAGAAATCCAAGCATCTTTCAAGGATCTTCTAAAGAATTATACTTCTTTTTTTTTTTGTTTAAATGGATGTTTTAAGTCTTTGGTGCAGAGTTGCCCTCTTTTTACCTGTAGCAAGAGGAGAAAACCTGTGTGGACCAGAAATTACTTCTAGACATCAAACTTGCCGTGTACACAAAATCAGTTTAAAAATTCAATGTTTTAACTATGCCGATGTCAAATTAAAATTCCTTTAGTTAGTTCCTTATGGAATTCTGTATTTTGAGCTTAAAAAAAGGGGGCAAACCCCCCATATTATGCATGATTTTTTGTAAAGCTAAGTAGCCCAGAAATGAGAGTATCTAATTTCCCAATGCTTATTTTTACATTACATACATTAAAAATAAAGAACGTTGCCTAAAATTTTGATAAGACAAGAAAAGAAAAACTGTAGTAACTGAAACATGAAAGAAACAGCAAGTCAGCTGGCAGGAGACCCTGTATGAAGGAAAAGCTTTGAAGCATCCAAAAGGTAGAGATGTTTGAAGATACACTTTCACTATGGACACTGAGTGAAAATAAAAGCAGAGTGTCAGGCCCAGAGAGTTCTTTCAATAGCACTGCCCCTCCACACGTTCTAATCTCACTGTATTCAATAAATGCTTTTAGCAGAACAAAGTTATAGCTAGAGCAAGCAGGACAAGCTGACTTGCAGGATTTTGCAGCACTGGTTTTAAGCAGTACGGAAACGTAACTGAGAAACACTGAGGGTTCTTGTCCCAGGAAGGCTGAATGTACCACCCTGAGGAACTGCAACCCCAACACTCTCTTACGCAAGTGGAAGGACTTCAGAAGTTTCTTATAATTCTGATTATTCAGAAACAAACTCTAAGCAATCAACTGCCTAGATCTTCTTCCACAAGGAAAAAGAAGCCTTGACGATAAAAGTACTCATATAAAAATAGTATCTTATTCGGTAGCTGCACAAGTTGTTATAACTGGTTGGTTTATCATCTACTGACATTTCTACTAGGAATGCAAAATGGATGCAGTCAGAGAAGGGTGAGGTAAATTCTATTCTAACCTGTGCTTTGAAAGCAGAGTCTAACAGCAATGAGTGTCAAAAGACAAAAGTTGTTTCTTGAACACAAGATCAGCTCACTATTTATAGCTAAATGCTTGTAAAAATAAAGAGACACCTTAATGCTGAACTCACTGAGATACTTTTGAAGCACCTCAGACTTTTGTTTGCAAGCCAATAACTACAACTTCAAGAGTATTTCCTGGAAACAGGAAAGCTTAAGAGAGCTTCATCTCAAAATTAAAACAGCTTTTAAACCTAGCCTTTTCCTGCACTTTGGAACTGTGGTGTAAATGTCAGTGTGAAAACGTGGCTAGTGATTCAGCATGCTATCTGAGAGACACAGGAGTAACAACCAGGCTGGAAAAGAATCAAAGTTCTGCCTGACAAATTTCTGACATACCACCCTGTGATTATGCAATTGTTTCGTTTCTAAAACATCACATGCTTTAGCCACACCAAATCCCTACAGCAAGAGAAGGCTCCCACAAAAAAAAAAAAAACAAAACTGTAAGCACTACTATTCAGCTGGTTCATAGAGCTAAACGTATGATAATTACTGCTCTACTTTCTGCCAGCGAGCAGCAAGAACCGTGAAACCTGATGAAGAAACTACACAACTGAAGGTCCAAGTCTTTTGAGTCCAAATATGAAAATAAAAACCACAGGCACCTCAGTAAAGTCCTTCCAACTTCATTTTTTAGCAGTTGGCCATAAATGGTGACTTATAACCGTAGCTTTGCAACCTGGTGTCCACCTCTGGGGCTGAAATCTGTGCTTAGCTTCTTCCAGTTTCTCCTTCGCTTACATTCTGAAATAATACCTTTCACATCTCTAAAAAGGCCAGTTCTTCACTTAAAGTTAGCAGATTAGCCAAAGAGACAAAGTTCTGTTGTTTTGCTCAAATCAACACAAATCCCTGTGGGGAGAAATGCCACGATATTATCCTACTACAAAGGTGACAATTTGTTCCTCAAACTTCCAGTGAGCAGAGACCCAGCATCCCCTTCTCACCTCTCTTCTGAATTTACTTCCTGAAGGCTGAGGGAGATGTAGAAAAAAAAGTGAGCACATAGCTCACACACATACACATAAGACGTGCACCTCATGAGAGACAGGGAAAACAGAGACAGACAGACAGAAGAACGCAACAGCTTCTTAATAGCAATTCTAAAAAGAAGGCTTTATAGCAAAGAAAGAACAAGTCTCTCCTATACACATTTTCAAAAGTCACGACATTGAACAAATCACTGGCAGCACATTAATTGTTCTTCCTAATAGAGGGATAAAGGAACTAACCTGCTTCGTGCTCACAGAAAAGAAAAAGGAATGCATGTAACTATAATTCGTAAATGTGATTGCCTACTTAAAAATACAATTTTTGAAGTATAACTTGAAGTCGGCCTTACCCATCAGAGTTGCTAGAAGACAGAGGGAGTACATTTCCTTATCGACTTGCTCTTGCAGCTCCTTTGATGAGATTTTACTCATCACAGCAACGTCTTCATGCTTCACAGCATGGGCCGAGTGTGCCGAAGCAGACTGCCTGGCTTCCTCCTTACCTTTCAGGATTTCGATTGCGATCCTGTCACCATGCTGCAAAGGAACAGGCTCGTTTTCCATGCCTTCTTTGGGAGGCAAAAGCTCTTTAGGAGGAAAGCCATAGCGAATACATTGCAAATAAGGAGGAATATTAAATTCTCTTGCTATGCTTTCCTGTAGTTCCAAGAAGGTGGTAGTGCACTTAAGGGTAAGCATTGACTGCCTCCCGTCATTTGTGGTTATTCGGATTTTCTTTTCTTTTGCAGATGTTGGAGAATATGGCGTTTTTGTTGGTGTAGCAGGTGCAGACGATGGCCCCTCACGAACGGCCCCAGGAGAAGCAGTCCTAGGTTGCCCTTTAGGCTCTTGTTTCAATTTTTCACTTTTCCGTTTTTGCATTACGGAAGCCTGGTCTGCAATGTTCTGCTGAATAGTTCTTTCAGTTTTGCTCATGTTCAACTCCTCCTTGTGCAAAGTTTTTGTCTTCTGTCCAGTCAAAATAATTTTGGTTGGAAGTTGCGACTCTAACTCTTGTCCTTGCTGTACATCCTCAGCTCTTTGGGCGTGAGCACCATCGATATTTACAGGGGTATAATCATCGGGGTTCTTTTTGGCAGTTTGATGCAATATCGTGTTGACAACTTTCTGAACAAGAATCTCACTACCAAATTCACCAGGGAAGTGCTTGGTAACGAGTTTCATGGCAACGTCATACACATTGCTGTTCAGAGATGTGTTGCTTTCATACTGGAACCAGTAGACTGTCTCTCTCACCACTCTTCCACTCCACTCCAGAGTAATAGGAAAAGCTTCAGGAAGATTATCGTATTCTTTACCCTCCCAGTAGTGCTTGAACCCACAGCCGCATTTGCCCCCTGTAGACCTAGTATTAGTTCTGTCTCCATCCAAGTATGAAACAGACCCATCTTCTCTGACACGGCGGACTAAGTTACTGTGACACCAGTTACAAGCAGTCAAACTACTCAGGCTATAGTCTGGTACCAGAACATCCTTTGCGGGGTTGTAAGAACACACCAAACTGTTCAAGGGAAAACTGTAATTTTTGTCAGGCCTTAACTGGCCGTGGGTGCTTTTCGCCAGGTTGTAGAGTTTCCCCCCAGGAGCCAGCCACTCCGGAGGAACGTGATGCTCTGAGAGGGCCCCACAGATCAGGCACCTGTGAAGGCGGTTGTCCATCACTGCTTTTTTGGCAGCCGCAGTGACTTCTTCAGGCTGGACTCCTATTACACCAGTCCTTCTGTAGAAATACTGATGTACATCAGCTACAAGACTAGGATGGATACCGTGTTTGCTCATGAAAACCTCCTCCATCGCAGCAACAAGCCTCATCAAGTACTTATCTTGCAAACTTCTGTCTCCTCCAATAACACAGCCACCATCCTCCTCTAGCTTGATGTATTTTTTGATGAGGTCCTGAGGAACTCCCCAGGCTTTAGGTAGTAGCTTCCTAGGCAGTTTAGGTAAAGCAGCACCTTTTATTCCAACTAGAGGAATATAATGGTTACGTCCTGAGCTACTCCACGCGATGCAGATCGGCTTGTTCAACATGCCATCTTTTCCCATGCATTTTTCTAGAGGTACCAGACCCGGGAGGAAGGTTGCTGAATAATCACCGGAGCTTCGCATTCCGCTCAAGGAGTCCAACAGGATGATAGGCCGGTGAAGCACGTTGGCCAGACCAAAGATGTGAATGTTCCTAAGGCCCATCGGCACACCTTCCGGAGGAACGAACAAAGGGTCACATTCGTTGATAATGTCCTCCCACTCTGCCGCATCAATAAAGTCATGGAAAAGCGCCTTGTAGTGACTCAGATTCTCCTCAAAATGCTTCTTCAGATTCTCTCGCAGAGCGTGCCAGAACAGTTCCCTGCCAACGAGCGCCCGCGAGACCGCGTGGACGAGGCAGTGGCCATCTCCGTCCACGTGGACGGGAATGAGGCACTCCTGGCTGTTGTTGGCCTTCTTGATATCTTCCAGGGTGTCGTGCAGGTAGATGAGGCTGCCGGAGCGGTCCTTCCCGTACCCGATGGTTTCGACATGCTCGGGCTCGATGAGGAAGGCGCGGTCACCCAAGAGGGAGCAGTCAAAGATGTCCCCCTGGTTCATCTCGGTGAGGAGCTTGGCTTTGCCGGTCTGCTTGTCCATCCCGTAGCGGGCCAGGATGGGGGCCAGCAGCTTGCAGTGGTAGTTGGAAAGGCCCATGACTTTGACGAGCTCGGCGTTCCTGCGGGGCGGCCCGGCGCCGCTGACGCCCAGCAGCGCGTTCCGCAGGAGGCTGTGCAGCACCAGGTCGGGGTCGGTGACCTCCTCTACCGCCAGCAGCTGCCGCTGCTCGTGGCGCCGCCCGCAGTCCGTGCACTCGATGCTGCCGCTGCCCTGCGGCCCGTGCGCCGGGAAGAACAGCCGCGCCTGGCATTTCGGGTCGGGGCAGGTGCCCGAGAAGATGCGCCGGTCCCGCTTCTTGGAGGCGCCCGGCGGCTGCGGGGGAGGAGAAGAGGGCGGCGGCGGTTGGGACATGGCTCCGCTCCGGCCGGGCCTCGCCGCCCCCCGCGCTCACAGGCTCATCCCCGGCGGCGCGCGGCGCCTCGCGGAAGCCGCCCATCCGCCGCGCCCGCCCGCCGAACGCGGAAGCCGCCGCCGCTCGCCGCCGCCCGAGCCGTAGCCCGCAGCGCCGCGCCGCGCCCCCACAGCGCCTCGGCGGCGCCGCGCCCGCAAAGGCTCTCGGGAGGCGGAGTCCCCTCGCCCGCCGGCGCCCGCCGCGGGGAACGGCGCCTGGAGGGCGACGGGACTACGACGACCGCGATGCCCCGCGGCGCGCAGGGGGGCGGGGCGAGACGCGCTCGTCGCGCCGCCCCGAGGGCTGCTGGGAACTGTAGTCCATCCCACCCCACCCCTCACCCCGAGTGGACCGCGGGGCTTTGGTGGGGGTGGAGGATCCCAAACAGCGTGGGAAGCGGGGATGCCGGGGCCCTGCACCCTGCACCAGTCACACCGGCCGTGCGACACGCAGTTACTGCTACAAAAAGGGGAATGTTTTGATTAAAGCTAAAGTAGAGCTAAGTTTCATCTAAATAATTGTGGTTTTTGGACGTTAGCCAGAACACCCCTCTCGCTGCGTAGTTGTTTTGGTTTTTTTTTCCAAACGGTGTTTTCCCAGACACTGTTCGTTCTTTGGAGATGATAACGTCTTGTGGGAAGTATGACCTGTGCTGAGCAGATGTGTCTTCTTCTGTCATCACCCCTGTTTGCAGCCTCTCCCTGTCTCAAATGCAGGGTCAGGCACAGAGCTGGAGCCGCCTCCAAATGAGCAAGAGATTTGACTCTTGCGAAGTTCATAATCACATTAAAATTAGTCCTTGGAAAGTAAGAGAATATGCGTAAGATTTCTGGGAAAGTTTATCCTTATGCCTGTGAGCGGGAAATACATTCTGTAACCAGCTCTTGTGTTGCAGCACAAGATTGATGGAGATCGCTCCCTCGTGTTGACCAGGACTGATAAAGGATGCTTGCTTTCTGAAACTCCAAAACGAGTCTTGGAGAGCTTATTTGCCAGCATTTTCGGTATCAGTAGCCAGGCCCGTGCTGTGCCTGCTCTCTGAACCTCCTGGGCTCTCTGGGGCTCGATAGACCCTTGGCAGGGTTTAATCTCCCGAGGAGCTACGCCAGGCTGCTTCTCCGTGAGGTGAACTATCTAAATGAAGGTGTTACCCAGCTGCCGGCTGCTGATAGCGCTGAAACAAGACACGCAGAGACATGAGAGCAAGTTGTTAACACATGTGATCCCTCCTGCTGGTGCGACAGAAGGAGATAATGAGGGAATGGTGCTGGCGCTTATGTTATCTCCAGTGGCCATCTGAAATGATACTTCGCAAAAATGAAAGGGAATAGTGTTCGCAACTTCCAACCTGATTACACAGTCTCTCGGAGAGCCCAAGGAGGGTTACTGTCACTGTGCAGAGGTTTTTAAGTTCTCTGGAAGCCATTCTGGAGATTTATCATTTAATAAAGGCAAGCAAAAGCTGAACTTCTGGAGGACACAGCAGCACCTCTCTGGGTATTGCTAAGTGTGAGAGTGACCGAGGCCTGCAAATACAAGGGCAAAAAGGACCGTTTCCTCCCTCCTCCATCATCCTGGGTCCACCAAACAAACACCTGGCATTTACATACCAAGGCCTTATCTATTCCGTAGGCACCAAAACAATTCAACATTAGAATAAAAATCATAGTGCACACCTTGTGCTTGTACATTCCAATACAAAGAGCATGTTTCATTGTCATTAATCCTTGAAAAGTAATTTATGCAGCTGACATTTAAATTATAAAGGTTCAGAAGATTAACACACGGCAAAAAAATCTGTTTGTGTGCTTTATCACAGGCTAAAGGGAAAAAATGGCTCCAGGCCTGGCCCTGTGACAGGCTGAGCACTGCCACCTTCCAGTGACAGCAGTGGAACTGTGCATGCTCAGTCCCTCTCAGTCACAGTAATTTGTCAAGCATAGAAAATATATGTGTGTCTGTGCAAATGTATGTAATCCATAGCAGAATCTTTTATCTGATCTTTCAAAATCTGGGACAGATTTGAAGAGGAAAAGGTGAAAATTATGAGAGAGATTTTCATTCTTTGCCTGCTACTAATTCTTTTTTATGTGTGTGACAGTAAGGTAGCAGCATCACCAGCTACATAATCCTGCCAATGTGCCTTGTACTTGGGGACAAATCACCAGTCTGTGCCCATTCATTCCTTAGTTTTCCCTTCATAAGTAGCAGGAATGCTGTAAAAATGCAAATAAGGAAGCCTCTGTCCTCTGTGAAACTGTGTGGCAGCTATTGAGAATGGGCACCATTCAGGGCATCGGACGGTGACAATCTTGTGCTAACCTGGCCGGCGTTTTGAAGGACTGTCAAAGAAGTTTTGTGTAACATCACTGGCCTCTGGAGCGATCCATTGCTTCACGTAGCAGAAATAAACACTTCTGTCATTGTTCAATAGTAATTTGTATTAAATAACAGGTAGCAGTCCTTCCTAGCCTCTGCATTAATTTCCCTGATAAATGATATTCAATAGAGGAATCTATCTTTTATGGCAACTTGACCCTGATTAACATGAATCTTTTCAATGAGTGAAATTTGTAAGTATTCTAGCTATATGTAGACTTGTCATCATGATTGACTGCCCAAGCAATTTCTGCAACAATAAACTTTCATTACAGAAGCTTTGATAAAAATCACAATTCTCTGGCAAGCTAATAATTTATGCAAATTAAATGCATATCTGTTTACTGGCTTTATGTTGTGTATCTGGTAAACATGATAAGGAAGTTCTGTGTTATATCACTGAATACAGGTCATAGAAGTAACTCTACCTTTAAGCAGCCTTAAAGGAAAGTTCAGGAAATACAGTAGGAAATACCTTGTTGGTAGATACCCTGCAGAAGTGGAGCAATGAGTCCTACCAGAGATCACGACAGCAGCCATGCTATTTTCACAGGCAATGCAAACAGCAACATTGCTGTCAGGAACACAGGATTACTTTCAAAACTACCAAATACTTGAAGATCACACCAATTACAAAGTTAAATTTATTTATAACGGGTCAGAACTGGAGCCAGTACTGAGCCCTGGAGGGACACCATTTGTGACCGTCCTCCAACTAGATTTAACTCCATTTACGACCACTCTTTGGGCCCAGCCATCCAACCAGTTTTTAACCCAGCAGAGGGTATGCCTGTCCAGGCAGTTTCTCAAGCAGAATACTGTGAAGAAAACCGTCAAAGGCTTTACTAAAGTTCAGGTATACTACATCCACAGCCTTTCCCTCATCCATCAAGCAGGTAACCTTGTTACAGAAGGCAATCAAGTTAGTTTGGCTAGACCTGCCTTTCACAAATCCGTATTGACTGGGCCTGATCACCCGGTTGTCTGGTGTGTCCTGTGTAATAGCACTCAAGATCACCTGCTCCACGACCTTCCCCAGCAATGAGGTCAGACTGACCAGCCTGCTGTTCCCTGGATCCTCCCTCTGGCTCCCTCCAACCCTTCTTGTAAATGGGTGTAACGCTTGCCAGCCTCCAGTCAAGTGGAACTTCCCCAATCAGCCAGGACTGCTGGAAGATGATGGAAAGGGGTTTGGGGAGCTCCCTCAACAGCCTTGGGTGGATCCTCTCTGGCCCCATAGACTTGTGAATGTCTAATTAGCCAAGCAGGTGTCTAACCATTTCCTCTTGGATCATTGGAGCTCTGGCCACCCTATCTTCTGGCTCAGGAGGCTGAATACCCAGATAATATCTTACCTTACTATTAAAGACTGAGGCAAAGAAGGCATTAAGTACCTCAGCGTTATCCTCATCCTTTGTCACTATTGTTCCTACTGCACGCAGTAAAGGACAGAGATTCCCCTTGGCCCTCCTTTTGTTCTTGATATATTTATAGAAATATTTTTTATTATCTTGTACAGAATTGGCCAGTTTAAGTTCTAGTTGGGCTTTAGAACTTCTGGTTTTCTCTCTGCATGATCTCACTTCATAGAATCATAGAATAGTTTGGGTTGGAAGGTACCTTAAAGATCATCTAGTTCCAATCCCCCTGCCAGGGGCAGGGACATCCCACTAGATCACGGTGCCCAAGGCCCCATCCAGCCTGGCCTTGAAGGTCCTCGTGGTGCTCCTGAGATGCCTGCCCCTAATTCCAAAGCTCATGTACTCTCCTCTTTTTTCTGAGATCCACCCAAAGCCCTCTGCTCAGCCAAGCTGGTTTTCTTCCCCATCAGCTCATTTTCTGGCACACAGAGATGGCCTACTTTTGTTCCGCCAGGTTTTCCTTCTTAAAGAGCATCCAGCCCTTTTGGGCTCCTTTGTCCTTTAGGATTGCTTTGTAAGGAGTTTTATCAACCAGCCTTCTGAACCCGTGACACTTCATTGATGAGAACTGATCACTGCCATGCAAAACATTGGGCATTCATTTCAGGTTCAAGATGCGAGGTCTAAAATTTTAGTTTGGTCTTCACCCAGTGCTATTCCCTCTCTTTGTAACTCCCCCTCAGGAAATGGGTCACTCCCAGGTGAAAACAATTATTTCTCCCAGGGACTTGTTTCTTTGGAAAAGCAATGACAGAAGTTCCCAGCTAAACAGAAGGAAAAGGCTTGTGAAGTGTGCCAAAGATCATGATGCACTAGAAGGTGCTCTGTTTTGTCAGAAGTGAAAGTTATTATCAGCCTCTGGCTACGACTCTGTAGGCAGTAGCGTGCTCTTCATTAAGTGCATTATGGAGAAAGGACAGCCAAAAGTCTGGTGTTATCTTCATTTAATCTCTGCAAGACTCACAGTTTTGTCTGACCCGGTCCTGAAAACATTCTACATTTCAGCCTTACACTTGAGAAAGAGGAGAGAGAATACACAAGTGTGAGCTGGAGGGAAGATGGCAATATCATTGCAACCCACAATGAACGCAGCTTTTTTTTTTTTAATTTAGATCTGTCATTCTAGTGTCTAAAAAGCATGGGTAGGCCCCCTGACTGGGTAATATTTAAGATATCATAAGTACTATTAGTAGTACCAGCTATCTACAAAGAATCAACAACAGCGTGTGCTTCACACACACAGCAGCTTCAAGTTCCATGCAGCATGGACTCTTGTATTTATCATTCTCATCGAACTAATTCTGCATTCACTTCCAAACTCCTGCTGAAATTCATGTATGTTGATTCCCTTCACTTGAGCCGGGATTATTAAAAGCCTGAGTGCTAACCACCACGCTTAGTGTGGTGTGTCAGAGGGGTGTTGTTACAGGCTTCCTTGTGTCCTTGTCCTCAGAGGAAGCGTGCCACCAAGCACAGTGTTCTGGAAGGACAGGAATCACCACTGAGCAACGTCAGTTCAGCTTTCATAAACCTTTGGGTTAATTAATAATTAGTTGATGGTGGTTAGAAAATAGCATCTGGCTTACTTGGAGGACCTGGACTGGTAACTCTTGTCCTGGATATGTCCAACTGAATAGCTTCCATATTCCACTTCTCCTGCCTTCCAGTGATCTACAAAATGAAAAACTGTTTTCCTTCAGTACTGCCACAGAGTCAGAGCTTGAACTGCTGCCACTGCAACAGGTTCTGCATTTCAAATCATTAACAGATGCACTTAGTTAACATTAATGACATCCCTACACACGCAACCAAATTTGAGCTGCTCAAAATGTGGCATGTGTGTTAGCAAAACATAAGCACATTAGGAAGACAACATGAAAAGGGAAATACTGGGCAGAGGTTCTAATACGAATTACAACTATCCAAATAACCTGCTCAAAGGCTTTGCTGCTGCAAAGTCAACGTTCCCAGTGTTTGCTCAGGTACCGCCTTGTCTGGTAAGAATAGCTCTCAATCTGACTGCCATGCAGGGACAATCTCGGCATGCAAGACAAATTGCTCAATGAGTACATTGGGGGATTTTTACCTATGCTTTCCTTTTATTTCTTGGCTCAGAATCTGGTTCTGAGGCCCTATCTTGCAAGCAAATTAAATTGATTTCACATGCAGACTCCTCTGCAGAATTAAGGCCCTACATTTTCTGTTCTGAATATCTCTTTGAGAGCTGATGCCAGCACAACTGGCAAGAAAAATGGAATCATCAGGACTGTCAGTGTCCAGTCACTGGACTGGAATGGATTCACCAGGACTGTCAATAGAAAATCAATCTTTAGGGCAGCAGACCATTAAGAAAGAGGAGAATGTAAGTGTTATTAGCTTAGATGTGTAACCTGATTGTATGGAAGTCTCGATGGCAATTACTGGGAATATTTATCTGTTTTCCATGATGCTCTGTCAAATACAAATTGAAGGAACAATACAATCCCATTACACTAAAAGAGAAATGCCTCAAAATAAAATAGATTGAGCAACTAACACACTCGTTGACATATTGATCTGTATGTTCACAGTGTATGCACAGGCACTAATCTCAGCCGTTGTTAAAGTCTCACTTAAATTTATATGACATTCACATGTATGTAAGCATCCCAATTTGCTGCCTGGTCCTTAGTGAAGTTGTTTCTGCAAATATCCAGTTTAGTAGAGAAGAACGAGACACTATTTCCAGCACAGAATTCCCAAGTCAAGGTTGTATATGGGTGACAAAGACAAATGAATGCTGCTTACAGATAACACATAGCAGTGATGCCTGGGTTGTGATTATGCTTAAATTTGGAAGTACTTGACAGGTTGAGAGCTTCTATGGCAGGGGGATTCCCTGCCCATGACAGGGGTGTTAGAATTAGATGATCTTTGAGGTCCCTTCCAACTCAAACCATTCTATGATTTTATGATTTTTCAGAGTTAGAGATGTATGAGAGAACCTGGCATACAAATATGAAAAGGTGGGAATGGATTGAGGGGCTGAAAAAAAAAAGAAATACAAACAAAGGCATTCCAGTCTCTGATTCTTCTCCTGAGGGTTTTAACCTAGATGTTATTATAATTTAAATACAAACTAGAAGAACCATTCAAACTGGTTTGTCGCCCTCTCCTTTAACAATCGAGCATAATGTCCCATCTTCCAAAACACACAAGCACCCTTACCACCAGCAGCCACATGTTGTAATAGTTTCTAGTTTTCTGATAGCTCAAAAGGTTCCTAGTCCTTTATACACCTATAAAGGTCTAAACTACAGCTCTTCTGTGCATGAATTCATTTCAGTTCACTAAACCTTCAGTTCACTAGCAGCCTTCCAGTAAGTGGGATCTTCCACCATGCTTCTTTGTTCTGGTTGTGATTTCCAGATAGTGAAATAAGTGAAAAGGAGGTTTGCAAAAACAAAGAACCAGGTCCCGCGGAGCAGGAATTGCCTTGAGAAGAGTTTTTTTTCTTGAATATGATGTATTAAAAAAGTTACATCTTTTTTGCTTTTGAGAATTATTTACTTCTAGTCATAAACTAGATAGAAATGCAAACTGTGATGGAAAATGCATATAGTGACTTTGAATTAACTCTTGTCCCTCAGTAATTTTACTAGAAAAACAGCCAAAAAAAAACCTTAAGTTGCTCCTGTAGGCTTTGCCATTTCTGATCTGTATCACTCTGTTTCCATAAAAGTATTGGTAATGCTTATCTCTTTAGGTACGATACCGGCAGTCTGAATCCAAAGATGCATTCCATGAATCTTGTGGCGCAGTGTCAGTCTTCTCCTGTGCCATTTTGCTGCATTCAGCTCTGGCAGTAGGTGTCAGCAGAAGCTAACAAAGTGAACCTTCCCACTGACGCCAGGAACTGCCAGGCTACACAGACCAGAGAGAGCACAACTGCTTTATCACTCCATTGATTTTTATCTGACTAATCAATAAAGACAAGCAGAGGGTCTGTCTGCCAAACATCCCAGAAGATGGTACACGACTGAGCAAATAAGCAGGACAGGCTTTGCTGACGCACTGTGGTTTCATGAGTATGGCAAGCATGGAGAGTAGTTCACAAGACGTATACAGAAGATCATTGAATGCTGAAGAATGACAGGAAACCGTGATTCTCACATTAAGAACATGAGTCCCTGTTCTGAGGTCCAGAACTCATCAGGACATCTGCCCAAATGACCACAACAAAATGGGGGTGTAGAGAAAGCAGAGGAAAGATCTCACTGTGATATGACTTTACTAAACAGCTCTGCATAAGGAAGATTTAGGAGATATGATTTTAAGGGGGTGATTTAAAGTAAAATCATGCTCAGGTCCTTCATTACCACCAAGTTCACTGCTAAAATTAACAAATATCTGCTGGTAAAAGTGGGAGAAAGTTCACTAACAGGTAGAAAGTTTGAGAGTGATTATGTTTATATAGAAGATGTAAGACGTCCCATGGGGGAGGCTTTTCAGATCTAAATTTGCGCAAATCTAGCCGAGTGAACAAAAGTAGCAAACACGTTGCACAACTGTTCTTGAAATGACAAGAGATGTAAAGAATGCCAGCAGACCTTAATAAAACATCTTTGAAATTCTTCACATTGCTAGATAAGATTTCGTGGGAAGAAAGTAAAAATCAAAAATAATTCTGAAAACATGAGAGGTTACATGTGCACAAACGACGCTGATCCAAGGAATAGTGCAGTGCAGAAAAGTCAATTTAGTTAAACAATGACATTGACCCCAAAACTCAAAAAGAGCCATACTAAAAATTAAAAATAACTTAAATTGAGTTGCCAAACAGATAGCAACATGGTCAAAAAAAATCCAACAATGCCAAAGCGGAAAGTAAGGCAGAGTTAAAGGGACATAGAGAGGACATTCTGCAAACATATTGTGACTGTGAGGAATGGTTGACAACATCAGCCCAGTATGGTAACCTATTTTCTCTCACTGAGAGCAGGCCACTTGCATGAGAAGAAGTGATAGCTGCCTTATCTTGGCATTCATGAGTTTTGGTATCCACTCACATTGCACTTCACAATCAAGCTAGCAGAAAATGCGCTGATCGGATACTGCTGTGCTAGATAGAAAAGCCACGATTATAGCACACTTATGTAACCACAGCATATGCAGAGCAGCTGGTCACCACCAAATCGTAAAAGCATATCAAAATGAGGTTATGCAGGCATCTGTCCTCAGTCTGCTGATTAATTACATGCAAGATTATTCTTCTTAAACCTGTGGAAAACACTAAGCTGGAAGGAGTTGCAAGCACTTTGAGGGAGAAATTTATAGATCTAAATTATCTTGACAAACGGGTGAAATAAATAGGATTAGAAATCAGTATATATGGAGCTTTATTCCCACTTATAGTCACAAGATAAGGGAGCAAATTTATTGGAAACGTTTTTCACAAAGGATTGGGGCATATGGTGAATCACAAACTGATTGTGAGTCAGCTGTGTCATATTGTCATGGAAAAGCAAAGCCTTTCAAAGGATTTGGGGTGTGAGTGTCACAGGTGAGACAAAACAATTGACATGGCAACCTGCAGCAAGTGCAGTGTGTGCTGGTACCTCATTTCAAGAAGTGTGTGAATCAACAGGGAAAAGTCCGGGCCAGATGAACGAAGAATTATCGTGGTCTAGGAAAAAGAAGACCTGAGAGAAAGAATGGACGTCCTCATCTAAGCATGCAAGATCTGTGTAACTGAGGCTGGTATCACACACAGACTGGAAGTAAAAGTCAAGATATAAGTAAAGAAAGATGATACAAAATTTGAGGATGTGACCAAAAAACGTATGCCAGAGATTATATTGCTTCATGATAAGTACTCTGCTCTACTCTCAATCCTTTCCTATGCTTCTATTTGTGTCTATGACTACTAAATCCTCCCCTCTGATAAGTTTTGTTCACCTCCTGTTTACATCAGGAGCAGCTAGCCCAGCACTCAAGAAGAACTGTAGGATTTGGCAGAATATTCCTCATGAAGACAAACAAAACCATGTTGACTATGCTGAAAACTAGAAAAAAAGCAAAATAAGAATTTGAGAAAAAGAGACTTCTGGTATCTGGGTTAGCAGAGCTGGGAGTTTCAGCTAGTTTTAGAATAACCTGCAGATCGAAGAATATTTGACTGAAGCCGTTACCCCTCCCAGGAGTGTTATTCCCAATTTAGTGCTTCCAAAGCACTTCACTGGCTCTCTGACATGCTTCCATCCGTGACGGAAAAATGAATTAAAATACTGGGGGACTAAAGAGATTCAGTGAACTGATGGGGCAGTGGAGGGAGAAAGAGATGCATGTAGGAACTCCAGTACAGGGAAACAACATAAGCAGCCTCTGGCAGGGCAAAAACCTCCACAGAAAGGGAGACCTGACAATCCCTCCTTCTTGTTGCACAATACCAGATCCCTGGAAGAAGGCCTCAGGCAGGTATTTTTATGACTGTTGTCTGAGTAAGATGGAGAAGAAACTAAAGGATGACTTTGAAGAGACAAAGGAAGGCTTGGTCCTTCAATTCTAAAAGTGTGGGAAAGACAGTGGGCAGTTTCCTCAAATAACTCTTTAGAAACAGGTAGGATCTGAAAATATTGTGAAGTGGAAAACACGACATTTTTAACACTGGTTAAACATTGGTTTAGGTTTATATAATCCCTATTTTAAATATTGTGCCTCAGTTGCTTCCTAGGACTTGGGACACTTCCCAAACAGTCCTTTTGGGAGCAGCTATCTCCCACCACGTGTGCAAAAGCATTTCTGGTAAACTTCCAGCAGTTCCCAGCAGCAAAGAAGCTACCTGGGATGCAGCAACCTACTAGTGTTTGACACGTGCTCTACTGAGAGCAGATCCATGTACCAGTTGGTTAGGACATCTGGGACACTTGTATTCTTCCTGCTGGAGCTCTGCAAGACTTAAATAGATGCTTTTAGAATGGAGTTACAGCACATTACAAACCCCAGGGCTTAGTAACACAGATCTCTGCTTCAGTTGCCCAGTTCAAATATCCTTTTGTTGTATGCCCATTGTATTGCACTATGCCTATTTCTGTGTGCAGGTTTATTAAAAAAAGATGAGAAACTTCTGGTCTTTCCCAGTTTACCCTACAGAAGATATGTCATTGGTTTCCTTAATCAGGTTTCACCTGAATTGCACTACAATGCAGAAATATTCGTAGAACAGTAAAGATGAGAACAGAACAACAAAACTGAAGGAAAACAACAGATTTATTTTAATTTTTAAGTGGTACTGTCACTATCAGCAGGGCTGAAAAGGATAGCTGGGCTAATGAAGAGAGAGCACTAAGCAAAATTACTTTCAATTTACGTTTATAGAAAAATGACTTCACATAGATAAACTTTATTAACCCCTCCACTTCACTTAGAAATGGGTAACTTAGCTTCCTCGCAGCCTTCTACTCTTGCCCACTCAAGAAACTTGTTCTCTTCTTTTAAAGACTTTACATCCCAACGCCTGTATCAAGACAACTAAGAACATCTCCATGCATCTGTGGTATGTTTTGAGATTTTATTTCTGGGAAAGCTGTTACCTCATCTTTGATACTTCCTGATAACTCATGGAAAACATCTGAGGCAAGGACTTTCTTGTTCCCCAAAACAGCAACCACAACTGGAACGAAAATTAAAAGAGAGAAGGAACAAAAAACCCACTTCATTAAATAAACCTGTTTTCTAAACGGGATGTTTACTTACACTGAAACTTGGGTAACTTAATTCAATTTTAACTTCTTAGAGACTTTCAATGTTATGTCACATAATGTGTTTTTTTTTCCTGTACCACTAAGATTTAATCCCAGTTCCCTTTTACAATACTATCTTAAGAAGCAAAAGTAGACATAGGGTTTTACTTAGGGCCTCTATGTATCATCTGCTTAATCATTACATAGCAGTGAGTCAGATGACTATATGTCCTCTCATGTTTTCTTTGTGCTATCATTTTGGTTTTCCATTTGGAGGTCTAGATATAATGACTGTGTCGCACCCTTGTAATGCATGCCATACTGCCTTTTTTTCTTGTGTCTTTTTGTAGAGAAACCGCTTCTAATTCTTGGCTGGGTGTTTGAAGATTGTTATTTAATATATTAAAGATAAATAGTCCTATTATTTTAAAAGAAGTCTATTACAGATTTAAAGGATACACTGTCTTCCATTATTTCAGTCAATTCTGCCTGCAGACGTTGATTGATACATGCTGTAGCCAACACAACTGGCATTTCATATGCCAAACAGATCATAGCAACAGGGATCTTGAATGCAAAAAATGGGTTCTGCTTTGTATGGCTTTTGATGTGAATGGATGAACTTTACAGTGTATCGAGTAACAAAAGCTGAAGGGCAGTGAACCTGCTGGTACAGTTAAGCTTCACTTTTACATACAAACATTTAACAATAGCATAATATGCCACAACAGTTGGTAAGAGGATCTGAAAAAAGAATATAAATTTACTTTTTGGAAGGAGGGAGAGAAAATTAAGTGTGATTACCTAAATGAAGGCTTACCTCTTGCTATTTCAGTATTAACTGTACTTACTGCATTGAAAGCTGCTCCTACTTAGGGGCTACTGCTTAATGTCCTGAAATACCACCAACAAACTTGGCACTATCCTTTTCCTACTCAGTTCTCCAGTATTCACCATGTCTCAGGATTAGACTGCTAATGACCATTATTTAATAACAACTATGACTTGGAAACACGTCTCTGTTTACATGCTTGAAGTGGACACCTCACCTGAAAATCCATCTATGGTGGACTCCAATTCTGCAGAATCTGATCTAGATTTACTCGTGACACTGATGAATACGAACTAAAGTATGATATTCAAAGCATCCAGAAGCATAGGAAATATAACCAAGCGAAACCAACTTAGAATAGTAGTTATGAGAAGGGTGACCTCCACTCTTCTCTGAGTATTCTGATTTGGGGGTTG
Organism: Phaenicophaeus curvirostris; assembly: GCF_032191515.1. Classification (NCBI taxonomy): domain Eukaryota; kingdom Metazoa; phylum Chordata; class Aves; order Cuculiformes; family Cuculidae; genus Phaenicophaeus; species Phaenicophaeus curvirostris. The sequence goes on from NC_091394.1 coordinate 63,148,412, forward strand.
ATGTGAAAGGCTAGTGGTAGTGCTTCAGAGAAGATGATTTTTCCTTGGAGACACAATGGGAGTTAGGGATCCCCAGATGTGATTTGGCAAACAAGTTCCAGGAACTCAATAAAGCACTTAAGTTTCTTTTTATTTAACATTTGTGTTGAACTTCCCATGTTTCAAATGTTCCATAAAACATGTTATATTACCTTACTGGAGGAAAGTCTGTTCAAGAGGGAATGGCCTCAAGCTCCACCAGGGGAGGTTTAGGCTGGACATTAGGAAAAAATTTTTCACAGAAAGGGTCATTGGGCACTGGAACAGGCTGCCCAGGGAGGTGGTTGAGTCACCTTCCCTGGAGGTGTTTAAGGCACGGGTGGACAAGATACTAAGGGGCATGGTTTAGTGTTTGATAGGAATGGTTGGACTCGATGATCCAGTGGGTCTCTTCCAACCTGGTTATTCTATGATTCTATGAATACCCATACCTTGCAATGCTGCATGCTTACTAGAAATGTGAATAGTTAGCTAGCGCCCTTGAAGACCAACTTTATCATTCCTTCAGGAACTTGCTTTGAAAAAATGGGCATCTGTGTGCCTGAAGATAGGAACCTCATCATGAACATGGATTTAGTGGCAGAAGAACACCATGCCACAACAAGCTTTTCTCATGCTACGTAATCATTGATTTATTTCCTTGCTAGTTTGTGGTTGTGGGGGTTCTAATTAGCCTGAGCATGTACTGTCAGGTCTGCTGAACAGACAATCCTAGACAAAAGATCACCTTGTATAACTTTCTGCTCTCTACTTTAAAACTTCTTCAACTTCTTTTATCCCACTTGTCTTTAGTGTATATTTCCTTTCTCCCTTCTTTGGCTTGTGGCCTACAGTGCTAGGAAGCTCGCTACCAGTCTACATCAGCTAATGACCTTTTGCCTTTGCAGTTTTCCCTTCTAAAGTTCAGCCTGCACGATTACACAGCTTCTTGATGTGGGAGGAGGCAAAAGCAAAAGTAGGAAGCATGGAGGCAGGGTTGCTATGGGGAAGAAGTGCAAAGGGAAGAAAGGTGGAGGCATGCAAATCAGTGAAGCAAGAAGGAGAATGAAAGAAGGAATAGCAAGAAGGCAGAAGTAATGGTGACCTTGCGAAAGGTGTTTCCCCCTCTTCTTGGTGGTCTTTCATGATAAGGTCAAGAATACAGCATTTTCACGAGTACTGAGTTAATGCACAGAGAGTTTACTCCGACCTCAGTCTGTGCACCAGGCTGCCGGTGTAGATAGGAGATTTGTTATGCTTTAAAAGCAGTATGTCATCATCACCTGGGTTGGGGTTTTTTTCCCATTTTCTCTTTCTGTGTTGCTGGTGCTTCTAGGTGAGCTATTCAGACATTGACCTGTGTGCAGTTAAACAAATCAACCTGTCTGCAAGGAGATATGTAAGAAAGGAAAACAAGCGGTGGAACAAACAGATGATGGAAGAAATGAGGCACATCTATTAGGTCTGTTTGTTCAGCAGCAGGACTGAGACTGACCTTTTAAAGATTTTCTAGGTTTAGTGCTTCCTGTTGTGGATGATGGAGCATTAGGGACCTTGAGTGTGTACTTAGGTCCTCCCAGTGGAACACCAGAGTGAAAGGAAAACATGCTGTTCTTACAGGGCAATTACAAAGAAGGAAAATAAAAGGCTGACTGTAGCAGCAAGTAGTTTTTCTCTTTGTTCCTTTTTTTTAAAAAGGATTTCACTAGAGATGAAATTTGCTTGTATTAAAGGGGGAGCAGATAAGATTCTCACTGATATTTAGGTCTTGCGCTGTGGTTGTATACAGTGTAGTATTCTAAGTAGTCACAGAAGAATCTCACATGCAGAGAACTGAATTAGGAAAGAGTGTGGGTTTACAGTCACCCAGGGGCTCCACCACTACCAAAATGTCACGGTGGGGCCAGGGCTGCAGGTTGTGGTCTGGACTGGAAACTTTTTCCCAGGCTGTAAGCAAGTCAACCCATCACCACATCTTTCTCAAGCCACCTACTTTGTGTCAATCTGCGTGTGGAGCAGGAAAAATGAATTAGGTCAGGTCAAAGAAAGATTTGTAGTGTTTTTATACACATACAGAAAAAGGAGTAGAAGAGGGTATGGTTTAGTGTTTGATAGGAATGGTTGGACTTGCTGATCCGGTGGGTCTCTTCCAACCTGGTTATTCTATGATTCTATGAGACTGCCGGTGGTTCAGCCTCTACAACTGATAAAAGATGCTGTTTATGACTGCCCATTTTTTTTCATTCCTGCAAGCTCTGTGTTCTTTTTAAGTGGCAGGAAAACTCTATAAAGAGCTACATATTATTGGTAGATAACTGAGGTGGGTTTCACTTTAAATGGATGCTTTTTACAATTTTTCATTTCAGACGAGGAACAAGCAATACAAGAATGCCTTGTTAGAGCTTTGGAAGAAGAAATCCTGGTGCCAGTATGGGATGAACACCAACAAAATTAGGTACTTTATCCAGTGCTTAAGAAGAACGTTGTGATGACACATCAGGTTACAGGCTACTCGGGGGCTGAACAACTCTTTCCTTCTTGGGGAAAGGAAAAGAACATTTTTTGGTTCTGTTTTTGGTTTTGTCCCGAGACAGAAGAAAATCTTCCAAGATTTTTTCCTCATTCAGGTTCTTTGGGAGAGAAGGGAAAGGAGAGAGTGGATACATACGCAGGCTTGTCTCTACCAATTTAATCCATTGTGAAAATAGTGTTCTAATCCTGAAAGATTAATTCCTGAAAATCTAGGCATTAAAGGAAAGCTTTAGCTGTGTTAAACGCTTCATTCGAAGTATGTAACATTTGTAAGAATCTCTATTGCCACTTTTTAATATTCCTTCTGGATAACAGGGATGGATCCCTTGCACGAGTCAAACTGCACAACCTTTTTGTCTGGAGATTTGCCTTTTTGAAGTTGTTCTGAAAACAGTTTTCTGTGTGACTGTCTTCTAAATAATTACATGTGGAAGATGGATCAAGGACACCCACGTGGACATACTGTTAAATGTATGAACTCGTAAGTAAAGACTTATGAGAAACAGAAGGTTACAGTGACATATTCCAGTTTTTTATGATAATGGATCCAAATAATCTGGCAATTTTCCAAGTTCTGGATATATTGGACTATCAGCACAGGTTTTAAAAAAACTGTCTCTCCGAAAGAGAAATGTTGGACACAATGGGAATTGTAGCAACTCAAGTGTACGAACCTAGCAAATGGTGGTAGGCTGAAGAAAAGGCCAAGACCAGAAGTGAATTATAGGTGCAGTCAAATGACTGGGTATGATGATGGGCTAAAACAGCATTCCCACTAAAAATGTGTTAGCAACATCCTTATATGAAGAGATCAAAAGAGGAAGCTTTCATGAAACCACACTATCTCGGCAAGAACTGCTTATTCCTGTCCTTCCTCAAAGATGTTTGCTTTCAGTTGTACCTTTTTGTCCCACTCCTTTGCTTAATTAGAAGCAGGGAAGGAAGGAACTATCCAAACGCTATTGAAGGGATACTGTAGTGTAGCCATCATTCTTTTAAGATAGACTAGGACATCACATTAATTATCCCAGGCCATCAGATCAAGCTCTTTGTCTAGAATTTTTTGCCCTCACTATACTCTCTGTTTTCCTCCTTGCTTCACAGGATGCACTAGCTGTTGCCATTCTCAGTAGTCTCTTGCCTTCCTCTTTTTTCCACTCAAAAATTTCACCTGTGCTCCTCTGTGCTTGGAACAACCTCTCTTGCCTCACATCACATCTCAGAGGCCTTCTTGCAGTTCTGCTTGTTTTGTGAAGCCACCAAGGTGGTACCACCTTCCTAGGTGTGCCACATGGGAACCTCAGCCAGCCGTACTCAGAATCTGATATACAGAAGTGTTTTGAGGCAGGATTGTGCAAATTAAGGGTGGGGTGGGTTTTTCGGTGCTGCATCCTGTGGTAATGTGGGGAGAAGCAAGCGTGGCAGGAAGAACGGAAGAACCAGCCAGAAAAAAGACAACAAACGTTGCTTGAGACAAACTGATAACTCTATTTTTACCACATCCTGCTGTGAGAAATGAGCCCTGAAAGTGACTATTGAATAAAATAGAAAGCAAAATAATGCTTAGAAGACAAAGGGGGAGGATGCTTCTGCACCCCAGCTGATGTCTCTTCCTCCACCCAGCCTGATTCATTCACTTTTCATAGAATCATAGAATAACCAGGTTGGAAGAGACCCACCGGATCATCGAGTCCAACCATTCCTATCAAACAGTAAACCATGCCCCTTAGCACCTCGTCCACCCGTCCCTTAAACACCTCCAGGGAAGGTGAATCAACCACCTCCCTGGGCAGCCTCTGCCAGTGCCCAATGACCCTTTCTGTGAAGAATTTTTTCCTAATGTCCAGCCTAAACCTCCCCTGGTGGAGCTTGAGGCCATTCCCTCTTGTCCTGTCCCCTGTCACTTAGGAAATCTGGCCAGATGAATGAAATACTGACATCGAAAATCCCTTCTCTCTTTCTGTGCCAGGCGTGACAGCTTTGCAGCTGACAGAGCAATCCTGTGCCGTGCAGGCTCTGCGGATTTAGCAGACAAGGAAAAACTCTCCGTGTGTCACTGTGAGCGTCCAGCCCTGCAGCCGCTACTCCAGAGCCCTGTCAGCCCTCAGAACCCGCTGGAGCTGGGCAAGACCACATCGACCTGGATTATCTGCCAGTTTAACTGGAGGCTGGAGAGCCCGGTAATCCGACCTTGAATCCCATATCCAATGTCCCATATCCCATATCCCATATCCTGCGGGTTCTGCCAGTGCCCGTCCCTCGTGTAGCTGCAGCTCTGGGACAGCAGAAAGGGGGGAGCCCGGCATATCCAGGGGGCAAAAAAAGGGGAGCCCAGCATCTCTATGGGGCAGAAAGGGGGGAGCCCGGCATCCCTAGGGGGCAGAAAGGAAGGAGCCCGGCATCCCTAGGGGGCAGAAAGGGGGGAGCCCGGCATCTCTATGGGGCAGAAAGGGGGGAGCCCGGCATCCCTAGGGGGCAGAAAGGAAGGAGCCCGGCATCCCTAGGGGGCAGAAAGGGGGGAGCCCGGCATCTCTATGGGGCAGAAAGAGGGGGATCCCGGCATCCCGGGGCGGCAGCAGGAGGAGCGCAGGCAGGGAAAGGCAGCTCCGCTGGGTCCGGACAGACAGACGGGCGGACAGGCGGACAGGCCGCCCCCCCGGCTCCTCCCCCCGGGCGGGCGCGATCCGGGAGCCGCCGCAGCCTCCGCGCCTGCCGAGGGGCCGCCGAGTCCTCCTGCGCTCCGCGTTCTCCTCCCGTCCTCCATCTCACCGCCGTCCCCCCTGGAGCGATCCGGCTCCTGCCCCGGGGTTCGCACGTACGTGTAGTTTTACGCTTTGTGCTTTATTTTGCGGGGCCGGCTGGGCGGGGTGGGGGGGAGGTTGAGTTCTACAGACGCCGCCGAACTCCGCTTCGGTTCACAGAATCGTGGGACGGTTCGGGTTGGAGGGGACCTGGAATTGCCTCTTCACCCCTTTAGACACCTTCAACGTGAGAGAAGGCTGGAGAGGGACAATTAAAGTTCCGCTTTCCCTTAAGTCTTGGTGCTTTCTGCACGGGGCTTTTGCGGGGAAGGTGAAACTCCTGCCGCGGGCTTGGAGGCTTTGCCTGAGGGGAGAACTGGTGGAGCTGGAGAGAAGCGTCCCACAACATGTGACTCTGTATTTGCAGAAGGTCTGTGGCTCGGTTCCTTCATTGGTCAGCCCTCCTTCCTCCCTCCCTTTCTCTGAAACTTACGCGCTCCTGCAGGGCTGGTGTTTGCTTGAATTCAGCCGGGCTCTTTCCCTTAATATCTGGGAGTGTATTAAGAGCAGGAATCTGCACTAGCCGGCAGTGAAACACGGTTAGCGGAGTCTGTTTCTTTCTAATAATTGCTACAGCCTCTGTGTTACGTTCTCTACAACTACCTGAAAGGAGGTTGTGGAGAGGAGGGAGCTGGCCTCCAAGTGACAGGGGACAGGACAAGGGGGAATGGCCACAAACTCCACCAGGGGAGGTTCAGGCTGGACATCCGGAAAAATTATTTCCTGGAAAGGGTCATTGGGCACTGGCAGAGGCTGCCCAGGGAGGTGGTTGATTCACCTTCCCTGGAGGCATTTAAAAGACGGGTGGACGAGGTACTGAGGGACATGGTTTAGTGATTGATGGGCATGGTTGGACTCGATGATCCAGTGGGTCCTTTCCAACCTAGTGGTTCTATGATGCTATAAGCATTGAAATAGCACTCAAAACACACACTGACAGCCCTTTCATCTCATTTATGTCATGCTAATCTAATAAATTCAGTATCTATTCCTATCTTAAGAGAGGCTTAAACATTTCTTGAGGGGAAGGAGTGTTATGCGTACCGGTGTATACAGGGCTGCATCCAGAGTGCTGCAAGACTTGTAATTCATTTGTTACGTTGTTCTGAGGAGATCTTCGTTTTAATAATCAGCAGCGGATAGGAGCTGTTGCTTTTCCATATTGCTGTCTGCATTTTCATTCTCTGAAGGACAGGCAGCTTTCTAAGAAGCCTAACAAAGCTGGATGTTCCAGTCTCATTCACCAGAGGTCCAGTGAGGGACCTAAGCTGGGCGGCTCCCAGCCCAGTCTGCTCATACAATAATAACGCTTTGCAGGGAGACAGTAGTTCAAGTTTTAAGATGTGGGCACTTTAAAATTACTAGTCTGTTCGTTTTTTGACTTGTTTAAAATCAATCCACAAGTAGGTGGATAATTTGACTGTAATGGCATGTGTTTAAAATAGTGATTGCTGGGTTTTAATATGCAGATTTTTTTCAGCCTAGCTAGCTGGAGTAGCTGCAAGCCTCCAAAGCTGACTTGACCTAGAAACAAGACTTTTCAATAGGGTACACCAAGAGCCAAAAATAAAGTACACTAAATAAAATGTCACAGGTATTAGCAAAAAAAAATACATGCAAAGCAACTTTTGTCTCCCTTGGGACCTAAGATTTATGATGCAAATCATCTGTCATTTTATAAAGCCTAAATGCTAATTGCAGATTCATGTTAATCATCATTGTGTCAGAGGGTATGTCAAATCTTATTTTCCATCCCAGCCATACAGGATGAGCTTCTAATAAGCTATGATCCTTCAGCCACACCCACACATCATCTCTCTTATGGGTTACCTTGACCATTTACCATGTTTTTAAAATTCGCGTGCAAGTATTCAGACATTTTTGTCTCACAGCTACAAGCCATTTTATACACAAAAGCCCAGCATTTCTGCATGCAAGTCGAGATCAGATTTGTAGTTGTAAATGAATATGTCACTTAGAAAACTGTTATTTTTAAGGAGTGGGCACTTTCCAAAAGAAGGGTCTCTACTGGTTGGTTTTGTGACTTCATTTTTGGATGCTTGTAAGTCATTGAAGACTTACACTGCTATGAACTGGGTTTTTTTTTCTGTAGACTGAGGATCTAGAATCTAGCATAAGTAATCTACGTATTTATATAGTCTGAGCTGTAGTAAAGCAATATGTTGTTTTCATTTGAAGTTAGCACTTGGAGTGTTTATATTGAAGGCTTCATTTTGTTCTAGTTTAAGTATGATCCATATGCTAAAATAACCTGCAAAGCAAACACTTAGGCTTTCCAAAGTAGAACTGAAGGGCTTCAGCATACTGTGAGAACATTTTAAAATGTGTTAATCGGGTTCCTGCTTGCATTCCTAATCCCTGAAAAGAATTTGTACCCTCAAGTCTTCCAAACCGCCTAACACACTGTCTGCCTGACTCTGGAAGTGTCTTAAACGTATTGAATCTCCCTCTTTAAGCAGAAAGTTCTTAAGCGCCTTATCTAGAGCTGCCGTAGATGAGCATCAAAGCCCTTAGGAGATCAAGAAACTAGGACACCTGGCAAACACACTGTAAACACACGGGCTGATAGGATTGGTTGTGTCTCAAAAAGCAGTTATATAGGCTTTGTTTTTAAAACATCACCAGAAGAGGAGACAGTACTCACTTTCCCTGCAGAGCTGGTGGTGGTGGGACTCGTCTAAAGAGCAGACTGTGTTCTAGTACTTGAAACCTGTGCTCCTGGTCCCTGTGCCCAAGGGGTTCAAGCCCACCGACACGTTTCTCCACCTCTATAGCTGTTGCGCAGGCTGAAGTAAGTGAATGGGAGAGCACGCTTCTCCCCCTGTGTTTAACCTGGGCCATCTCATAGAAGGCACAGCAGGTTCCTGAAGCTGACACGAGGGAGGACCACAACCTGGCTCTGTCGCAGCAGTCTGCATGTTCCCCTGGGAGGAGGGCTGTGGTCGAGTGCTGGGTTACTGGTGATGAGCCTGTTAACAGAGGTAAGAATTTCCATGACATTCTTCATGTTTCAAGAGAGGAGCAACACTTGGTTAGTTGCTCTAGGAGAAAACTGGGCACAGGAGAAGAAGGAGCTCTGAAATTTGGAGTGGGTGGCGACAGCTGTTTGTAGTCCTGGCTTAGAAGTTTAAGCTCTGAAGCTGAAGTGAGGACAGCGTCCGGTGTTCCCTACCAAAAAGCCCCATTTCGCGTGCAGGAGTCTCCATCCTGGGCTGCCTCTCTCTTGCTGTGTATCTGTGTGGTGAGAGGAGTCAGGCAGCAGCTTTGTATTATGCAGTTTTCAGGTGGTGGTGTAACCAATCCATACCACAGATCTGGGTGTCTGTGACCTGCGCTAGAACTCCATTCCTTCACCTAGTTCTGTTTGGAGAACTTTCCTCCCTAGCCTTTAGCAAAGGAAGAAGTAAGGTTCTGTCTTCATGTGACCTTTTCACTTGGGTCTCTCAGACACCCTGCAAGCAAGGAGAGGGAAATTCCTCATTCCCTCATATCTGAAATGCTTTGCTTTGCAACTACAACATTTCTTTGTTTTAGGGCAGGAAAGTACCTGGTTGGGCCAGAGTGTGGATAAGAAAGATTGGTGTCTAAATTTATTTCAAAACTCCTTCATCCCAAGAGATATCACGTCTTATTTCTTGGCAGACTTGTTTGAAACTCTGAGGGCAGCTGGCAAGCTGCTAGTGCTGAGTGCCTTGCCAAATACTATTGCAAAATACTGCCATTGCAAAAGTTGCTTAACTTTACAGACCGTTACGTTTCTCTTGGAGTAACTCAAAGGGGTACCAACTTCTGATTCTTTGCCCCCACTGAGATGCAAGACCCACGCATTTCCATCTGCTTATGAGGCACCAGTGTGCTGCTTTGCTACTGCCATCCTTTCCAGTTCTTGTAATCAGTTTTCTTTCAATAGCACTTCTTAATATTGTGTTCACTGCTGTGAAATAATGAGGAAAGAGAACTATTTAAAATGTTTTCACTGTATTGTTAATTGCAAAATATTTTGGAACAGACATCAGACAGGAAGGCGTTGCCTCTGATTCCGGACTCAAAGTTGCTAATTTAGCAGGTGCATCCGAATATATCTGCATTGCCCCATGGCGTTATACCTCATATCTGAGTGTTTACTGAACAGTCGTGGAACTGAAGTCACTCCCAAGTATTTATATTTATCAACATAGTCTGGGATGCAAAATCGGATATCTAAATACATGCAAACTGTGTGCCAGTTTTTGAGAACTCATAACTGCTGCTAAACTAAGGCAACAGTTGGAAACAGGTCTTATTTTTCAGAAGCTATCCTGGAGGCTATTTCAAGTCTTTGCATTGTTAATCTTTGCTTAGACTGATATTTTAATGGAAACTAATTTGGGGGGGGGGACTTGTGAGGATTATTTTCCTGTGATATTGCTTAGAACATTGCATTACAGAGACATTTCTGGATTCAGCTAGGAAGGTATCCTGAAGGGGCAAATGCTGCTTAGGGCTAAATGGCTTAAATCATGCAGTTATTCCAATTAGATGGAAGCTTGGTAGGTGTGGAGTGCAGCCTGCTACGCAAAACAGGCTTAACCCAGAGTTCAAACAGGGTTGCTTAGGGCTTTGTCTAGCTGACTTTTGAAAACCTCCAAAGACAGAGGCTCCACAACCCCACCAGGCAACCTGTGCTGGTGGTCAGTTGTCTTCACAGTGATTTCCCTTCTCGTGCAATGCAAGGCAGCAGAGTCTGTCTCTGTATTCTTCGTAACTTTCTCAAATCCATTGGTAGGCTGCTGTTAGGTCCCCCTTGAGCCTCCTCTTCTCAAAGTCCAGCGACTTGTAAATCACCTCCTAGAGCTTGTGCTACAGCTCTTAACTGTCTGCCCTCTGCTCCCCTCTGTGCCCTGTGTATATCCTGTTTAAGTGCAGGAATGTCAGACATACGTATTTAAAGGCAAACACTCTCAGTCTACAGGACTCTGACAGAAAAGCCCTGTATTTAGATTATGATAGTCTAGGTTTAGATTTTCTTCTTGGCATCTTACTGTGAATTGGGATCACTAAGATGCCCTAAAATATGTTTCATACTAAGTTTAGTAAATAAGTAAGGGCTGAGCATTCAGAAAATGATTGCTTTTACTTAAATGCTCTGGCATTTCTAGTTCATGGGATGTGTTTTGCTTTAATGTTGGGAGGCACATGGAATAGGGACAGGAGCTAAGTAAATAAGTAACTTTTGTACTCCCTATAGATGAAATTTAACCATACCTTGCAAAACCAAGATGTATTAATTCTATAAGTTTGGAATAATACCAAAAAAATGAAAAAACAGACAAAATTTAGAGCAGTGCAGAAATAGAAGCTACCTGGCAAAAGTACCCAGACTGTCAAACACCTGAAGACAACCAAAGAACTAGGAGACTTCTGCTTCCTACTGCAGTAGCAATGGTGCCTCTTGATTATGTTATGGGGGGAAACAAGAGGAAAGAAAATATACTTTCATTAAAAAAGTAAGTAGGAAGGGCATGTAGCGTTAAAGAGTACATAGCAATGTTTTGTGAGAAGTAAGCAGTCAAACAGAAGGGGGTTATCTAGGGTCATAGTAGATGCCAACAGCCTAGAATCCCATTTGCTTCCTGATAATTTTCCCCAAATACTGAGCCCTCCTATTTCATTTAAGTGTTTCTTTTAAGTAATGCATCAATGGTGTTAATCTACTCTCCTGGTACTGATGGTAAATTTCTTGTAGATAAGTAATTTAGCATGATAGATTGCTCTTACAAGAGGTTCTGGATTTTCAGAATAGCAGGGAAATACTGAATCCACGTTTTAATATTAAAATATTTAAATTCTATCCTCATCCCCCCCAGTTAGCCCTTGGTAAAGAAAAATCTGTTGTCTTTGAAATTGTTGGGCCTCTTTTCTGCCACCCTTCTGTGTTCAGAGCCCCGATTGAAAAGCAGATGGGGTTTCTCTGTCAGGGGACCACAAAACTGTCTTTGGATGCGTCTCCCTTAAAAACTGTGGGATGCCTTCAGCAGTGACAGAAAATCAGAGTAGTTACATTGTTCTGGTGAGAGAGTGTGGCCAGTGTGTTCTGAGTTTTCAGCTGCTTTGGTGCGAAGTGTTGGTATCAAGAACAAATTGTGCCGTTTCCAGTGATGTTTTACATCTTGTCTATGTGTCCACACACATTAAATGTAACTCTAAAGGCATATGCCGGATAGATTGGTTTAACTTCACTTTTCTTCAGAATTTTTGGAGGTTGGCTGCCTCTTTGGTGCTCTTTTCATGTTAACTAATACGTTATGTGGTGGATAAATAGGATTCTTTATAGAATTATCTAAAACCAGGCACTGATTTATTTGAAAACAAAGGGTTTCTTTAGAGCTAAGTTTAAGCTGGCATTGCCATGAATCCTAGAATTATTCTACATTTAAATGAGAGAACAGTGATGCACTTGTACTTGGGCTTTGAACAGCACAGAGCTGTTGACCAGAGACTCAGAAACCGCTGAGCAAACCTTTCTAGGTTCACTTGCTGAAGTTTCCAAGCCTACTTTTCCCTCCTTATGCAGATAATGAAGAGCAAAGCTGAAAAAAATGCACTTTAAAAGTGGCACTAGTCGATTTGTTTGGAGGTATGCAAAACTGTTCTGCAGTGTATGATCAAAAAAATCTATAAAAACCTGAGTGCTCTGTAGCAATCTAAGTGCGTACTTTTTCTGTGTTTTGATTTGGGCTGTGTGGGCTATACTGCATAGCAGCTAAACAATACCTCACTTGTTTATAAAAAAGCTTGGGAAGAAGGGGTGAGAAAGAAGAAAATATTTACAGTAGTTTTCTACCCAATTAAAATCAGAAGGCAGACTGAAAAGGAAAGAGTTCAGCTACCGTACAAGCCAATTAAAAGTAAGTTTTGCTGCTTGGATGTTAATCTACACATCCAGGGTGACACAAATATAAACTAGGAGCTTGACTTAACCTCACCAGATCAGATGACCTTCAAATTTATCATTCATTTGGGTTTCGTTATGGCATCTGGGTGTTTAAACACATTTCAAGTGAATTGAGAGAGGCTATTAGAAATTCATAAATCACCTTAAAATACTAAACTTGTGGAGTACTTCACCACAAAGTGTAAATAATGCCTGTGCTGCAAACATAGCTCTGAAACATGAGCTGATGAGGATCTTTGGTTATGATAGTCTTACGTTTGGTGGCCTCAGCCATTTTTACTGTTGTTTAATTATCTAGGAGTAAACCCAGAATTCCATAGCTTCTTGCATGTGTTAAAAAGTATGTAGAATTTCTGCGCAAACACTTTAATTGTATTTGTTGATACTAGCTGAGGTGGTTTGGTGTCGCCCCCCCATTTTATGTGTCTGTGTACAGAGACAGATCCTGTAACACAGGGTTTTACTCTGAAATGAAATCATGCCTGACAAATTTGGTGGCCTTCTACCACAAAATTACAGTGCTGGTAGAAAAGGGAAGAGCAGGTGACGTCATCTACCTGTATTTGTGCAAAGTATTTGATACTGTCCTGAATGACATCCTTGTCTTTAAATTGGAGAGACATGGATTTGATGGATGGATCACTTGGTGGATAAGGAACTGGCTGGGTGGTTGTACTCAGTTGGGGTCAACGGTTTGATGTCCAAGTGGAGACCAGTGATGAGTCCTCAGGGGTTGGTATGGGGACTGATGCTCTTTAACATCTTTGGCAGCAGCATGGATAGTGGGATTGAATGCAGTTTGCCTCAGTTTGATGACAACACCAATCTATGAGGTACCGTTGACATGCTGGAGGAAAGGCCCTGACAGGCCTGAGAGGTGGGCCCACAGTAACTTCATGAAGCTCAACAAGACCAAGGGCCAGGTCCTGCACCTGGGTTGGGGCAATCCAAACACAGATGCAGGCTGGGCAGAGAATAGATTAAGAGCAGCCCTGTGGAGAAGGACTTGGAGCTGTAGGTTGGTGAGAAACTCAGCATGACCCAGAAATATGTGCTTGTAACCCAGAAGGACAACTTTATCCTGGACCAGATCAAAAGAAGAGTGGCCAGCAGGTTGGGGAAGATGATTCTGCCCCTCTACTCTGCTCTGGCGAGACTCCACTTGGAGCTGGAGTCCTCATCACAGGAAAAACATGGACCTGTTGGAGCAGGTTCAGAAAAGGGCCATGAAGGTGATCAGAGGGCTGGAGCACCTCTCCTGTGAGGACAGGTTGAGAACGTTGGAGTTGTTCAGCCTAGAGAAGAGAAGGCTCCAGAGAGGGTTTATAGCAGCTTTACAGTCCCTAAAGGGGACTTAGAAGAAAGCTAGGGAGGGACTTTTTACAAGGGCATGTAGTGATAAGAGAAGGGGTAACAGCTTTAAACTGAGAGAGCATACATTTAGATGAGATACAAGGAAGGAATTCTTCACTCTGAGGGTGGTGGAGGCACTGGACCAGGTTGTCCTGAAGCTGTGGATGCCCCCTTCCTGGAAGTGTTCAAGGCCAGGTTGGATCGGGCTTTGAGCAATGTGGTCTAGTGGGAGTTGCCCCTGCCCATGGCACGGGGTGGGTAGAACCAGAAGATCCTTAAGGTTCTTTCCAACCCAAACCATTCTATCATTCTGCAATTCCATGAAGCTGTAAACTTGTCAATGTGTGTAAAAATCAGTTCGCTGTTTTACACAGGATTATCACTTGAAGTGACCTGAAAGAAATTTTATCATCAACCACCCAGTCAAAGACCAGAAAATTCTTCAGGGGATATGTTGGAAGCGTGATGTGAACAGAGTAAGAAACAAAACAGTCCTTGACAAAGAATCCAAAGGTACAGAAAATTTCAGAAGCCACAGAGTAGTGGCCTCATAAGGAATGGAGAATGGCCTTGCTCCTCAGAATCTAAACAAGCACACACACACAGACATGCGCAACTTGATCCTTCTTTAGGAAAAGAAAGTTGCATCCTGAAATGAAAATACGTTAGTAAGAGATAAGGAACTGCCAATGAGAAACTGGAATGTTCTTTGTCTTGGTTACTGCTTTATGACTTGGCAGCTGGAAAAGATTGATAGCTTGGGTGCTTGGCCTTTTGGTTTGGTTCTGCTATTTTCATTTATATGAGTTAGAAAGTCCCTACACATAGGTCCTTATTTAAAGAAACAAAAGAGGAAAAAAAACCCAAAACAGATTACTAGAAATATTATTTTAAAGCAAATGCAGGCCTACCAAAGATGTCCATATGTTGCATCATTTTAAATGGTCAATATGCTGCTCAAAACAGTGCCTGGTGCCTAAACAAGTAACGCTGTCACTCCAGTCATGCTTGTTGCTGCAAAGTATTGAGACCTATCTAACAGTTGAGGCAAGTGTTGTTCTGGTCTGCTACAGCTGACCTGTCCTCCTGTCCTGCTTTGCGGTCTGCCATATGGATGTCACTGTTGGCCCTAGCTTCCTCTGTTTTGGCTTAGGGTGAGTCTGTGTTAGTGTATTCGTTCAGTTCAGGAGGTAGCTTTTCAAGTACATCCTTCACCACATTTTGGTTCACACTGCTGGGTGATCTTGCGGAACATGAGCTGTATTCCTTCCAGATAAACTCACCCTGGAGGAGTGATAAACTCACTCCCTGGAGGAGTTCTGCAGGAGTGCTTGTAACATCCACAGACCACAAACAGGTGTCCTGTCCATAGGACCGGGCTAGAGCTGACTTGAAGCCAAACATACAAATCCTGCCATTTAAACATAGGGAGTGTGGATATTGCATCCTCAACATCAACTGTTTTCCCCTCTGTGGTTGTGCTTCTCTTGCACTGCATTACTTGCTAAGGTAGACATTGGAACAAAAGCTGCACCAGGGGCAGACACAAGCACCTGGAGCCTGCCTTTTCTTTTGGCATCAGGTGCAACTTTATAAGTAGTTGCTTATGAAGGTGTAACACACCTCTGGAATGGCTCTGCCTGCTAATGGCAGTCTCATTTTTCATTTTCTTTTTCTCTTTTTCCTGCCTGTCACTCGACTTCCCTCAGTGCTTCTCTCTGTGCTTTCAAACCATTTTTCTTCCTCTCATTTCTTGTTTGCCACCATCTCTTTCCTAGAACATTGCTCCCAGCTGTAAGGGCTCAGTGTCATGAGGTCATTTAACTGTCTTTGCACCAAAGTTGCAATCTGTCTTTTATGAAGAAGCATTTGCCTCTGCTGTTTTTAAAGGTCTTTCCTAGTGGAATCTCTCTCAGTGCTTCATTATCCTTCCATTTTTTTTTGTTCCATGTTCTTGTCTCCCTTCCTCCAGTATTTAACCTGAACCTTTCCTGTACTTATTAGGACTTGTTCTATCCATAGCTGACTGAAGAGACAATTCTCTTCTCTTTCTAGCAGCCTACCAATGTAACAGCTCTCCCCGAAGTGTTTTTTTCCTCTGTACTAACACCTATCTTGCCCATCCTACCTCCCTGTAAGTCACATTTTCTGGACTACATTGCATTCTCTTTACTGTTCCCTAGACAGTTTCTGGTGGTTTCACAGCATTCCTAGGTATTTAGACACAAACAAAGTGAAGTAGAAAGATTTTTTTTTTTTAGTTTGGCAGATTATGCTCAGGCTTTGCACTCCAATACTTTTCTTTTTATTTTATATCTCATAGCAATATTGCTCCTTCTTACAGCAGCATGGTATTTGTCTCTTGTGTCCTGCTGCATCCTGCTGCTTTGTTGTTTGCCAACCTGTATTTCTGTATTTGACGGTTCCTGCCTGTGGGCAGTATCTTGCACATAACCTGCTACATTTCACTCTGTCCTTCCAGATCACTACTCTAACCTGATGATGATATATTTAACCTTTGTTTCTCACATCCTAAACTAATACTTATTGTTCCTGCATCTGTGCTCTGATTGTTAAAATATCTTGAGGCAGTTTTTAAGCCTTACAAAAGGAAAGATGTGACATCTGTGCTACTTCTCCTACCTGTCTGGAAGACCTGTCAAAGAAATTTAGTTACTAGTTAAGATTATCTCCAGGTGCTACTCATTAATTCATTCTGGATTGTTTTTCCCAGGAGTTCAAAGTTAAACTATCCCACTGGATCTCTAATCTTCTCACCTGTTGGGTTTTGTTGCTTTGTTTTGTTTACGTGTTTGCTTTTTCAATTGTGCACACATGCACACACTTTCATTCACATTCTCTCTCTCTCCTGCTCCCCAAAACCTTGCCTGTCATTACTGTTTATGCTAACTGCTGCTTATGTTTGACCCTCTTGATAAAGACTGATGCCCTAAACACGGTAGCCTTCTGGATGTCATTCTGTATCAGTTTTTCTCTGTGTTGACTAGGGCAGCAAGGTTTTTCTTGCTTTTAAACTATAAACTTATTGATAATAACATGGGGGTTTTTTTTAATATGCATTATCATTCTGTCTTAACCACGCTGATTCTCGTATCTGTGTTCTTACGCAGATTTAGCAATTTGACTGTTTCCACATTCTATGTCTGTCTTGACAAATAAATCTTCTACTGTTTATTTTTACAGGGAATAAGCAAAGCTTATCCTGTTGTATTATTTCTTGGAGAAACTGCTACTGCTTTCTTGTCTTTCCACTTAGCAGTGTCTCTTGTGATGTCTGTTCTCTACCTGAATATATTCACATTTGTCTTCATTGCATTTATGAGCTCCCTCTTCTCCCATTCCATGAGGTTTAGTCAACCTGTCTTCTAAACTGGTTACTCCGCATTTGTCTAGAAAGAAATATAAAATTCATGCTGCCTTCTGTATTTTCTCTGTTTTTTAAATAAAGAAGAAGTATAAGTCTAAATAACAATAAAGCTTCATGTCAGTTCATGGGCCTTTGCTCCTGATATCATGTGGCTATCAAGATACCATATATTGTTAGATTCCCATTTCAGGCTTTTCTTTTTTATTTCCAAGTTGCTCTCTGTTTAATATGTAGATTTGAGATAGCAAACAAATAGCCTTGGTGCTGCTAGATACTAGGTTGGTGCAAAAATAATAATAATAAACTTTAAACCAATATATCTCAGCTTAGAATAAAATTTATTAATTGAAATAAGAACCATCAGGATTTACGCATTTTTGCCAACAAGAAAGAAGTCTGTCTATTATGATAGCATAGAATTGTGGAGTCTTGGGACTGGTGAATTCTTTGAAAGTGTTTTAGGCTGCTGCTTGATTGTGGAAAACCTGTTACAGAAGGTTGTCAAGATGCTTGAAAACGTGGCAGTTGGCGGGAGACAGATCTAGTAAATAAACTGGGCGAGGAAGAGTTTTGTAGCCCAGTTCATGCGGCTTCTTCAGAGTCATTTGTGAGACATGCGGTTGGGTGTTGTCATGGAGAAGAACTGGTCCTTTTTGATTGACTACATTAGGATGTAAACATTGCAGTTTTTGGTGGATTTTGCTGCAATACTTCTCTACTGTGATGCTTTCACCAGGATTTAAGAAGTTGTAGTGGATGATTCCACTTGGCAGCCACCAGACAGTGACCATAACCTTCTTCTGATGTAGCTTGGGTTTGGGGAGGTGCTTCGGTGCTTCACTTTGGTCCAGCCACTGTGTGGAACACCATCGGTTGCTGTGAAGAATCCATTTTTCGTCACATGTCACAATGCAATCAAGAAATTGATCGTTTTTGTTATGCAAAAGAAGTGCAGAGCAGACTTCATAATGGCAGGTTTTTATTTTTATTCAGCTCATGCAGCACCCATTTGATAAGCTTTTATGATTTTCTAGTGTGGTGCAAATGTCAAACAACTGTTGAATGGTCAACATTTTGTTCTTTGGCAACCTCTTGATTTGTTTTGCATGGGTCCTCTTCAATGCTGGCCCTCAGCTGGTTGTCATCTATTGCAGAAGGACATCCATTACCCTCCTCATCTTCAAGGCTATAATTTGTGTTACAAAATCCTTGGAACCAATGTGAAGCTGTGTGTTTGGTGATAGCCCCCTTGCCAAATGATTGGTTGACAGTGCTAGCAGTTCTTACTACTTTATGTCCCCTTTTGAACTCATATAATAAAACCACTCAAATTTGCTTTTTTCTTATCTTTAATGCAACAGTGTAATACAGAAAAGCACAACAGTGAAAACAAAACCATTAGCATTAATAAGTAGAGAGGATATCACACTTTAAAATGGCATATTACATGAACATAGATAAATAAAAATAAGCATCACAATTTACAACAACAAAAGTGGCAGTTATTTTCGCAACAAGCTGATATCTTTCAATGACTCCATCATTTTTTAAACTTATTAGCCCTGTTAGTGCAAATGGCTTGTTCTTGCAACACTTCAGACTCTGCTGTCTGGCTCTGCAACGCTGACTGTCATTGTGCCCAGTGCCAGTGGATGGGCAGGAAGCATCAATATAAAAAATAAAGAGAGGGTGTTCTTTCAGATTTACAGAATCATA
The DNA here is from genome assembly GCF_032191515.1 of Phaenicophaeus curvirostris. Taxonomy (NCBI): domain Eukaryota; kingdom Metazoa; phylum Chordata; class Aves; order Cuculiformes; family Cuculidae; genus Phaenicophaeus; species Phaenicophaeus curvirostris. The sequence goes on from NC_091394.1 coordinate 63,167,175, forward strand.
GAGTGGTTTGTATTTGAAAGGACCCTAAAGATCATCTAGTCTAACTTCATCAATGTTTTTTGTCCATGACCTGAGCCCATCTGTGTTGGGTCCAGATTTTGTTCCACAAGTTGTTGATACCGAACAAAGGTCAGATGCTGGACCCAAACTCTTCCAAACATGGATTTATTTCCACTGCTTGTTACAGCAATGAAAGTAAAACAATTTAATAGAACCACATTATCCAAATGAACGGTTGTGTGACTTCAGTGACCTCAGCAATTAGCTGTAAATGCCTCCCCTTGCTGTTTTGAAAGGTGAATGCTGTGCTGCATTCCACTCCCAAGAGAGAACTGAGCCTTTGCACATTCACCCTTGGTGACACCAATGATGCTAAAGGCTTAGCATTAACTTTCTTCAAATCCAGGGTGAGTGAAAAGGGCAGAAAGAATGCTCCCACCCCGCTACAGGAAGCCAGTCCATGCGGCGTTTGTGTTAAATCTGTGATATGTGATGCCGTTCTTTCAAACGAAAAGGGATCTTGTCCTGAACAGGGTCTTAAAAGCTAGGAACAGAAAGATTTTGACACTTCAAAGGATTACTGTGTAGTTGATTGAGCACATTAAGAGGGATATATGCAATAATACGTATCTGTATGTCTAAATTTACTTAGTTATCTTGGCCATTGGCAGTCACTGGGAACTTGAAACTGCTTCAAGTCCACATTATGCTAGATGTCTTACACAAATTTAATAAAGATGACCTCTTCTCCAAAGACCTTTGCTCTGGCTTTTATTCCTAGGTGGCGAGATAAGACAAGTCAGAACTGCAGTGTGAAAATTATTCCGAACAGAGTGTGTGACAGTGGCATTCGAGTGTGGAGGGAGCAAGAGGAGAGGGGTTGTGATCAGAGCTGCACCTCTTGAAGGTTGAAACCCTGTGGGTTTCCTCTGGATAGGACAGTTAGAGAGAATGGGAAAGGGGAGAGGCAGGATATAACACAGTAGACAGACATTATCCTTGCAGTAAAGATAAATGAGAAAGATAATATAACAAAAATGGAAAGATTTTTTTTTTTGTTGCCTACTATATGATATTACTGTTTGTGGGATGTGTGCAGCTGCCTGCAGTCTTTTTTTTCTGTGCTGATGAAGGAGGTGCCCAAAATAAAATGCTATTTGGGGTTTAATATAATAAAGCTCTGCCAGTTTGTCTTGATCACAAAGTGCCTTGGTTGAATCTTTAAGGCTATGCGAAGGCACATTTCTATTACTGTTTTCATGTTTTACAATGTCTCAGGTCTTAATTTTATTGTTCATTGGAATCTGTATAGTCTTGCCCAAGAAAATAATGCTCCTGACAAAGAAAATACTACTTTGTTCATTGAGATTCAGACCCTTGTTTATTTATTTATTCTGCTTAGTTGTATGAGGAATTTTGTTTGTTTCTTTCTTTATTCCGACTTCCTTACAAATTTGTGATACATTCTGTGCCAACAAACTACAGAATAAACCACAGACCAGTGTCAGACCTATTTTCCTTTAAAGGCTCCTCAGTAAATTGACTGCTTAGTTTTTCAGCTCTGGGCAGATTATCTAGCGGTACTTGAAAACTTTTAAAATGTTAACACAAATTCCATTATTTATGTGTTCAGAAGATAGAAATATTCTCTGAACTGACATTTTGTTAGTATCCAATTTACTTTCCTTCTTAGTAAATCTGCCCCGCCCATATTCTTGTACAGATATATTTATTTTTTAAATTTACAAAAGAAAATCTCCATATATTTTTTTTTTTTTGGTTCTAAAATAAAGGAGTAGGGGTTCTGCTTGTTTTCCTCTCCCCTCCCTGAGGCAATGCAGGAAGCCATGGGCTGTGCTCTCAACTTTCCTGGACATGCAATAAAACAACACTTCATATAATCCCATGTAAATTAAATAACCAGTCCTACCATCTTCCTGTTTTCACACTCCCATAATTCTAGCATCTGCACAAGTATAGTTTGACTTTATACCTGCCCACCATGGTAGGCATATTAATGCTTTCAAGTTTGCATTTATGTGAAATATCGAAAATGTCTTTCTCTTGGTGTGAGATTAATATTTTATTTGTTCTCTTTTTGTCTCCCTGGATCACTGGTCCTATTGTTTGTTGATAGAAACTCTACTGTCACTCCATTACCCCGTAAAAGTGCTAAGCTGCTCTGGCTTATGTGACTTGAGACATCTTTCCCATAAACCAGATTTTAAAATGCGGTACTAGCTTGACTATGCAGGTTCCCACTGAATGAAATAAAATGTATATCAAAAATTTTATTGAACAGTTATGCGTGTAGGAATGCTGGAGCCAGAAGTCAGCAGTATAAACAGCCATCTCACCTACTCTGACTTTAAAAGGATTAAGTAAAAAAATGTTTTTGGCCTCAGTGCTTCTGCATTTCTTTTCTCAAAATTAGGCATTATTCTCGTAAGAGTGAGAAATAAACAGTGATTATATTTTCTGATTTTGAGGACACTTCTGAATCAATCAGTGGAGGCAGAGGAGTGAAGAATGAAAATACCTGTAATTACCCTGACTTTATTTTAACAGAGGTACACGGTGAGGACTGCTTGGCCAGACATCTGCCCGCCACTCCAGGCTCCCTAGGGGAGGTGACCTTGCCAGCAGTGTAGGCGATCCCTGCGGTTCTGAGGTCCTGATGACTGCCTGCAGGTAGGCAGAAATTGGTGGCAAACGGAGAAAAACACTGAGCAGTGTAGGCCTGGGAGAACCGCAGTTATATAAAGGTGAATGATGAAGCATTATTTCTGAAGTGGGTATTTTGAAGGGCTGTTACCGCAACACTTTTTATATAAATGAAAGGTACATTTGAATGGGAAGCAATTTAGTGTACAAACCTGCTAGTGACTCATCCCAAACCTGAGGGGAAACAGAGCTAGCGTGGTACAGAGACATTTTTGAGCACTTATATGGTATGTGCTTCAGACTGAAGTTGCATTTTCATCAATTAATCCAAGAGTGGAAGGTATTAGCACTCTCCTCCCACACCACTTCTATTACCTTCCATTAGTGTGGTGCATATCCCAGTTTGGCTATCCTCATCACCGTTGCAGCTGCATCTGAACAGAGATTGATTACTGATAGTTTCCTGAACAGATTCTGCACAGCTCCTCTATTTTACTACCAATGCAATAACAAGGTATTTATCAAGTGCTTTAGTTCATGAGATGCATGACATCTTGAGTTCTTATGGCTTTACAAAATTCTGTATCTCCTTTCCAGAACACATTTTTCTCTTTGCTTAAATCAAAGATTTATAAAAACATGTAATGATTCAGGTTGACACAAAGATTGCCATGTAATCAGAAAACTTTGGCATTTTGCTCTTTTGTGTTCTTAAGGAAGTTTAAAATTGCACTGTCATCTACAAAAATTACTTTAATTTGCACAGTGTTGTTGGAGAAAACTGTAGTTGGAATAAGACATTCTTGATTTCATCCCTTATAGAAGGAAAACAATAGCTTGGATTTTTGTGCAGGAACATTTTCATATGAAATATTTTACTAACTTGAGCAAGAAAATACTGTGCCTTTTAGATAACCAGGTTCTTATTGTCCCTTTAAAATGGCTGTGTGTGCATCAAAACAAAATGTCAACAGATACAATTTTGTGATAACTTCTCCTACTTAGTATTCCTGTTCTGTGCTGCCATCTACAATGTCTTTCTTTGTTCTCCATGATCCTTACCACTCAACACCATAACAGCTAACACTGAAAAATTGCTGACCTGAAACATTAAACACTGCCATTTTCCTTGCTAAAACTGCATAATGGAACAGTGGTCTTGAGTTCATATTGAGATTAGAGGGATTTTTTTAATTGTTGCTTATGCTTCATACTCAAATTTACAATATTCCATTAAGTGGCTTCTGCTAGACTGTTATATTATGAAAACAAAGATATGTTAAGAAAAATTTAGTGGAGTCCAAAAGCTAATCATCTGTCCTCTGGCCCTGCTTGTTCTTGGACATCCTGTGTATATTGGTTTTACCTGGTTTAAGAAGACAGGACATGTCTTTAAATAAATCTGTTGCTGAAGCTTACTTAATGGTTCAGACCCCCATACACAATTAAGACACTGACCCACAGCTCCCAAGACTGAAAATAAGAGTATTTGTGCTTGGATGCCAAAACCCAGACTCGGTAGTTGGTATATGGAAATACCTCTTCTCTGTGAGTTGGGAATAAGTTGGGCATCTTGCAAACATGAGGAAACAGTTAGGTAAACAACTGAACAAAGTAAGGACAGCAAATAATAAACTCTTATGACATTTTGCTTAAATCTCTTTCATTTTTGGATTATGAGATAGAGCTGCTTGGTTCGGTAGTGGGTTTTTTAAATCCCTTCTACTTTTATTCTACTCCAAGTTGGTGCATAGCAGTACCCCAGTGGAATGCACATGTCATTTGACATAAACAATTTGTTAGAAGTATTAATAAAACAGCAAATCCAAATCTGGTCTATTCTGTAGATTTTATGCTGCCTTTGAAATGCTGACGTTTTGGAAAAAGGCTGTGAAGGGGTGGACATGATGTGGGGAAACTCCCCAAACCAATGCTCTTCTTTAGTTTCATTTTAATAGAATACCTCTACAGATCTGCTACCAGTAAATAGCTTGAAAATGCAAATATGGCGTTTGTGTTCTTGTTCATCCCTACACTCTGGGGAAGAACTCTTTGACATTCTGGGTAGACCCCACCTACATAACATTGTGTGCCAGAGCATTTGTTTACCAAAGCATGTTTGTGCGCACCAGCCTGTATTTGCAATTCCAGTAGAACGTGCTGTAGCTGGGATTCAGTAGGCTGAAATAAGAAACATCCATACAGAACTACTACTTAGAGAGCTTTTTTCTTTTATACTTATCTTCAGTTTTTGGCTACAGTCGTACTTTGGAGATATTGTGAGTTCAGTTCCAGACCGCTGCAATGCAGCAAATATCACACTAAAGAAAGTCACATGAATTTTTTTGTTTCCCAGTGCTTATGGAAGTTGTGTTTACACTATACTACAGTCTATTAAGGGTGCAATAGCATTATGTCTAAAAAAACCAATGTCAACACCTTAAATAAAAAATAATGTATTGCTAAGAAATGGTGCAATAAAAAACACAGTATCTGCAAAGTGCAATAAAGCAAAGTGCGATAACGTGAAGTATGTCAGTACCTTCCTGCACAAGCTGCTCAGGTCTCCTGCAGACTCAGATACCTGATCGGTTTAATAGAACTGTATTTACCAGCTGAATTCCAAAGGGTATTTGTTAAGAGCAAAATGCAAGTCTTGCAGTACTATCAGCAACTTATACTTCATGATCTGTATTGGATAACTTCAGCTTCATAGTGTTTAACAACACAGTAACTTATTACTGCACCGTACACGTTTGCTGAGACCACTCCCAGAACATGTTAGCATATACCAATAAATGGTGGTTTTGACATGTCAAGTGCATATTTTGTTATAGATCTGTAAAGCAACCTGTTGTCTTTGTCCTTTTGTTATGTATGTATTCACCCTTGTGGGACTTAGTGATAGGAGTTCTTTTTCATCATATTCTTGGAGCCCATGTAAAAAACATGTAAATCTTCCATGCTTCCATGTAAGCAGATGGAGGTGGCTTGAGGCATTATCTACAGTGTGCATATGTAAGACAATAGAAAGCTAAGGTAAGTGGTGCTATTTGGAGGTTGGCAATCAGAATATGATTCTGCTTCTGGCTCCTGAACTAGTTTATGGATATCCGTTCGGGCTCTTGCTCCTGACTGCATACTTGCAGTGAGTGAGGACAGCTGCAAAGTAAAAAGAGATCTGGGCCTCGTGGGCAGTGAGTACAGGTGTATGTCCATGTGCCCATGGTCAGCAGTGTTTCTCCTAATGACACTATAATTGGATGACATCTCCAGTGGAACCCTAACAGCATTTGCACCCATAACCATTCAGCTCGGAGTGTAGATGTTAAGTCCAGTATAGGTCTGCTGAACGTTCGGAGCACAGGTACCACGTCTGGGAAGGACCAGATCCGTGTGCTGTAGCGCTGACCAATGTAACTGTTGAGGCACTTAAGATAGAGGTGCCACTGAACTCCTCCTTAGTGGGACTTTTCCATGTGAGTGAGAGTATTTGGTGTTTACTACAGTTATTCTTGCCCAGAGAAACGCTCAGCTGTTGGCTTCATCATCCCAGTGTGCAACTGCATTGCTGAACGCTGAAATGTATTTTTAAAAAAACCCAAGCATAATTGCTCTGAAGAGCAGTGGCAGGGAATATGCATTTCCAAGGTACACAACAACATACTTGGCATACACATTACCCTAGGCAGGGATAAACTCATGTTTTTACTCTTTCAGCTTTATTTTTTTTTAATTCCTGTGACACTGTTGCTTTTGGCATAATGCTTGATTGTGTACTAGTTAGTGTGCTTATTTTGTATATGTTTCCGATTGATTTAAACCAGTTTTCTTCTTAGCTTCTGTGAAGAATTTCTTTGATGTGGTGTTACTGTCATTCTTCTAGTCCATGTTACACATTCTCCGTGATGTTTATGAAATTACGGAATTTATTACAGTTTTGCTATTGTTTTAAATTATTTTGGTTTGTGGTGTTCGCCCTGCTAAGTGGGGTCCATGTGATGGTGTTGTAAATCCCTGCTTTTGATCTCCACCAGCCTCTGTGCTCCAGAACACTCTTCCTGTAATACACAGATCATCTTCAAGCTTGGAGTGCTGGAAAACTGTCAGCTCACTGTGAATGTCATTCAGGGCTGGGAAGCTTCCTCTGCCTGCCAAGTTTTTATGCTTTGTCAAGAGATAATAATGATTCTTTCAGTTGTACTTGTTTAGGTGGCTTGTGGTAGTTTAAGGTGGGTTGGGAGAAGGGATTGAAGTGTATGTTTGCAACGAATCAGTCTTTTAAGTATTCATTTCATTCCTTCAAATTGAAAGACTGCCTCTGTAATCTAAAGACATTTTGTAGTTGATCTAGCATACAAAAAGAAAGAGAAAAAAATTTTCTCTGCACAGCTCATGTAAAATTGAACCATTATTCAGACTTCTGTAATAAGCAAAGGCCCACAATTATGAAACTAAGTTAAATGAAAGCTGTTAATATGCATGCATGCATTAAGTATTTCAAAACCAGCTTTGGTTATGAACAGTTACCTGATGACACTGTTGCTTGCACATGCACTGTGAGGTTTAAATCTTGTCCAGCTGGCATTTCTTTCACCGTTTTAACTCTCAGGATTTCAGCTAGATCACTTTCCTACTGAGGTCTTTATTTGATTTTGCCTACGGTAGCCCACGTTTCCTGGTAATCTTATGTGTCAAGGGAGTCAATCAGGAGACTGTTTTCTCCAGTACATGACTCAGGTGTTACGCTTTGCAGAGCTGAACATCTGGTCCCAACAGACCCATTCCCAAGCCTCTCCAACATCCTGTTCCTAAGCAGGCAGTGGGGTATGAATACAGGTTAATTAGGTGTATCCAAACAAGAGGCTGGGGAGTAGTGTGAGAGTAGCTGATAGAGTGGGTGCATATCTGTCTTCAGACATTTTATGGGGTTTTTGTAGCTGCTGGAATCCCAGGTGTTAAGACAATATTTGCTCTGAGTCGCTGTGCCTGCATCATTGTGAGACCCACCCATTGCAGCCTGAGGCTTTCCAAAGGGTAATGTCCTCAGATTGCTCAGTGCTGTGTAGCTGGATACGATCAGCTTGGAGCTGGGTTCTTTGATTAAAACAGTCAGCTCGTGCAAAGTTAACCACAATGGCCATCACTTGCTTCCTGAGTGAAGTCCGTTTTTATGGCTTTATAGGCTAATTCAACAATAATTATTTTAAAGATCACTTCAAATCTATTGTAGTGTCATGTTAATGCCTTTTGGAGGATTTAAAGAGGCGTGCATCTGGTTTAACTGGGGTTGCTAGGATGTGAGATACTGTCACAGGAGAGTTTTTTATTCTAAACATTATCTCATCTTAGTGTGCAAACCTGATGACTCCATTAATGATCTGTTCTGGGGCAAGGAAGTCGTCTTGTCCTGGAGCGTACTAAGTAGGATAGAAAATTTGTTGTTAAAAGTGATATGCTAAGATATTTTTTAAAAGATGCAGGAACTGAAACTGAAAGCTGTGATGTTGGTGTTTGAAGCTGAAAGCTAGGTAATGATTTTGGGGTATCACTCAATTGACCCACACTGTGTTTTAGCAGTAAGTAAAAATACTGGGCTGCACTTGTCAAGTGGTTTGAGCTGTGCTTGTGTAAGTATTTGAATATACACTAAAGTTTCACTGAGTATATGTACAGAACAGTGTTCAGTAGCAAAGCTCCTGGCTATGTTCAAACAAGTTGTCTGCATTCCTCCTTGGCTTTATCATGCATTGTTTTTTTATACTGTATTTAGTTTTGTCTGTATAGTTCTTTTGATGTTGTAAAATTACACTTTTGATCTTTGTTCAGGGACGAGGTTTTCATGCTAATTTAAGGTCATTTACAGTAAAACCAGAACATAATAGTTCAGATTATTGCTACCTGCTTATACTGGGCTTGGAGAAACATGTTAAAGGTACTCTGCATTCCTGTGACCTCTTGCATTTGCGGTGGGTTGAGATGGGTCCTTCATTCCTCTTCCCTTCTTTTTTCTTTTCCGCCCCCACCACCCAGTCACTGGTATTCTTCATCAGAGAATTGAAATAGTTGGGATGACAGTACAGTACATGTATTTGTAACATTCTTCAGAAGCAAAGTACTGCAGAGCAGTGGAAGCAAGATTCCTTGTGTGCATTACTTGCCCAGAAAACATAAATGTGGAATGCGAGGGAGTTCCCGGGGACAGAAATGCCAGAGCAAATGCTGACCTTTAACTTAACTTAAAAGGCAGGTTGAGTTCCGTGTGTTTCTCTGTGAGCTATGTAGTTAACCACCAGCTATCCACACTGATTTTAGAATATTAGACATTGGAAGCTTATCACGCAAATCTGTAATTTAGGGTTTATTTAAATGTTAAGACCTTAGCAACTTTTTTGCATGGTATGATACACTAGACATATGAACATGCTGTGGGATTCATTCAGGCAGATTACAGTTCAAGGATACGTACCACCTTGCTGCTCTCTAGTTACCTGAGACTGAGCACAGCTTCAGAATAGTGAGAAGAACTGCATAAAATTAACTGGTTGACAGCCCAGTCTTCAGGGAGCTTTTCACTGTAAGGAAGAACAAACAGACAACTCTCTATTCAAAGGTTTAGGGCTTAGACTGTGTGGTTGAGTAGACAGTTAAATTATCTCTAGGCCAGGGTCATCTTCTCTGCTTTCCTGGGTTGAGGCCCCTCTACTTACTGTAAATCAGTCCAGTGACTCCATTCAACTGACCTGCTGCAAGTGAATGATTAACTGAAAACTATCAACCAGGCAGAAGATGAACATTGCTGAACAACTTTAAAGTAAAATAACTCTTGAATACAGATGACCTGATTAAGTTATTTGCCAAGAAGTTATTTTAACTGACTGAAGTTCAAAAGCTCTGGGTTTCACAACAAGAAGTGCTAACACAGTTTCTTTAAAACCTCTCTGTGAATGTAAGGCAAATACCTTGCCTGATCTGAACAAGCAAAAGGCAGCTGTTGTTACAATGCAGTGTCTCTGGATCCAGCGGTGCCTGCCCTGAAAAGATGAAACTCTAAAGTCAGGAAAGGGCAGGCTAGGTGGGAAGAACTAATTTCTACCTGCTTGGACTCTGCTGAAATGGAAGTTTGTGATCCAGCTGACTTGTAGCTTGTGTGTACACAGTTATAACACGCTATTCAAAACACTGGTGTATTTTAAATGATGCCAGGCTGCTTCTCTGTTTGTTTGTGGAGTGCTTGGATGACTGTCAGTGTCTGACGCATGAGTGTAGTATTATGCAGGAATACTTCTGCAACAGGAGTGTCCAGAAACGGAATCTTCTGAATCACTACTTGCCAGATACTTGCCAATACCTGCGACTGCTGAAATGAGCGTCGTCTTGTCTTGTCAGGCCCAAATACGAGTCTTGTGAAGACATGCTTGTAGAGCATGGGGCTTCTCCATAATCAACAGAACAATTTCCTGGTGAAAACCCGTGAGGGCTTGGGGGCGCCTAGGCATTGCATCTGTTAAGACAGCAGAATGGGCTATGGTTTTTTCATGCTTGCTCATTGTTTACACAGTAGTTGAAATGGAGAGAATAATTTTGGGTATTTATATGGAGGAAGCTAAAATGGCAGAGGCTTTTTTTCCCTCATCCTGAATAACACCATTTGCATTAGATATTCTATATTTCTTAAGCCTTGTCTGAATGATGAACATGCATGTGTTTAGAGACCATAGCAGATAGTCAGTAAATGCAAGGTTTGAACTTTATGGGTGCAGTGCTCTGTTCTGTTAAACCTAATTCATGCCAACTCCTGGCCATCCTGCACTTTTAGATCTAGTTAACAACATAAAGAGGAAGCGATACTGCCATCAAAAGAGCTTCTTTTTCTCTGGAATTTGTATTTTTGCGACTGTTCCATGTCCTCAGTCTGCTCAGGAAAAACTTACCAAGCTACACTTAGTTTTAAGAGGTTTCGCTGAATTTTAACAGGAGTACTGAAGCTTACCCTCTGATTTTGGAGGGTGCGGAAATACTTACCCAATTAGTGCTAGGTATTATGCAAACCCATCTCATTTTTTCTGCATTATTCTTTCAGCACTGCAAAGGGAGCAGAGCTTCCACCAAGCACCTGCTCAGTTTAGCCAATGGATTGCAGACACCTCTAAGTGCACCAAAGGATGAAGCTGAAGCCCCTCTTTTGTGCAGGGTGTGGGTTTTTCTCTAACATTGTGTGAATCTCATGAGATGCAACAAAGCCAAGTGCAAGGTCCTACACCTGGGTTGGGGCAATCTGCAATTCCAGTACAGGATGGGGGATGATGTGATTGAGAGCAGAGAAGGACTTGGGGGTGCTGGTTGATTGGAAGCTTGACATGAGCTGGCAGTGTGTGCTTGCATCCCAGAAGGCCAACTGTGTCCTGGGCTGCACCAAAAGAAGCATGGCCAGCAGGTTGGGGGAGGTGATTCTGCCCCTCTATTCCTCTCTTGCGAAACCTCATCTGGAGTTCTGTGTCCAGTTCTGTAATCCTCAACATAAGAAGGATATGGATCTGTTGGAACGGGTCCAGAGGAGGGCTACAAAGATGATCCGAGGGCTGGAGCACATTCCGTATGAGGACAGGCTGAGAGAGTTGGGGTTGTTCAACCTGGAGAAGAGAAGGCTCCGAGGAGATCTCATGACGACCTTCCAGTACCTGAAGGGGCTACAAGAAAGCTGGAGAGGGATAAAGGCTTGTGGTGATAGGACTAGGGGCAGTGGGTATAAACTGGAGAGGGGCAGATTTAGACTAGACATAAGGAGGAATTTTTTTATGATGGGAGTGGTGAGGCTCTGGCCCAGGTTGCCCAGGGAAGCTGTGGCTGCCCCATCCCTGGGGTGTTCAAGGCTGGGTTGGACGGGGCCTTGGGCAGCTGTCTTGGTGGGACGTAGCTGCTCATGGCAGGGGGGGTGGATGATTTTTTACGTCCCCTCCAACCCCAACCATTACAGAATCACAGCCTAGTTCGGGCCGGAAGGGCCCGTCAGGACCATCCCGTTCTGTGCCGGTTCCCGACTCCTGCAGCACCGCGGCTTTGCCCGCGCCGTTTCCGCGGAGGCTCCGCGCGGCGCCGCCCGCCGGGAGCGGGAGAGGCCGGGGCCGGGGCGGCCGCTCGGGGGCTCCTGCCGGCGGGTTCCCCCGCCCCGCTGTCCCGCTGGGGCCGGTGTCTTTGGGCGTCGCTGCGCGCCCGCGGGCGGAGCCGCCGCGGGGCCGAGCGGGGCCGCGGCCCGGCGGGAGGAGCGGGGCGGGGGCCTCCCGGCGGCCACGACTTCCTTCCCGAGCGACGGTGAAAACGCGGAGAGACGGTGGGGGCGGCGGGGGGCCGGGGCGGGGTGGGGGGCGGGGGGCAGCGGGTGCGAGACCGAGCGGCGTCGCGTCTCCTCCGCTCGGGGTGGGGAGAGCGTCCTCTGCTTGCGCTGGGCAGCGCGTCCGGAGCGCGGGGGGCGCCGTGTCGTGTGTCCCCAGGCAGGCATCGTGTCCTCAGCCCCGGGGCGGGCGTCGTGCCCCGTGACCGCGGGCGTCGCGTCCTGTGACCCGGGTGGGCATCGCGTCCTGAGCTCGGGTGGCAGCGTGTCCTATATCCAAGTAGGCATCGTGTGGTGTGTCCCAGGGCAGCCTCGCGTGC